>NW_012104365.1:3358661-3365184 GCF_000951045.1 Mandrillus leucophaeus | reverse complement strand
GGGCACCTCCGCCCGCCCCACACAGAGGCCGGCTGATTCCCCAAGGGAAGGTGGTGGGGCAGCATCCCCAGGGCCTGAACCTGCAGATGGGACCTCCCCTGTCACGGCCTTTCTGGTCAGAGACAGCAGTGCTGGCGCCCGGTGTTAGGGAGGAAGTTCACCAGCTCTGCAGTGTCCCTCCCTGCGCCGCTGAGCTTCTGATTCAGCTTTGTGATCTCACTGGCCTCGCACTGCTTTCTGTGCAGAGGGCTCACTCTGAGTTCCCATGGGCAGGACGATGCAGGGGGCCCGTGGCCACAAGGCGGCCCAGCAGTCACGTCCCTCATCCGGTAGCCGTCGCGTGGCCTTCACAGGAGCCCGCCTGCTCTCTTGGCCTCTCAGACAGAAGACAGGGCTGAAAATCCAGCCAGCAGCGAGGCTGACCCCACTGAAGACCCAAAATCATGATAATGGCAGAGAAACTTCCACAACCTGATATTCTGTTCTATTCCCAGCTACCTTTGTCCTCACCATCACCCAAAATCTGGAAGTGCAAGATTCAGTTACCTTCACTTTTATACATGCTGATTTCATAGAAATCATTAATTCTCCTCACCCTCACATCCCTACATTGATAATGACAATGTCTGTTGGGAAACGCAGAGCTAGCTGGGCCTAGATATATGCTTTTTCCTTAAGACATTGCAGAGACTAAAGGAAATGCCAAATCCTGAATCATCACAGTCACAGGCAGGAAGTTTCCAACTGCCCACTATCCGTTAATTTATTTTTCTTTACAAAATATTAATGCTGGAAACTTGAAAGTTGGCAAATAAGCTGCACGTGGACACTCTGACACTTCAGTGATTATCTATGTTTTCATCATGGGACGTTACTCACTTAAAAAATGCAAAATGGGCCAGGCACAGGGGCTCACGTCTGTCATCCCAGCACTTTGGGAGGCCAAGGCAGGCGGGTCACCTGAGGTCAGGAGTTCAAGACCAGTCTGGCCAATATCGTGAAACCACGTCTCTGCTAAAAATACAAAAATTAGCTGGGTGTGGTGGTACATGCCTGTAATCCCAGATACTCGGGAGGCAGAGACAGGAGAATCGCTTGAACCCAGGAGGCGGAGGCTGCAGTGAGCTGAGATTGTGCCACTGCACTCCAGCCTGGGTGACAGAGTGAGACTCTGTCTCAAAAAAAAGCAAAATGTATGAACACATTTCTAATGCAGAGAATTCCAACACGGCCAAAAGAGTCGTCTCCCAGCAGAGGCCTCTTCCACTGGAAGTCAGGGTCCCCCTGGTTTCTGGTGCTCTGGGGTGGGTGGGATTCACTGTTTTCACATGAAACCTGGACAGCAGGGCTGAAGCAGCTCTCGCAGTGCTGAGAGGCTGGGCTGGGAGTCAGTGCTGGGAGAAAGTCGGTGCTGGGAGGCTGTCCCACTGCCCCATCCCGTGGATCTGAGCAGGTGGCCCTCGTCCCCATCCTCAGGGAGCTTGAAGAGCAGGCCCCCATTAGTGAGTCACCCCCTCACTGAATTTTGAGAAATGGGTTCAGCTCTGGCCACCTACAAAAACAAGAGGCTTTTCTTTTTTGCTTGCTTTTTTCTCACATTCCCTGTGGTGTTTTCTGACACCAACCAGTTCTCCAATTCTTCAACACCCAAACTAGGTGTCCAGAATTCAATTCAATTCTGACACTAATCACCCACAGACCCCGCAGATAAAGGCTGGGTCCCACTACACAACCTCCACTGCAGGTCAGTCCCATGCACCGGCCACCTGTACTTCTGACTGACGGTTCCCAGGACTCTCTCCTCAGGCTCAGTCCATTGCTAGAATGGCTCCCAGAACACAATTTGCTTAAGTTTACTGAACACGCAAATGGAGAGGGGAAAGTCGTGGAGGCGCGGGAGCTTCCCTGCCCTCCAGGTGCCCGCCCTCCTGCCCCTGATGTGCTCACCAGCCTGGAAGCTCTGCATCTTCCTGTTCTGGGGTTTTCACAGGGTTCAGCTTCCAGCCCCGGCCCCTTTCTTTCCTCTTCCTGGGGTCAGAGGGTGGGGCAAAAAGTTCCCATAATCTCTAGGTCTTTCTGGTGACCAGTCCCATCTGAGAATATAGAGGGGTCCACCCTAAGTCACCTCATTAACATAAACTCATAAGCATAGAGAAATCCCTAACACTTGCGAAATCCCAGGGCTCTGGGAGCTCTGAGCCAGGAACCTGGACAAAGACCAAGTCAATTTCTCATTCCACCACACGTCCATCCCTGCCACCTCTCCTCTCATACACCCGCCTGCCTCTGCAGGAGGAACATCTGCACCAGAGACTCAGTCATGTTGGCAATCACAAGGAACCCAAGACATGCAAACATTTAAGCTGCATTTGGAAAATCAAGCGCCAGCAACCACTGTGGGGAAACAAACAAGCTCCTCCCCAAAGGCCTCCTAATTTGAGCTTCAGGATGTTGGAAACAAGCTCCAAAGAGCAAGAAGTCTGTAGAGCTGACAGCTCCACAAGGAGCTGTGGACTGCATGCCCAGCTCAAGAATCAAATTCAAGGGCTCAAGTAGAAAGCAGTGAAGGGAGACAGAGCCAATGACTTCCCCACATCCAAGTTGTCCCTCTCCTTCTTTTACCTTCTTGAAATTAATTATTTCCCTAGTGGTTTAGGTATCCAGTTCACTAAATCTTTTTTTTTTTTTTCTTTTGAAGTCTTTTTTTCCAGATTTTTTTTTAGTACCACATCCTAGATTCTGCACACAGATGGACAGTTTATAAATGACTAACACCACTGTGGAAGTGATAGGAAGAAAAGCATACTTCACATGGAGACAAGTATGTGTCTAGGGCGATATTAGGAGGTGAGAAGATTGTTACCTTGCCCTTGAGGTTCCTCCACTGACTGACATAGGCGCATGGCTCTGGGCCAGATCTGGCGAGAACTTCTGCACCACTTGGAAATGAGCTACTTTGGAAACTCAGAATGAAGCCTCCCAGCCTGCTGTGCCTGGAAGACAGCAGCTGTGTCTCTCTGGCCTTTAAATGACTTTAAAGTGTGTTTGTTTTCTGAAGCACTTGGTTAAAGACTAGGGGCTGTCAAGGGGACAGAGAGTGTGAAATGAAGAGGGGCAAGAGAAGAAGAAAAGCTCCTGTTTTTTCCGAGGAAACTCGTGGAAGTGAGAAAAGATGAAGACGTGAGGCAAACACCGCTCTCAGCAGGGGCAGGAGAAGCCTCGCACTCCAAGCTTGTCTCCCTGGGCAAGCAGGGACCTCTAATTCATACCTTTATCTGCCCTCCTGGAGGTGTGGCCGGCTGTTCATGGTCATTTTCTGCTTTGTACACAACACAGAGATGATGGAAGAATGCCCCTAAGGAGCTGAGTTCCCTGTAGTAGAAATAAGGCAGAGAAATGGCCAAAGACCAAAGAGACCAATAAGGAGAATGCAGAAGTGTGCAATCCCTACCTCACACCAAATGCCAAAGCAAAGCCCTGTGGGTGACAGGCCTAAATGCAGCATGCAAAACCGTCACATTAGGAGAAACTAGGAGGCTGTTTTCAACTCAGCTGCTAGGGAGAGAGTCCTTAAATTAGACCCTAGAGTCTAAGCTGTAACATTGGAATGAAGGACTTTTCATTTGGGAAAGTCCATAATTGGCCATGGTTACAACCCCACTCTGGGCCTGAGCGGGAAGGATGGTCTTAACAAATCCTATGGCAAAGTCAGGGGTGATGGAAAAGTGATCACGTGGACAGCTGTCCCTGGTTGGGTAAGTGTGAGTCCAACAACAGCATGCATATGGCACCCTTATTAACATGAGATGAGAGGCACAGTTGCTGACAAGGAGAAATACCCACAGCATCCTATTATGAGAAAAAGGCAAGTCTACCCAAAATATGTCAGGTCTCAAAAATAGGCAAAAGTACCAGGAAGAGAGGTTGATTATTGGTTACAAATATACAGTTTCGCAGAAGAAATAAGACCTAGTGTTTGACAGGTCAGTAGGGTAACTACAGGTTATAATGATCTATTGTATATTTTTAAGTAACTAAAAGAGAGTAATTTGAATGTTTCCAGCATAAAGAAATGATAAATATTTAAGGTGATGGGATATCCAAATTACACTGATTTCATCTTTACAAATTATATGAGTATATTAAATTATCAGAAGTACTTGAAAATATGCACATTTTTATGACTCAAAACAATTTTTTAAATTCCATAATTGTACTAGATTAGAGACTTGCTATCTGGCAAAATCAACAATTGCGTAATATCCAGAAACCTTTGCAAAACCACAAGAAAAATGCATGAGCCGAAGATGTCACCAGGATGGTGACACAGAAGGTGACTCACCCGTATCGCCCCACACAACAAGAAGTTTTCACCCATCCACAGTCACAAGTCTGTCTGCAAGAGCCTCCAGATTCAGGCAGGAGTTCGTGAAGCCCTGGTGGAGCCCAAGACGTGGGAGGGTCATTCTGAGAGCTCAGACCCACACTCAGGTGGCTGATCCACCCCACTGAGCTTGCTTCCAGGTTCAAGCCTAGAAACGGCCCTGTCCTCCAAGTGACTTGGCTACAGCCCCATTTGGCCTGAGCGTGCAACCAAGACATTTGCCAAGAAGTCCAGGAGGAATTGCACATGCTAGTGGGTTGGTGCAAAAGCTCTTGTGACCGCTGACATGGGTCTTGGCAGTGAACCCAAATGTGGCCCAGAGGTGCTGCGCCAGTCCCACTCAGGTGAGATCCTAGCTAAGAGCTGCTCACACAGGGACCCAGAGGGAGCCTTGCCCACATCCCACAGGCCGGAGTCTGAGCCTCCCTGTCAGGCTCAGCAATCTAGGATCACCAACCTCATCCTGTAGCAGATCCTCAGGGATTGACTTGGTCTTTGTCCAGGTTCCTGGCTCAGAGCTCCCAGAGCCCTGGGATTTTGCAAATGTTAGGAGCCTCTCCATGCTTATGAGTTTATGCTAATGAGGTGACTTAGAGGGGACCCCTGTATATGCTCAGCTGGGACTGGTCACCAGAAAGACCTAGAGATTATGGGAACTTTTTGACCCACCCTCTAATCCCCAGGGAGAGGAAGGAAAGGGGTTGGGGCTGGGGCTGAAAGCTCTGGCCCCACTCACTGCAGCTGGGGAACTATCCCAACCTGCTGGGAGACATGCACCCTCTGAGCCAAGGAGACTAGGCTCTCCAGCTTCCACCATACCACAGAGCCTGAGGGGGCCCAGTCTCAGCTGCAGCCCCTCTTGCTGCAGGCAGGGATCCCTTGTGCCTGTGCAGAGGCCTGCTGGGAGGCATGGCCATCTGGGCCACCAGACGGTCTTCTGATTCTGAGCCCTGGCCAGCATTTCCACACAGCCCCAGCACCCTCACTGGGTCTTCTGCAGGTCCACTCTGGAGCCCTTGAGAGCCTCGCGGCCAGCCTGGACTTACAGCATCCTCTAGTGCTGAGATGGCTGCAGGAGTCACAGGCTCAGAAAATGGATTCGAATCCGAAGGACAGGCACAAGCAAACCTGACTGCAAAGACTAAAACGGACCCTAATCCCTCAACACGGACACTGTCACATGTCCACAGGCATCAAGAACACTTGGGGAAATACAACCTCACCCAACGGAAAAAATCCTGCCAACAAGGACACAGGGAAAGGGGTGCCCTCGTATGCTGCTGCGGGGAATGTGAGGTAGGACCATCACCTCGAGAAGAGCCTGGAGGCTCCTTAGAGTCTACGAATGGAACTGCTCTATGACCTAGCAACCCCACTGCTGGGCACTCATCCTAAAGGAGGGAAAGCAGGTGTCTCGAAGAGATAGCTACACTCCCAAGGTTTTTGCAGCTGCATTTGTAATAGCTAAGAGATGGAATCAACCTTGGTGTCCATCAGTGGACAAATAGATAAAGACAATGTAGTTCAGGTACATAGTGGAATACTATTCAGCCATAAAGAAGAATGAAATTCTGTCATTTGCAGCAACATGGATGGAACTGGAGGTCATGTTATGTAAAATAAGCCAAACACTGAAAGACAAACACCGCACATTCTCAGTCCCATGTGGGAGCTAAAATGATGGACCTCATGGAGGCAGAGGGTCGAATGGTGAATGCCAGACCCTGGGAAAGTGGGGTGTGTCTGTGGGGTTGAGAGGGATAAAGAGAGGTTGGTTCATGGGTACAAACATCAAGTGAGATAAAAAGAATAGGCTCAGTGTTTGATAGTATAGTATGGTTATTATAGTTAACCATCATTTATTGTACATTTCAAAATAGCCAGAAGGAATTATAATATTCCTAACGCTAAGAAAAGATAAATGTTTGAGGTGATGGATACCCCGATGGTCCTGGTTTTATCATAGCACACTGTACACATGTATCAAAACATCACACGTGTCCCCAAAATATGTACAACTAATATATTAATGGAAAGAAAAAATAGAAGAAAAACACAGGAAAAACAAATTTTAAATGGCAAAGGATGTGAGTGAAGAATTCGCAGACTAGGTCACTCAAATGGCAATCAAGTGCATGC
>NW_012104365.1:3349127-3358201 GCF_000951045.1 Mandrillus leucophaeus | reverse complement strand
AGCAAAGGCCACCCGGTGGAGCAGAAACTGGAGGGGATTCTGCAACAGGAAAAATGAAGTCCTCTCCGTGGGTCATTTTCCAGCCATCACATCAGCACGCACCCGTGATCCCATCCCAAGCAACTGGAACATGTTCATGTGTTTGGTTTTACAACGATGATTGAGAGAGACATACTGAGATGTCCTTCCTATAATGGCTTGATTGGACTAATGTTATGCCACATTTGTATGCCCTAAACACATGATGCTTGAGGGGGTCCCTGTAGCCCCAAAACCTGAGAAGGAAAACTGGCCTGTGATTCAGCAAAAGGTGGAGGAGCTGGGCACTGAGCTCAGGGTCTTGTGCTTCCCCACCAGCCCTCCCGGAGACGTGAGGCTGCACAGCCTGGCCTTGACGGGCTGGTCTTGATGCAGGTGCCACAGAGCAAATGCAGCAGTGTTGGCCAAGGCCCCAGCTGCCAGCCTGGCTCTGCATATGGAAGGTGGACATCTGCTCTGTGATCTAGGAGGTCATGCTCACCACCCCGCGTTTGGCTGATCACATGACAGCTTCATTGGCAAATACCTCCAGATACCCGTGGCAGTGACGCCTGCAGCCTGCCGACCACCACCACCAGTCACAGAGCAATGAGGAAGTGCAGGTGGTGGGTCAGTGACCAGAAGAGCAGAGCGTCCATCACGCAGAACTTTCTGAACAAAATCAGGGGAGCAGTGCGAGCTGTGGTGGACCACGTTCTTAGCTGCATTGAGCACTCCTATACCATAAAGCAAAGTTGAGAGGATCAAGTAGAAAGAACAAGTGCAGTCCTAAATGCCCAGTGGGGCAGAGTCATCCATCACCAGGCATGAGTCCTGCAGACCTGGAGAACTGTCCAGGGTCCTAACGACTCTAGGCTGCAGGGCGAGCTGCTGCTGGACACGTGGTGGGGTCGTAGCAGTTCCACTTGGACAAGGATGCTTTGTGGGCTGTCTCTTCGTAGACTCTTCTCCTTTGTTCTCAGAATGGTAGCTGCAACTTCTCTTTGACTGGACCCATTTGGTACATTTATTAACACTTTCTAGATAACATCTAGATATTTCCCTGCCAACCTGCGTGGCTTAGAAATAAAATTGCTCTCAGCCAAATTACGCATGCTGGTTGGACTGGTTAATCAAGCGTTATGACAAGCAGACACATCTAGGCTAGAACCCCGCGGCGGGTGTGGCTTCACCTTGTCCTGCAGCCCAGGATCTGCCCAGAAACACAGGACGCACGCTGGGGGCTGGGGGTGAGGGGAGAAAGATGGAAGAGGGAGACGCAGAGAGAGAATAGGCTCAGTTGTAAACTGGTGGAGCGTGAAATCTAACAAGGGCAGGGTTCTAGGAATGTGGATGAGGGAGAGGAGAGGAGGAAGCCTCAGGTGTAGACCCAAGTGTTGGGGTTGAAAGGGTAGGAGACCCCACCCTGTGAGACACGGGCAGAGCCTGGCAGGCTCAGGTTCCAAACTGGTCCATACAACAAAAGCACCAAACCAGCCTCCCTTCTGTCTTTGCCTACCAAGGATGGTCACTTCCTATCCCTGCAGAAACCTTCCCAAGGCAACCTTTGCATTACCCAGTGACAACCTGGGCAGGAGCTGGACCAGTCTGTGAGGGCAGCCTGGCCCAGGTAAAGAGAACCCTGGCCCCAGCGGGTTGTGGGTCTTTGGCCCCAGCTTGATGATGCTGATTCCTCTTCACCTGGGACGTCTTAGATGCTATCGCTAGTCCATGCAGGTGTCGGAAAAACTCCTTAAAAAGAGATGCTTTTCCCCTCCTAATCTTATAACATCATTGCCTGTTTTGCAGCTGCCAACCATTTCAGCCTCATGTTCTCTTTCTGCACTAATGTGTTGGGTTTTCCATGTTTTTAAAAGTCTATAAGAAAAATAATTTATGAGAAAATCATAAATAATGGGTATGAGGCATCAAACGTGTTTTCCAAACAGGACCTTCTCATCTTAAGTGGAATAAAAAGGCTTTTTGAATTAAAAAAAAAATCTATTTGCATTTCAGAAGGTCATGGTATTATGTAGTGCTTTTATGAAAGGAAAAAAGCAAACAAATATTAGCAAGGAAAACATCTCAGTTAGTAGATCCCGGGGCTGGGGAAAAATCCACCTTTACATGTGCACAGATTAAAAATCTATCTGGTCCTACATTGAGGGGTATGTTTGTTTTTTCATCCAACTTGTATATTCAGGTTGGCGCCTGGGTTTCAGGTCTGTGTGGCAAAGGCAGATTAGAACGGTGATGGTGTTATCACAAGGTTGTAAATGTTAACAGAGCAGGATATGGACACATCACTGTCACCCACCACAGAACCGCCAGTGGCTCCATCTCTCCTCAGCCCTGCCCCAAGCTACTCAGCAGACCTTTGACTCAGTTTCTTGCAGGCCAGTCGGAGAAATCATTTCCGGCCACCCTGGGCTCACTAGGACATCCTGGCGGGAGCCTGGAGCCGGTCTGGAGGGGACAGTGTCCTGCACTATCCATCCCACAAGGGATCTTCAGGCAAGGCCACCCAGAGTCATTTAACCTCAGGCAAATCTGAAATTTGTTTTCTTTCCACTTACAACACTTGGATCCCAAAATGTCACTGGCCCTGAGCAGATATGTGCAGGACACAGCCAGGGTAGCCAAGGAGCCCTCCAATCTACACAACTGAGGAGCGGCGGCTGCACTTCTCAGGACAAGCCACGGAGGCCACACCAGGAGGCAGCAAATCTGCCCACTTCCTGGGGGTCTGGCCCCTTTGCCAACAGCAATCATTCAGACATGCAGAGGAACTGGGAGAGGGAGAGGCACCTCTGTGTCCACAGGACGGGGCACTTGTGGGGGCTTGTGGGCCCTATTTTAGCTGAGATGCTGTCAGACTTTGCGACAGAGGTGAGCTCTGGAGTCAGCCTGGGTCTGGGTTTGAATCCCAGCTCCCCTACTTGACCTGCTGTGTGACTCTGGGGAAGTTGTTCAGTGCCTCAGTGCCCTCATCTATAGGATGGGTGAGCACAGCAGCTCTCCCCCGTGCTGTGGAAGGAATGGCAGCACGCAGACCACCTGGTAGTGAGCCTGGCAAACAGAGGTGGCGCTTATCGGAATGGCCGTCTCTCCGCCATTCTCTGTCTGCTTGGCCACCTTCAATCCGCATCGGCTGCGTGGACAATGAGCCACAGAGGGAGATGCCCTGCAAACCCTGGTCACCACTCTTTGCCGTTCAGCCCGGCCTCAGGACTCTGCCATGCCCATCACCTGCACGGGCAGCCCTGGCTCCAAGGCACCCTGGGCCCACGTGTCCTCAGAGCCAGCGGGAACGCCATTGCCCAGCACTGCCCGGAGGTTCGACTCCACAGCCCATCCACCCAGGGCCTCCTCATCCCAGGGGCAAATCATGCCGAGGACCTCAACTTACCAGCTTATCACTCTACCTGGTTTCCTGTTTTTTTTTTTTTTTTTTCTCCACAGCTTTGACCACTACTGGGAACAAAAGTTTGCCCTTTCTGTACAAGGATCCAGATTCTACATGTTGCAAGGACCTTCACTCATATGCAAAACCTGAATTCTACACCATAAGTCACAGCTTCTCGTGGCAATGTGCTTACTGTTTCACGGAAAGGAGGGCTCTCTCTTCCCGTAGCCATTTCCTCAAATTATACCATGGTCCCTGGCCTATTTCCATTTCTCCTGAAGTGACGCCCATAGCAACGTTCACCAGGAGCTTCTAATTAGACCATTAGTGCAAGCTGCTGGATGGAAGAACGGCCCATTTATCAAATGACTTGTCCAAGAAATGACAGTAAAAACAAATCTACACGTGTCTGTGTGTTAGAGGGATGCATGTGCACGTGTGCTCTCAAATCTGTGCAGGAAGGAGTGCGTCAATAAGAACAAACATCAAACACAGAGATGCCTCCCAAGCCAGGGCGCCCCTTGCTTCCCTGCCCTCCCTTCTGACCCAAGAGGTGGGGAGATGATTTCTACAAAACTTGAAATGCTGAAAATACCCTAAAAGCAAATCTCATCTCGGCTGGCCTCTTGCCTGGGAATATGCTGAAAGGAGAGGCCAGCGAAGCATTTCTTCCACTGCCAGATAGGTTCCCATTTGGAGTCCTGTGCTCTTCTTGCAATTATTTAAGCTGCATCACAGTATTAATAACTCATCGGAGATCATCATCACTGTTCAAAAAGCCTCATTAGGTGCAAAGACAGGCGTCGCGGCTGCTGCCAGGGCAGATACTATAATGAAGTTTGCATCTCTGCCTCGACCGAAGCGTTTGGGCCTATTACTCCGGAGATAGTCACTGGCTCAGGATTCTTCCTCCAGGGCCTAAAAATATTGTATTCTCAGCTTTGGACACAAAAGCTAATCGGGAAGGAAACAATGGCATCAGCACCTTGGACTGGGAGTTAACAGCATCTAAATAATACCCAGACTCTCTGCTAGGATGTGGGTAAGGGGAGGCTCAGCAGGGAGCTGGCCACGGGGACTGTGGGAGTTCCCAGTGGGTTTTAAAGGAGGATCAATCATGTGTGTGTCTGCATGAGCGCATGTCCCTGCTCATGTACATGTGTGTGTGCCTATGTGCATGCGTGTGTGTGCACTGCATACCCGCACGTGTATATGAACATTCCCGGGACTTACTATGTCCCTGATGCTTTTCCCACATTATCTATTCCCCTATTTTCCCCTGTTTTCTCATTTAGTCCTCAAAAGGTCTTGAGGCATTCAGCCCCCTCCTCTTCTGCCTGGAGAACACCTAGTCAGGCTGCCTGACCCAGGTCAAATGTCATCTCTTCCAGGAAGCCTCCACTAGCATCCCCTGGGGCACTTTGCTGCTCACTTCTCTGTGCTCTGTTGGCACTTTGCACACCTGAGAGCCTGCCCTGGACAGATGTGGTGGGCATGGAGCAATAGGGACGACAGGATCTAGTGGGTGTGGGCCTGGGATGGGCCCTTCTACTCCCTGTGCTTCGGGGCTCCCCTCCCACCCCTGGCAGGGCACATCTGGCCTCTGCAGCCTGGCCCTGCCTCCACTCCAGCACGAACCCTCTCCCGGCTCCCGCAACAGCCGCCCAACTGCCTGCCTGAATTCGTTTTCCTGGAGTCTCCTCACCCAGATCCGTCTGCAGTCAGCTTCCCCAGGGACCTGTGTTTCTGCAGGGGCCCTCGGGAGTGGTGTGGGGCCCCAGCTGCCCCACCTTGGAGACTACACCCCATTACCTGGCTTTGCTTTCTCCAGGACACTCCCCACTTCTGCAAACACTCTCCCTGGACCTGACTTCCCTATCTGTCCCCCAACCGGAGTGGGAACTCTGTGACACGGGCCCTGTGTCATCCCTGGCCACGTCCCAGTGCCCTGAGCTGGACCCGGCTCACAGGGGTGCCCAGAGAATAAAGAACTGTGCTTCTGCTTAGCCACCTCTTGAATTAGACTGAGAGCTTCTGAGGACAGGGGCCACGACGCTCCCAATGTGTATGCTTAGTGCCTTGCACGGTGTACGGTGCAAAATGGTTGCTTAATCCAGAGCTTCTCTAAGATGCCTGCAAATCACACAGAACTGGTGAAAATGAGTCCAGGGAGGGGCCCCAGATGCTGCATCTCTAAGGCACCCCATTCGCTGGTCTGGAGACCACACTGAGAAGCAAAACGGTAACATGTTCATTAAGTAAATGCCCTGCAGGCGTGCACCCCAGGAAGCAGCTCCTCTGTGTGTGCTCACCAGGCCGGGCACAATTTCAGAACCATTTCATGATGTTGATGCTGGCCTGGCACACACAGCACCTGGGAGATAGTGGGTGCTCAATGTTTTCTTTTAATAAAGTGAATATATAAACCCAGCATCAGAAAATGATGCAGAGAATGGGTTGCAGCTTCAGGGTTTTCCCCTAAAGAGCTGGAATGAGCTTCCCTCTGCTCCTTCTTCCAGCTCACCAAAACGTCCCTGAAGAACGAGGCTTGCAAAATTCAGAAGTGTAGGCTGTGTTATGACTATTTGTACTGTTATTATTATTGTTTTGTTTCTTTTTCAGCTGCTTCCTTTCCCTCCTAAGCAAGGCCTGTTCCACCGAGATGTCCGTCCAGCTGCTCGTGACAGTGGAGCCCTGGAAGTTAAGACGTCTGAGTTTCTTTTGAGGACCTGGTCATTTTCAGAGCAAGTTTCCTTCTGGAAGTTTAGGGCCATCCTCTCATTTTCCACCCCACTGGGGAGCGGGTGTCTGCCTGTGTGATGTAGCGAGCCCATCACTGAAATGCAGCAAGATAAGAACCTTGTGATAAAACATGTGCTTTGGGGTGTCAGCGAGGGTGCTGGCAGCATCCCCTCACCCGGGAGGGCTCAGCTGGACACCCTCTAATCCCACCACATGATGAGGACTCACTGCGTTCACCAGAAAGCATGGCCAGCAGCCCCCAGCATGGGCCGGGCAGCAGGGCACGGTGCATCTCCACCCACTGGAGAAGGTGCATTCTTGGAAGTCTAACGCCTCACTAGCCCCTACCCTTGGCATCCTGCAGCTTGGCTCCGGGTGGCACTGTGGGCACGCGTCAGGCCAGACAGTGTCCTGCTGTTCTCCTCCCTCCTGGTGTGTCCCTGTCTCTCATATTTATGTCTGACTTTTCTACAGAACCATGTTTCCAGCTGAATGCAACACTGCTTTTTGGATGCTGAGGAACAGAGCCATGCAGTCCCTGTAGGCATCCATAGGCACCAGGACTGGTGGACTGAGCTCGGCCTAAACAAACGCCCATGGAAGGCAACGGGTCCATCTCCTCGGAACAGACCTGGGTGGTGGAGAATGGGCTGCACGTGCCCCATCAGGTGCAACTCAACTGAGACCAGGGAAAGGCCAGACAGGGCCCAGTCTCCGCCTTCCCTCCCCCCGACTCTGCAGTGTTGTGGGAGAGGTGGGCACACACGCAGGAGGGCAGAGGGTGCATGGTGGTCAGCAGGTGGGCATCTGAACAGGCCCCGGGAAGAGCAGAGCCAAGGGTTAGGCCAGGGCTGACAAGGAGCACCGCAGTGTCTGGCCGCAGGTTGCCCAGGTGACTCCGGAGATCTGCAGGGAGGGCACAGGTGAGGGGTGTGGGGCACTGGGCAGCAGAGGAGGGAAGTCAGGGGACACAGGCTAGATGTTTGTCCAACCCAAATCTCATGTTGAACTGTGATCCCCAGTGTTGCAGGTGGGACCTGGTGGGAGGTGTTGGGTCATGGGGGTGGATCCCTCGTGGCTTGGTGCTGTCCTCACCACAGTGAGTGAGCTCTCATGAGAGCCAGTTGTTTAAAGTATGTGGCACCTTCCCCGTCTGTGCTCCCCTATGGCCATGTGAAGCGCCTGCTCCCACTCTGCCTTCTGTCATGAGTAAAAGCTCCCTGAAGCCTCCCCAGAAGCTGAGCAGACGCCGGCGCCATGCCCTGACAGCCTGCAGGACCATGAGCCAATCAAGCCTCTTTTCTGTGTAAATCACTCAGCCTCAGGTATGTCTTTATAGCAACACGAGAACAGATTCACACACAAGGGAAGCTGCTTCAGGGAGGGGCACTCAGGCAAGGCGCTGAAGGCTGAGTAGGAGCTTGCCAGACAGCAAGCAGGGCTAGAAACAAGTCCACAGGGTCATGGCAAGATACAGCCGGCTTTCCCCATCCACAGATTCAACCAACTGAAGATGGAAATATTTGAAAAAATATGTAAAATGACAATGTAACAATAAAAGATACAGTCTAACTATGTACATAGCACTTTCATTATATTAGGCATTGTAAGTAATCTAGAGTTGATTTAAAGTATACAGGAGGATGTGCAGGTTACATGCAAATACTACGCCTTCTTATATAAGGGACTTGAGCATCCTCAGATTTTAATATCCCTGGGGGGCCTGGAATGAATCCCCGTGCCCCACACGGAGGGACGATGGTTGTGAAGACAGCAGCGGCTGGTTGAGTGCTTCCTTTGCTGAGGCACTGCGCAGGGCAAGTTGCGGGCCTTCATTTCTGAATTAGATTCCCGCCACGTGAGTGCTGCCGTGGCTCCCGTTGCAGAGATGGCTCAGACTCGGCGACCGGAGTGACTCCCTTAAGGCCCCAGAGCCAGGACCTGGAAGGACCCTGCCAGACACCGAAGTCTGTGTCCTCAATCACAACATGCCTGTGCCTGCAGGAGATGAGCTGCAAAGAGGACGCTGGGCCATCCCCGCCCTGGGAAATACGGCACGCTCACAGCTGGGAAAGCAATGAATCTGGGAATCCAGGTGGTCACTGAACCCACCACCCTCTGTCTCCATAACAGTCTTCACTGAAATTAGATGCACAGGCCTCCGGTTCTGCAGCAGTGGCCTCACGGCCACGCCCTCGCACGGGACCTGTGCTGCTTTCTCACGGCTTTCCCATTTCATTCTCAGCAGCATCCGAGGAGCCAGCTGGTTTTCAGAACCATCTCCGGAGAGTAAGACAGTCTGTTCAAATAGAAAGGCTCTTAAATTATAATAAACCTCGCACACTTTCCCCATCATTAACACGGTGTACCTGTCACTTCAGCTCAGAAGCAGCAGCGTCTCTGTGGAGAGGCCGTTCCTCTATCCTGTGGCTGGGACTCCTTCCTCCCTTCATTTTCCCAGCTGTGAGTGCACGGCTGAGAAGATTGCTGCTGTGTTGTGTGTGGCGAAAGGAAGCGGGCTTCAGCTTCATTCAGGAACAGGAAAGGGGCAGCATCATTAAGGCAGAGGGAGAAAGGAGAAAGCCAGAGTGCCGGTGCGTGGGAGAGGCAGAGCCGCGTCAGGAGGAGGCGCAGGGCCTTGGCAGATGAAGAAGCCCAGACTCGGAGATGGGGCGAGATGCTTCTCCCCTCCGTGTCTTTCACTGGGACAGGGCTACTGTCTTGGAGGGAAACGCCGCCTGCCTGTGCTGCTGAAGCATTCCCGCACTAATCTGGGGGCTTTGCTGCCTGGGAGGGCAGCTGGCTTAGGTCTGTTTTTCACGTATCGCCTTGCTGCTCCATACCTCCCGCCACAGTGGGGTCACGGGGGTCAGGAGGGTCAGGGGGATCAGGAGGGTCAGGGGGGTTG
>NW_012104365.1:3343668-3348225 GCF_000951045.1 Mandrillus leucophaeus | reverse complement strand
CAGGGGGGCCACGGGGGTTAGGGGGGTCAGGAGGGTCGGCCTTTGGAAGGCCCCTGCTGGATGCACACTCAGGGTGCTGATGAATTCACACTGCGGGTGAGAAACGGCAGGGCCAAGGCCTGGTCCTGCCACCTGCCACTGGCCTGTCCCTCAAGCACATCCATCCAGCGTGCCCCCTCTTGTCTGCAGAGTCCCCCAGGAGAAGGAGGTCCCCAGTCCAGCACCCAGCACAGCTGCCCCCTCAGCCGTGTGAAAGAGGGCAAAGCCCTTGGCTGCAGGGATGGTGAATGGCCTGGCAGGGTGCAGTGGGAGTGACCAGCAGGACACGGAAATGAAGCCAGCTCTCCAAGAGTGACCTCTAGGGGCAGCACCATGGTGGGAGAGCCACCATCCTGGAGGGGCGGGCTGGAGGCCCCCGAAAAGAAGAGTGGGGACTTCCCAGGGATGTGGCGTCAAGGAGTCAGCATCATCCAATTTACTCAAAAGGGAGCGGTGACGCAGACCCAACCGGAGGCTTCTCCCATGACCGCTGAGGGACTCGTGTTAGCGCAATGGACCCCAAGACGCTCCTAAAAGAGGCGACCCTCACCGACAGCAGAGACGCCCAGGCTGCGCAGCATCAGCCCTGGAGAAGCCACCCAGGGAAGCTTGGCGGGGAGGGCCTGCAGTGGGGAAGGGGCCCCGGGTACTCCGACCGCCCTTCCATGGAGGACCCCGCCACGTGGGGTGCCCCGCAGCCAGTCCCTCGGGTGCGTCAGTGAGCCTGGTCTCTGGGACACATGGAGAAGAGGGTGAGAAACACGATGAGATCTGGCCTGTGGCTGAGGCACAGACGGCAAAGCCCCCCTTCTACAGGAAAACTGGTCCCAGGGTGGGGTGGGAGGAGGGGGCTCCCTCTGCACGACTTCCCCACACGCGATTCTGGAAAGGGGCCTCTGCACACCTCACTGCCAGCATCGCAGGGGTCGTTCCTCCCTGTCTCAGCCACTCGGGTCCCTTCTGTTTCAGGAGGGTGTGTGGCTCTGGCTGAAAGGTGAGTGCTGAGGCTACAGATGGCAGGAGCCATAGGATGGAAGGAGGGAGGAGCATCCTCTGCTGGGGTCCTGGGCTGGGGGTCGTGGGGGTGCATGACCTCTGGAGTGGTCCCTGAGGTGACAGCTGGGGGGCGGTCCCAGTGGGGAGCAGGGGTGGCAGGGGCTGGTGTTGGAGGCAGGTGTTGGAGGCAGGCATGGGAAGCAGGCAGGCCGGAGGGTGGGAGGGGCTTGGAGAGGTCCCAGCAGCCAATTCCTGGAAGTGCTAGAAGGAGAGCATCCCAGCGATTGAGCAGGTCAGAGGGCAGTGGGGTCCTCCCACCCAGCATGACGCCAAGAGGCAAGTCCCCAGTGGATCACCATCACCCCCACAGTGCCTGGTGTGTATGGCCATTGACAAGAGCTTGGCGTGTGTTCACTGAGACGGAGGTGGAAAGGGGCTTGGGATTTATCCTGGTGACAATTCAGGAACCCTAAAGGGGCTTTTTAGGAAAATATATTCTAATTACAAAATGAATAAGTGTTTAAAGCAATAACTTGGGAGAAAATAGGAAAAAGAAAAGAGTTCTCTGGTGGTCTGCTCTGCTCTTCAGTCTCTTGTGGGTTCTGTCCCTGCCCTCAGAGGCTCACTCCACGTCCGGCTGCATCTGAGGGTTGGTCTTGTTTGTGGTCAGCTCTTTTATTGTTTTGTCCACTGGGGATGAACATTTTTGACCTCGGGGTGATGTGGCTCCTTCAGGGACCACCCTGTCCCTCTCCTGTGAGAGCCACTGAAGGCACACCCCTGCTGAAGCTGCCCCTGTCTCTCACCCACCCAAGGAGGCCCTGCCTGTCCTGTTTGGGGTGCTCTGCCTCTCTGCCCCTCCCCCTCCTCAGCAGAGCCCTGCCTGCCTCACCTGGTCCATCTTGTGCAGATGCATGAAGTAACCAGCCCCTCTGTTTGCCCCGATGCCCCAGGGCAGGGCTCTCTGGGCCTGGCAGATGGGCCAGGCAGCTGGGGCACTGGGGAATCTGCCCTGGGGAAGGTGGAAGGTGCAGCCAGGCTGGCCAGGAGGCAAAAAAAAACTCACCCCTGCAGAGGGTGGTGAGGATGATGTGGGGACAGGCACAATCCTTGTATTCCCCAAAGTCAGCAGGGCTTGCAAAGATGCCAAGGAAAAGGAGGGCAGAGGGTAGAGAGGCAAGAGGTGGGTGCAGGGTAGAGGGAACGGACCTTCTGGGTCAAGGGTTCTCAGCCTGTGGACCGGGGAGGAACCCAGGGCTCTGTGAACTTGGATGACCCACAAATTCACCTCTTTTATTCCCCTCTTACTTACATTAGTGTTTCCTTCTGTTATGAATGTGGGCACCATGCCAGGAAAACAGCAGCCTCCTGTGAGTGCTCATCTCTCAGCACAGTTGTAGATGATCTGACATTTAGTTTACAGTCAGCACCACCTTGAAATCACCACATTTATCAGGCCCACTGCAGGTTCCTGCTACTAATCGTGTTAATAAAAGTGCTCCTACCTCACAGACTTGTTTTTAATGTTTTGATAACTACGTACCAATATGATTGCTTGCTTCTGTGATTCAGTGTGTTTCACTTTATGCATGTGATGCATTATTCTGTAACGTGGGCAGGTCACAGGCTGCACCAGGCTGCTAACAGGATCAAGGGCACAAAACAGCTTCAGAACAAGACATGCAGATGCCCAGGTGGAAAGGAGTGTGGAGACGAGCCCAGGGCAGCCCCAGAGAGGAGCGATCAGCCCCATCCATGATGTTATTCGTCATTATTATTATGAAATCTGAGCATTTCCAGGACCTCATCTGTTGTGTTCTCAGCTGTATCCCAAACCCAGACCAGAGCTGATGCTCACGATGTGGTGCAACCTGTTAGTAAACGTTCGCCACTGTTTCTATTACAGCCAGGGTGATCACTGCCCCGATCCTCTACCACCTCTTTTCTTACAGGCACTGGGCACCAGGATGAGCACCACTCAGGGCCCAGAGACTTGCTGCTTCCACCTGCCTAAGAGCCATTGTCCTCCCCATGCACCCAGCCGTGCGCTGGGGGCCTCTCCCGACACCCCTTCCTTTCTGCACACAGTGAGTGGGTGCATAGGTCGGAGGATGCAATCCTAATAGTAACCCCTCCTGTGGCCCCGTGAGCCAGTCCATGCCCGGGGCAGTCACCGATTGTACACCGCCCTCTCCTACCCAAGATGCCTTTCAGAAGTGCATGTGCACCTGTCAATAGCTACATCTTGCATTCCTTCATTTCCAGGGGCAGGAAGTCATCGGGGAAAGAGGAAAGAAAATTTTACAGGTAAAGACCAAAAATACTTTATCCCAGCACCGAATGCCATTCCCATGCCTGGACGCTCCTTAACTCAGCCGGGTCCAGCTTGGCCTCACGCTCTGAGGACGGTTGGTCCTGGTGCTGTCTCTGTCACGGAGAAGCTGTGTGTTCCCAAAGGATGCTCAAAAACATGCCAAGTTTGCACATTCCGGCTGCCCAAGGGGCAACGTGTGGCTGGGAGTGAGTGTCCTTTCCTTGCCGTGAGCCCAAGGAGATTGACTTTATGGACAAACATTATGTGAGTGGGGGGTTCATGGGAAGCCGTGTGGGAATCACTCATCCCCACTGTCCTCACAGCTGCCTCAGGTCAGCGCCAGAGCCTGGTCCCTGATAGTTTCATGTTTCCCATCCACATGCTCCCAAAATGTAGTCCACAAATTCATCCGGCGGCCCAGCTCTGCAGTGTACCAACAACACACCATGCTGCTTAGACAGACGGGACGCCTCTAGTGTCGAAACGAGCCCCGCTGCTTTCATGCACGTGGTGCCTCAGGAGCTCGGCTAATGCTCTCTACATGACTACAGAAGGATCAATAAAAACGTTTTCTAAAAAAAAAATTAAGAAGTAACAGAAAATGTTAACTCCTGGGCAGTTCTTATTGTTTGTTCCAGGGGACACAAAAGGGAGGGCCCCACGGGGTGTTCCCGCACGAAGCAGGGTTGCCACAGCCCGTCCTTCCATGGACTGCTCGGACAGCGCGTGGTGGGAAGGATCCCGCAGACAACACAGGCAGCTCAGGAAAGCGTCAGGAAGGCAGCCCTGATGGGCATACTCCGTGGAAAGGGAATCTGCTCAGGGGAGCGGCCACAGCTCTGCTGTGACCCGACATTCAGGTAGGGCAGGCCCCACCTGCCCAGAAGCACGTCCTTCCCGCCCACAGGTCACAACAGGGCTTGGCTCCTCACATATGCAGGGCTGGGCAGGACATACCCAGATGCTGGTGGCAGAGGGAGGTTCACTCAGGAATGCCTAAGGGCCTACAGTTTTATGCTCAGGTAGACCCAAGGATGGGAGGTCCTGGGGCGCTGCACAGGTCCTGATTCTCTGCCCACAGGCCGTGTGACCTGACATGTGACCAACCACTCTGTGCAACACGAGCGAATGACAGCACCAGGGCGCCCAGATGGGGCCCGCAGTCACTGCACCCTCAGTGCATGGCCAGCGAATGACAGCACCAGGGC
>NW_012104365.1:3342586-3343558 GCF_000951045.1 Mandrillus leucophaeus | reverse complement strand
CAGTCACTGCACCCTCAGTGCATGGCCAGCGAATGACAGCACCAGGGCGCCCAGATGGGGCCCGCAGTCACTGCACCCTCAGTGCATGGCCAGCACTGGGGTAAAGAGGGTACTCGATAAACCGTGAATGAATGAATGAATCAATCAATCAATAAATGGCCACACTGAGGATTTCGTGAGACAATCAAAGTAAAGCCCTGAATATCAGCTACTGACGTCGTCCTCCTATTTGTCTGTCTTGAAAAAGCCAACACTGTCTATGGGTTGGTGAAGATGTCTTGATTTCCTCAGGTATCTGTGTTGGGGCCGAGGGGACCCAGTGCTCTGCAGACACGTCAGCGCCTTCACTGCCTGACCTGGAAATCTAGGCCCTTTCTTAAAGACGCACATTTATTCTCCCTGCTAGAAGCACACACACAAGCAGAGTCACAGGGCTGTGGCATCTTCAGCAATTTAGAAAAAGGCAGCAGCAGGTGTCTAGGGTTGGAAGGACCTTTGAGCCCCGCTGAGCTGCCCCGCTCACCCTCACAGGTGCAGTCCTTCCATGCACAGCATGCTGTTTTGGAAACCCTGGTTGCTGTCGAAGTTGAGGGGACACACTTGTGATGGTTCTGTTCTCCTCTCTGGGCAGTGACAGGAACCAGGGCAGACCCAAGTGGGCCTGGTGGGGGCTGCCCTATGAGGGGCACACTGTCCTCCCTCTGCATCTAGGGCAACAGTGTCCAGCCTGTCCCTGGGCATCAGGCACCAGCACTGGAAGTGACCCCCCACCTTCTTCCCTGCTCAGCTCAGCCCCCCTTCCCTCTTCTCCCTAACCCAGCTCAGCCCCCACTCCCTCTTCACCCTGACCCCCTTCCGCCTCTCAGGTCAGTCCTCCACCCCCTTTCTCCCCCTTTCCCCAACTCTCTTACCGCCCAACTCAGCTCCCCTCTCCCTCTTCACCCTGACCCCTTTCCCCCACTCAGGTCAGTT
>NW_012104365.1:3331776-3341751 GCF_000951045.1 Mandrillus leucophaeus | reverse complement strand
GTGTTCACTGGGTGCTGAATGTCGAATGTGTACTGGAGAGACTTCAGCAAACAAAACCCCAGTCCCTGCCCAGGAGGTGCTGGGTTCTGCTGGGGGAGACCCTCAGTGGAAAGAAAATTTTACACTCACGGAAGGCTTGCATCTCACCGAACGCCACAGCTGCACTCCAGGCACGGCCCAGACCCCCGGGCGTCCCCAGGGGGTTCTGTTATGTCCAAGAATCTTTATAACAACATTCAGATGTTGCTTCAAGAGACTTCCAGAATGCAGGCATGAAGACTTCCACTGACCTCGTCCCCAGAGAAACAACCATAACCCATAACAGGTGAAAAGTCTTAAAAAAATCCACCATTCCACATCTCTAGAAATTGTCCTAAGCACATGCAGCAAACTGAGAGACTCTCATTCTGGAAAATCTACTAAATCACAACCCGACGCCGCTTCACGCCCCTGGGATAAACTAAAACATGAAACCGGAACATAGCAAGTGTTGGCGAGGATGTGGATCAACTGCAGCCCTCACGCATTGCTGGTGTGAATGGAAAACAGCACGGCCATGCTGGAAAGCAGGCTGGTAGTTCTTGACAATGCTGAACCGTGTGAGTTATCTTATGAACCAGCCACATCCCAGTTCCAGGGTATAACCGAGAGAAATGAAAACACATGTCCACAGAAATGTGTACACACCAGTGTTCACAGCAACTTTACTTCTAACAGCCAGGAAGTGGGAGGACACCCTGTGTGTATCAGCCCAGGCATGGACCGACAAAGTGTAGCTCACGAGCGTGTGAGTTTACTTTTGCTGCTATAACAAATTACCCCAGTCTCTGAGGCTTAAACTGACACACACGAATTACCATACAGTTCTGCAGGTCAGAGTCTAAAGTGCCCCTCGAGAGGCTTCTGGGTAGAATCATTTCCTTGTCTCCCATGTCACCGTGACCTCTGTGTCCACTGCCACTTCTTCTCTGGCCTGACCCTCCCGCCCCTGTCCTATAAGGACCCTGTGAGTGCATTTAGGGCCCAGCCAGGTAATCTGGGATCATTTCAAGGTCCTAAACTTCATCACCCCAATGAAGTCCCTTTGCCACATCGCGTGCCACATTTACAGGCTCCAAGGATCGCCACGTGGACATCTGGGGGTCATTATTTTTCCTTCCTCACAACACTGTGAAGTGATTCTGCAATAAAAACAAAGCGAGTACGAATGACAATGGACACATGAACCACGACGGCAGTGTGCTGGGTGGCCCAGAAGACTGTGTGGGAGTGACTCTGTTCACACATAGGGCGACTGTGTGGGAGTGACTCCGTTCACACATAGGGCGACTGTGTGGGAGTGACTCTGTTCACATATAGGGCGACTGTGGGAGTGACTCTGTTCACACATAGGGCGACTGTGTGGGAGTGACTCTGTTCACACATAGGGCGACTGTGTGGGAGTGACTCTGTTCACACATAGGGCGACTGTGTGGGAGTGACTCTGTTCACACATAGGGCGAACGGCAAATCCACAGACAGAAAGTACAGTGGTGGTTATCTTGGGCCAGTGGGAAAAGCAGGGTGGAGGGGGAATGGGGAGTGAGTGCTTAACAGGGATGGGGTATCTCTTGTGGGGTTCACTTTCTTTTGAAAATGTTCTAAAATTAGATTGTGGTGGTGGCTGCACAATTCCAAATGTACTAATCACCATAAATTGTACACTTTCAAAGTCTGAATTTTAAGGCATATGAATTGTATTTCAACCAAGTTTATTTAAAAAAACCATACCATTGGCCATTTTCACGGTGGCGCCTTTGGCACAGATGATGGGTGCCCCTGTGGAACCACTGCAGGGCCCTGAGTGGTGCCCGGTTGTCCTCTTGCTCTGCCTCACCGTGCTGGGGCCATGGGAGAAACACCATTCCACTAGGGAATGTTCTCAGTGAAGCAGAAGTGGTGAAATCAATTGTACCAAGTCTTGACTTCTTGACCCTTAAACAGATTTCTTATTACTCCATGTGACAAATGGGAAGTACAGACAAACTCACACCAAAGTAAATGGCTGGGGGAAACCACCTGGGCCACTGTTTGAGTTGCTAGCTCAAGTAGCCACTTCTTCATGGAAAACCTGTTTTTGCTCAAAATGAGGATTGGCAGACAAGCTGCAGGTAGTCATGTTTGAGTGTTAGGCAGGTATCTAATTGAAAAGGAACGGGTGAGTCTGTTGCTTTGAGGCAAAGAGCTGGTGGTATTTGCTGCAAGAACAAACAGAGCTTTCATGCAAAACTTAGAATGTTGGAAAGTTTGTGTCTGCCATGGCAAGCTCAATGGCTTCCCAATAGTGAAGGACTTTTCTGATGAGGCTGGTGGTGATGTTAACAAACGTGATTTTTTAAGCCACTGTATAATGGAAGACCTGCATAATTCAGAAAACCAACAATTTCATATGACGAATCCATGATGCTACAAAATTATGCATGAGTTTAAAGATCCATTCAGAGGACAAGAGAAACCAATAGGGTTTAGCAGAACAGAGCAGAAGTTCAATGACATGGTGTCAGCTTTTATGCTGCAACTAATGTTTAAGAAACAGGAAACTACCCCTTGTTGACTTTTGAAGTAACATCAAAGAATAATACCTATAATCTTCTGAGGAGACTAAAATGACCCTCCCTTCCCATCTACACATCTGAGTGAGGCTGATTTGTTTCATATATTTCAACCCAAACAACGCATCGCAACAGAGTGGAAACAGAAGCAGAACCTAGAGAACCCAGCCAGCTTCTGTGACACCAGACATGGAAGAGATTTGCAAAAATGTAGCACAATGCCACTGTCTCACTAAGCTGGTGTTGTTTTGGAAAACACAGTTTGTTTTCATAAAATACATTACTTATGTTAACATGGAATAGGCTTATTGTTGATAGTTTAAAACAAACTAATCACTACTTTTCAAATGTCTAGGTTTTGATGTCTCATATGGTAATTATCCATAGGTCTGGCCCCGGTACTTGTCAATCAGTAGATCCAGCCCTGGTACTCATCAGTGGGTCCAGCCCTGGTACTCATCAGTGGATCTAGTCCTTGTACTTATCAATGGGTGCAGTCCTGGTACTATCAATGGATCCAGCCCTAGTACCTGTCAGTGGATCTAGCCCTGGTACTTATCACTAGGGCTAGCCCTTGTACAGGGGAATAAAGTGGCCATCTCCCTGGGCCTCTGAGGGGTGCCATCTGGACGCTGTTCAAGGCTCTGCATTGGCGGTGCAGACCAACCGCCCCTACGTCAGGAAGCATCACATGGAGCTGGAGCCTGGAGACCCGGGGACCCCCGCGTAGATTTGGGGAAGACCAGGCTTTGGCAGACACTCACTGTGGGTTGTTTAGAGTACCCATTTTAAAAGGTCGGGTATTTAAATTATATCCCCAAATCCAGACAACTGGACTCAACACCATCACGAAGGTGAAGGGTGTGACAACTGCAGCCCCGTCTCTGACTCGGGCCCACTGAGCCAAACGTGGGCTCCCAAACCTGACCCGAGTCCCCAGGCTGGGAGGCTGCCTGTGGTCAGAGCCTGGCAGAGGGAAGGCTCCAGGCCCTGAGCAGTTCCCTCTCCTCCCCAGCCACGGACGATCTGCTGATTTCAGCAGCTCCACTGTTCCAGACTGCAGCACGCAGATATGTTTTTATTTTCTACAAAGAAGAAAGACTCTTGTCAAAGAGTCAGCTGTGGGTGCTGGGCTGACGACTGTTGCGGATCAGGGGAGAGTGCCCTCCTTCGGGTGTGAGTAGATGCCCGAACCTGAACCTCCTGCTGCGGGGGCAGGAAATGCCAGGGCTCCCCCGACCCACTGGGCCATCGCAGCTCCCTGTGACCACGAGCAAAAGTAAATTTAAATCTCCTGTCAGAGGACTCGGCTCAGGCCTGTATTCTAGTAGCTTCCTCCTATGTTGCCAACTCTAGGCCACTGGCACCATCCCCATCCCTTCCTGTCTCTGGGAATCTCCTTGAAGGAGACTTCTCTGTCTCCCTCCCCCGACCCATCCCTCCATGTCCATCTCCCTACAGCAGCCAGAGGAACCACAATCATTTAAGCTCTTGGAGGTGCTCTACTGCTTCCTGTTGCTCCTGAAATAACAGGGAGAGGCTCAACTCCCCTCTGTCTGGGGAGCCCACCAAGTCCTCCCCCACCAGGACCTGTGAGCTCACCCTGCCTGAGACTCCCTCTCCCAGCTGGGCATGGCTGCTCCCCAACCCTGGCCTCCTGGCCGCTCTCAGGGAGCACCATTCCCACCACTCCTGTTAATTCTGTTGGTTATCTGTTCTCTGTTTGTCCCCGCAATGTCTGGGAGCTCCCCGGGGCTGAACCTTGTCTTTCATTGTCATCCATGAATTCTTGCCATCTAGCACATTACTTGGCACAGAGTGGGTGTTCAGCAAACACAGAGTGAAGGAAAGAGTTTTGGATGATTCTTGTGGGGCTCACTGTTTTTCTGCATGCCACTTGTTGAATTATGTGAGGATAGGCACCTAACATTCACCAGGAGGAATTTTCTAGCAGAAAAGCATCTGAAAATTTACTTATGAGAAACAAAGTTAAATAAATGGAATAAAACAAAGCCAGCTCAATCATTACCTTTTCACAAACAATTTAAAATTCAGACCAAGAAGAAATCATTCCTGATTAATTTGTGTCTGTCTTAAGTCTAAGTTTAATCTTTTTGTTTTAACATCACTTCATGCTTAGATAGAAGGAAGCCTTGTGTTTTTTAAGACTAATGCTTAGAGTCTTGTTTATGAGTCACCATGCAAGCATCCATCACTCTGGGAAGCCTATTTGGCAAAAGTTAATCAGAGATCAGATATTTAATATTATGCACACATTTAAAATTATGAGGAAAAATTCTAAGCAAATAAATCATGTTTTACAAATTACTAATACCCAAGGAACAGATTAAGAGGTGCACTGAAATCACGCTCCAGCCTCAGATGTAGGGGTCCACACGCAGCTCTGATCTGTCCTCAAACGGCTCCAACTAAAACAATTATCAATGTTTGCATATATTTATCTCCGCGTGTGTTTTTAAGAACAGAATGCCAACAGTGTGCTCAGAGCGGCACAGAAGATGAAACAGGACGAGGTCTCAGCCCTTGAGGCTTACAATCAAAGTAGGACAGATAAAACAATTCAGACATCAAATACATCAGTTGGAAAGGCTGTTAGAATTTATGAGGTGCAAGGTTTCGTTGGCTTTTCTTGGGAAACACAGAACGGAATGGGAGGCCAAATGGCTGAGAACCATCTTGGGCTGGTGGCGTTTCGGGGGAACGATGAATGAAAGATAAACACACTGGAGACGGAGGAGAAAGAGGGATGGTGAGCAACGGGCTAGAGTGGTCTGGGCAGGGGCAGGGCCCTGGGGTAAGAAAGCCAAAAGCCACAGGCTCCACAGTTCTCAGCATGACTCTGTTTCCTCTTAGGGGAACGAGTCATTGGCTAAGTGTATAAAACACAGGTACTTGTGTCTGGAACTGGTCACCCCCCTCAGAATTCACAATCTTTCTTTTTTTCTTTCTTTCCCTGCAAAGGGCCTAGAGCTGGTCCTTGGTACGAGCTGAACAGAATAGAGAAAGAATCGGCCTCGTGCCTCTCTCCCGCTGTGCCCAGGCCTCCTGGAAGCAGGACCAGCGTTGCAGATCACGTGACTGATGGAGGTTGTGGGACCTAAGCCTTCCCAGTTCTTAGATTCACCGTTATCTTGGTTTAACCATCTTGGAAACCAATTTAAAAATCTGGAGTCTTCCCCAGTTTACAAATCCCAGTTCAGTCTCTTTCCCAGTTTTGGCTTGCTACAATTAATAATAATAACAGGTAACATTTCCAGAAGGGTCATGGCAGGCTAAGCGCTTGGCTAAATCTTTGCATGCTGGCTTCTCAGGAGGCCCTCGAAGGCACGTTATTCAGTGAGAACAGCAAGTTCTGCACCAGCCACACCAGGACATCATTTATGTTTTTAAAATGCCACAGAAAGCAAATCTGTATACTTTTACAGACATTTTTAGCCACACAGGAAAGTAAACACATGAAGCAGAAAACACCAGTTGACTCCGAGGTGAGAATCAATTTAACGTGGGGCCTGGGCGGGGGTGGAGCGGGGGATTATTGCTTGAACTGTACACTCTGAGTTTTCAGTGATGAGAAATCACTCATGTGTTGCTTGTGCAATTAAAAAAACAATAAATAATAGTGAAAGTGGCTGCTTTCTGCTGCTTAATTTTCCTTCAGAAAAGATGCTGAGAACAGGGTGGGTGACTGTAAGGCCGTCTGCCTTTGAGTTACTCCACGGCCAGGGTCCCTCTGGAGGCCACAGAAACACAACAGCTGTGGAAGACATGGTGCCCCAGCTGGTTATGGGGTCAGCTGGGGAAGGAAGCGGCGTGAAAACGGAGTCATTTTGTCCCTGGGCCCTGACCTCCCCGTGCTCTGCCTGGAACTCTGCCTCAGGAAGCAGGTCTGCAGTTTCTGACTGGATGACCCAGGACTGAGGGCCCTACAGGAAGACCCAGGCCTTAGATTCAATGTTACCATGGTCAAACTGATTTGGAAACTAATTTTAAAATCCAGTAGGGCAGCTGCTGTGCCCCTGCTACCCCTCACTCAGTATGGGCAGGTGTCCCAGGAGCTCCGGGAATGAGGAAGATGGCAGAAACCAGAGGGCAGAGGTGGAGGAAGAAAGAGCGTCCCCCTTGACAGTGTCCACCTCCCCGGCCCTGTCCAGTCACTCAGTGGCCCCCCTTAAGGCACCCAGTGTTCCTCACCTTCCCCGTGCCCTGTCCTGAGCCTGGAGGCTTCCTCCTTGTCCTCCCCACTGGTTCTCTCGGATTCTCAGCCTTTCTTCAGCAGTTGGCTCAACAATATTGATGCTGAGAAGCCGTGCCCACCATTTCCAGCCTCTGCTGACATCCCTCCCCTGACCTGCAGATATTCCCAGCCATACCTCCTTCCTCAGCACGGCTCACCCCAGGGGGTGCTGGGAGAGCAGCCTCTCCCTTCTGCTCCCCAGCTCTGTGAAGGCACAGCTGCTTATCTGTGATTTTATCCCCAGGCTTAGCACGAAGTAGGTATTCGGATGTTTGTTGAATGATAAATTAATGAGCCTCAGTAGATTATTTTTTGAACATTATTTAATTACTCTCTCACTCTCTCTCTCTGTATGTGTGTGTGTTGTCTCTCCACAACCTGGTGAGTTTTCCAAGGGTAAACAGGATGGTGTTTGAGAGTATGATCTATAGTCCCAGGTGATCTGGGTTTAAATACCAGCTCCGCCACTCACTGGCTGGGCAACCCTGGTAAAGTCACACTGGTCAACTTCCTGTGCCTCAAGTTCTTTGCCTACAAAAGGATCAAATGAAGGATCAAATGCTGCTTAATTTTCCTTCAGAAAATGTGCTAAGACCTGGGTGAGCTACTGTAAGAGCATCTGCCTTTGAGTTACTCCATGGCCAGGGTCTCCCATACCTTAATACTCCCTCAGGCACTCCCTGGCTGGAGGCCACAGAAACACCATAGCTGTGGAAGAAGTGGTGCCCTAGCTGGTTAGGGGGTCAGCTGGGAAATGAAATGGAGAATCAAATGAAGTTAATGCACATAAAGGGCTTGGAACTGTGCTGGGAAATCTAACACTGGAGAGTGTTAGGTGCAGTTGTCACTGTTATTGTCACTGCCATCCGTATCCCCACTATCACCATCACCACCATCACCATCATAATCGCCATCATCATGACCATGATCATGATTAATATCATTATCATCACCATCATGATCATCACTATGATCATCATAAACATCATCATCATCTCCCCATCACCACAATCACCATCATCATCATTATCATAATCACCGTCACCACAATCATCGTCATCACCATCATCTTCCCCATCACCACAATCACCATCATCACCATCATTCTCCCCATTACCACAATCACCATCATCACCATCATCCTCCCCATCACTGCAATCAACATCATCACCATCATCCTCCCCATCACTACAATCACCATCATCCTCCTCCCCATCACTACAATCACTATCATCACCATCATCATCCTCCCCATCATCACAATCACCATCATCACCATCATCCTCCTCCCCATCACTACAATCACCATCATCACCATCATCATCCTCCCCATCACTACAATCACTGTCATCACCATCATTCTCCCCATCACTACAATCACCATCATCACCATCATCCTCCCCATCACCACAATCACCGTCATCATCACCATCTTCCTCCCCATCACTACAATCACCATCATCACCATCATCCTCCCCATCACTACGATAATCACCATCATCACCATCATTCTCCCCATCACTACAATCATCTTTATCACCATCACCACCATCATCACCATCACCATCATCAACTCAAACGGCTCCACCAAGTTTGGAGAGTATCCAACAATAGATCCTTAATAAATTCCTATTATATTGAATTTGACCAAATAATCAGAAAGATTAAGCTTCCTCTAAACATGAAGATTGAAAATCAAGAGAGAAATAGCACAAAATCATAGACATTTTATAAAACACAAATATCTGTACATCAAATAATATAGGCCTGCCCTAAAACAGGACCTAACAGATGAAAGCAATCTTGCTGGTGGGTTCAGAATTGAAGGACAGGGGGAGAAGATTGTAAGAGGGATGGCACGGCAAGACAGACTGAGGGCAGGGAGGGCTTCCCCAAGGTCAAAGGGAAATGCTGGAAATGACCAATAGACCCTCGGCTCGAGTGAGCCTGCTGCTCTGCACAGCACCTGTCTGTGCCGACGGTGCTTTTCAGCAGGGTCGTTTTATTGGAACATTTCAGAGCAGACCTGTGGCTGGGATCCAGCTCTGTCACTTACAGTCTTGTTCACCCTGAGCCAAGATTCCCTCACTCTCGAGCCTGGTTTTCCTTATCTGTGATGTGCAGGTGGAGAAGCGGAGGGGAGCCAGGCCTGGCGAGCCCTCAGAGGCAGCAGTGGTTGCCCGTAGGCCTGCAGAGGCAGTGGAAGGAGGGGTCTCATATCCGTGATGGCTTCCCAGGGAAATGCCCCTGCTCCTGGGAGCAGGCTCCATCCAGGCATCTGCTCATCTCACTGGGTCTCACTGTGACCTGTGGGCTAGTGTCCCCTGTGAGAGAGCTGCTGGCCCAGACAGCGCGCCTTGTGCATTCGCCTCACAGCTGTCAGCCCCTGCAGGCTCTGGGTCCCTGCTTCCTTCCCCTTAGGGTTATTTTCCCCCCCAAACTCGGTCCTGTAGCTTCCTCTAAGCCACATGCCCCACCCCCACTAAGCACATATTCTCACAGGGTATCTGCTGAGCTCCTGTTATACTTTATCATTGTTTTAGCAAAAATCTATTCATGCATTTATTTAACTGAGGTGCTCCCAGCCCCCAATACTTCCAGGCTGTGGCCGGTTACCCTGCTGTCCACTGGAGACAGCAGCAGACGGGAGAGGGGCTCTCCCATTCCACGGAGTGGGCTTTCTAGTGGGAGAAAGCGGCCCCAGGCCAATTGTCAAACAGGCAGAACTGTTAGAGCGAGGAAGAGCTGGGAAGGAAACGCACGGGGTGCAGGATAGGTGGAAAGGGCAGGGATTCTAATCTGTGAGGTTGTCTGAGCAGCCTCTCTGAGGAAGAGCTACTCAGTATTGATCTGCTGGGCCGATGATGCTGTCTGTCAGTACCCAGGAGCCAGGACGAACATTCCAGATTCAGGAAGGCAAGTGCAAGAGCTGGCTGAGGCTGCACCATTTAGAGCCTTGATGGGTAGGAAAGCCACCAGAAGGAGTTCAGCAGGGAACCTCTCTACTGACGCACACGTATTTTTAAGACAGGGTCTTGCTCTTTCATCCAGGCTGAAGTGCCGTGGCATGATCTTGGTTCACTGCAACCTCTGCTTCCCGAGTTCAAGGGAGTCTCATGCCTCAGCCTC
>NW_012104365.1:3327287-3331726 GCF_000951045.1 Mandrillus leucophaeus | reverse complement strand
CACTTACAGTCTTGTTCACCCTGAGCCAAGATTCCCTCACTCTCGAGCCTGGTTTTCCTTATCTGTGATGTGCAGGTGGAGAAGCGGAGGGGAGCCAGGCCTGGCGAGCCCTCAGAGGCAGCAGTGGTTGCCCGTAGGCCTGCAGAGGCAGTGGAAGGAGGGGTCTCATATCCGTGATGGCTTCCCAGGGAAATGCCCCTGCTCCTGGGAGCAGGCTCCATCCAGGCATCTGCTCATCTCACTGGGTCTCACTGTGACCTGTGGGCTAGTGTCCCCTGTGAGAGAGCTGCTGGCCCAGACAGCGCGCCTTGTGCATTCGCCTCACAGCTGTCAGCCCCTGCAGGCTCTGGGTCCCTGCTTCCTTCCCCTTAGGGTTATTTTCCCCCCCAAACTCGGTCCTGTAGCTTCCTCTAAGCCACATGCCCCACCCCCACTAAGCACATATTCTCACAGGGTATCTGCTGAGCTCCTGTTATACTTTATCATTGTTTTAGCAAAAATCTATTCATGCATTTATTTAACTGAGGTGCTCCCAGCCCCCAATACTTCCAGGCTGTGGCCGGTTACCCTGCTGTCCACTGGAGACAGCAGCAGACGGGAGAGGGGCTCTCCCATTCCACGGAGTGGGCTTTCTAGTGGGAGAAAGCGGCCCCAGGCCAATTGTCAAACAGGCAGAACTGTTAGAGCGAGGAAGAGCTGGGAAGGAAACGCACGGGGTGCAGGATAGGTGGAAAGGGCAGGGATTCTAATCTGTGAGGTTGTCTGAGCAGCCTCTCTGAGGAAGAGCTACTCAGTATTGATCTGCTGGGCCGATGATGCTGTCTGTCAGTACCCAGGAGCCAGGACGAACATTCCAGATTCAGGAAGGCAAGTGCAAGAGCTGGCTGAGGCTGCACCATTTAGAGCCTTGATGGGTAGGAAAGCCACCAGAAGGAGTTCAGCAGGGAACCTCTCTACTGACGCACACGTATTTTTAAGACAGGGTCTTGCTCTTTCATCCAGGCTGAAGTGCCGTGGCATGATCTTGGTTCACTGCAACCTCTGCTTCCCGAGTTCAAGGGAGTCTCATGCCTCAGCCTCCCAAGTAGCTGAGACTACAGGCGTGCAACACCACACCCGGCTGACTTTTGTATTTTTTGTAGAGACAGGGTTTCACCATGTTGGCCAGGCTGGTCTCAAACTCCTGGCCTCAAGCAATCCACCCACCTCGGCCTCCCCAAGGGCTGGGATTACAGGTGTAAGCCACCGTGCCCTGTCCTGATGAATATTTTAAAAGTCACTGTCATCTTGAAGGCCTGTGTGGCTGTATGGGCCGGTCCATCCAGCGACATGCTGGCCACACTTCAGTGCAGGTGCAGACACAGGTGGGCAAGCAGGAGAGGAGTCTCATAGACACTAATAATAAGATATCAAAGTTGATAACCCCTACATGTTAAAAGAGGAGGGAATGAAGGATGGCAACGTGATGTCAACGAGGAAAGTGGAGAGAGACCAGGCCAGGCACCCAACCATGTGTGGGGTGATCCCTCTAGGGCACGGGCTACCAGGGACAACCCCTCACCCCAGTCTCGTCTGCTCCCACTGGATGCCAGTTCAGCCCCACCTCGCAGCTGCCTCTGTCTCTGCTCCTGGATGCCTTCCATGGGACCCAGGGAATGGTCTGCACAGAACGTGTATGTGACAGCCCCTGTCTCCCCTTAAACATCTGATGCTCCTCACTGCTCTCTGCACAGGGACAGGCAAGTGCCCAGACATGACCATGAGGCCAGCACCATCTGGCCACCCGGCCGCCTCTCGCGTCCAGCCCTCTGTCCCTCCACAGAGCCTTGTGATACATGGTCCGCTCTTCTCCCCCACTTTCACCTCCCCTCTGACCTCCACCACAAACACCAAGAACATCTGGAAAACTAAGGGTAGGGCCACACACGGTACAATTCCCTCAGGCGCAGTGCCCAGACGGGGAAGTCGACAGAGACAGAAAGTAGATTAGTGGCTGCCTAGGGCTGGGGGCCATGAGGGTGCAGAAGGGGGACAGCCAAGGGTTTGGAGTTTCTTTGTGAGGTGATGAAAACATTCTAAAGTGAACTGGGGTGATGGCTGCACAACTCTGAATGTAGACATTGTTGATTTGCATGGCTTAGATGAGTGGAGTGTAGGGTGTGTAAATTATACCTTAATAAAACTGTTAAAGAAACAAAGGGCAGGCGTGCTGGGTATCATCAGGACATCTGGGGAGAAGTGGAGCCTGCAGGGCTGGCTTGTGTCCCCAGCCTTGGAAGACAGGCTCCCGACAGGTGCAGGGAGCACTGCCCAGGCTCCACCGCACCAGGTCCCGCAGGGGATGGAAGAAGCTCCAGGTGCAGCTCTCGGGGCGTTGGGTGCAACTTGGGACACTCTCCCGGGAAGCACTGTGAGGGAAGTCTACAGGCCAAAGGGAACTGCTGGTGCCCAGAAGCCAGGATGGAACATTCCAGAGAACTGGCCTGGAGCCCGGGGGCACAGGGACAGGTACCTGGGACAGGTCTGAGAAAGACTTGGGGAGAGGGCTCCAGACAGGGGGATGGCCCCGGGAAAGCCCCAGGGCTCATGCTGCTTTTTTCACTGCATTCGAACAATAAGGAGGAGAGCAGATCCATGCAGGGCGCTTGGCTCATGGAAATAGATAAGGAGGCAAACGTCTGAAAAATCAAGAGCGAAGCCTCGTGTGCCTCTGTGGTTGGAGGTGGGGAGGCGGCATTAGGAAGAAGCTGCAGAGGCCAGGCCTGGATGACCAGGAGGGGCAGGTGGACAGGAACCTATCGGTGCATGCACGAGGCACGGGCAGCATGCTGCCGATGGTGACGACGGCCACCAGCAAAGTGAAACAGGGAGCGGGTCACCCGCAGCCGGGCTGGAGGGCTGGGAGCACCCTCTACCAACAGGCCTCCCTGAGGAGGTGTCCACATGATGGCTGAGACTTGAGGGAGAGGCTGGGACCCTCAGGCAGGCCAGCCAGGGCTGAGGAGATGCCTGTAGCTTGGGTCTACCAGGCTGGGGAGATGGCGGGAGCTCAGCAGAAAGGGCTGAGCTACGACATTCCCGATTCCACCTCACGGTAGCGGCTCCAAGCATTCCAGACATGGATGGTGTGGGGCTGAAGAGTGGCCCCTAAAGGTGTCCATATTCTGATCCCCAGGACTTAGGAACACAGCTCAGACAGCCAAAGACCCTGGCAGAGCGGATGCAGTCATGGCCTTGGGATGCGAGATTCCCCTGGGTCATGGAGGCAGCCCAAGCACAGGGCATCGTCACGGGTCCTTATAGGAGGGAGGCAGCAGGGCGGGTCCAAGGAGGAGGTGTGACTTTGGAGCACAGAGGGACTGGAGGAGGCTGCCTCACTGGCCATGAGGGTGGAGGAGGGACCGTCCCAGGAGAAGGGGTGATGCTGGAATAGAGAGGGTCCGAAGGAGGCTGCCTCACTGGCCGTGAAGATGGAGGAGGGGCCAGGAGCCAAGGAACAGAAGCTGGAAAAGGTGAGGAAATCAATTCTCCTGGGCCCTCCAGGAGGAGCCCGTCCTCCTGACTCTCCACTCTAGCCCAGTGAAGCTGATTCTGGACTTCTGATCCCTAGAACTGCAAGAGAACAAACCAGCGTTGTTTGAAGCCACCTGGTTTGTGCTCATCTGTAACAGCAGCCACAGGAAACTAACACACATGGTGAGATATCATGCACGGATCCCTGGAGCCAGGCCCTGGCAAGTAGATCCCACTGGTCCGCCGCCCGGGTGAGCCTGCTGCCTCCTCTGCAGACCAGGCCAGCGGGAAGCAAGGCAGCTCCTGGGAGGAAGACCCTACCTGCTCCCTCCCCTGTCTGTAGCACACAGAGGCCAGAACCCTGGCGCCGGTTTCCTTCTGGATAGTGCCCTTGTCCATTAATTTGGGAGACGCCCTAATGCTCATGAGGTCTGGAATCCATGCTTCAGGACGGACTCTCTTCAGCGGACCCTGATTTATCCTCAGGTCCTCGGGTCCTGTCGTTTGTTGGGGTGTAGGACTTGCGAGGCCTTGGGCTCACGTCTACTCCTCAAGGAGTCACGGTCCTAGTGCTTCATCATCCACACGAACAGTCAGGGCCGGGGGTGGCCCACTTTGCAAGCCCCCATTAGGTGCCTCCCACTGCTAATGGCTCATTTCGTGCGCCCACCTCCTGTCACCAGTGGTGGTCTGGAAACAAAGATGCCAGAGCCCCTTCCATAACACGGATTCCCGCTTTTGCCAGCGGGAGTCCTAATTTCCCCCCTAGAGCGTCAACCTGAAAAACCAACGGGCTGCCTTCAGTGCACAGCAAGGCAGCTGAGAAGGGCCGTGCATGCTGCTAATTAAGGTGTGAGAGGTCTACATGCATCAACCAGAGACTTACAAAGGTGTCAAAAAACATGCACAATTTTTTTTTTTTTTTT
>NW_012104365.1:3310352-3325972 GCF_000951045.1 Mandrillus leucophaeus | reverse complement strand
GGACCCTGAATTTCCTTTGGGAAGCCCCCACCCTCCAGCCTCAGGCGTGGGGTTTGAGTGGGAGGATGCCCGTCTGTGCCACGCATGGTCCCGCAGGACTGGGGATGATCACAGCTGCTCATCCCTCAGCACATGGTCAGGGTCGGGCATGGAACTCAATCCCAGCACAGGGGTACTGGAAAGAAAAGCATCCTTTCCTTCCCACAAGACTGAATGGATGAGTCAGAAGCCCTCTCTTCCCTTGGATGGGGCAGAGTGTCTATTGTCTTACTGCTTGACTGGAGGATCTAGATTTGTCCTGGGCCACATATATGGATCTGAAACTAAAGACTAAAAACATGATGTAAGGCAGAATGGACCGGATGAGAGAAGCGATATTTTTAGTGACGTTAGCTCACATCAGTTGGATTGGGGGTTTTGTTTGGTGTCACTCACAGCCCAGACTTTCCATGGACAGCAAGTGCAAGGCTGAGATGAGATGGAGGAGAGGTGGCCAGGTCCTCGGTGAGAATCCTGGCCGACCGTCCCTTGAGTTGGCTGTGTGAGTAGCTCCAAGTACTGGCAGGGAACCGTCTTCCTGTGGTTACTGGTACGTGTGGAAAATCATGAGCTGTAGAGATGTTGTCTTCTTTGATGAACTGTAAATGATGATTCTGTAATTTTCACACATTGCTCAGAGTTCAACCAGTGGAATGTGAGAACATCTCCAGTTATTTTGCATTAATTTGTAGAGAAAGTCAACAGCTACATCCGGTGAAATCACATAATGCTATGGTATGACAACCTTCTGACAAAAGCAAAAAATTAAAGACCCTTAGAATACCCGGGTCTGCATAACTCCCAATGGCAGTGCGTCATTCCCCCATAGTGCCCTAGCCTCTCCCTGGTGCCCAACACATTCTGAGTAGCATTCTCTTTGGTGGGTAAAAGGACCTCTGTCTTCACCAAGAGGGGTGGATCATACAGGTAACAGGTCCCCCCGGGAATTGCTCTGGCCCTTCCCAGGTGACAGGTGGCAGAGAGGGCTTTTGGGGGACAACACCTTAATTTGATTAGAGCTGAGGGTCGGGATACAGAGAGATTTGCCAAGGAGGGACAGAGGTTTCCTGGATGGGCAGGAAAGCTTGGTAGTCCTGCATGGTGGGGAGGCTGTGTGGGGATAGGAGGCCTCAGGGAAGGAGTGGGGCTTGAAGGAGGGAAGGAGACATTAAAGAGAAATGAAGACAAGCTTTCCCTATGCACAGCTTTGCCTCAGGCTAGTTTGCTTCTTAGATGATCCACAGGCAGGGAGCCAGGGATCAGAAATGTTCATTATGTCAAGACATACTGTTGGTATTGAGCATCAGCATGTTCTCCTGGGGCCGCCCAGGGCTGCCCAGGGATTTAATCAACCAAGGAGAAGCACCTTCCCCATCCACTGCAAGCATCTAGAACACATTAGAACCACAGGCTGCATTTCAAGTGTGTAGCCCCACACAGTCCACCCACCAACCCACCCATCCTTCCTGGGACCCCAGAGAACCCAGGCCCATGGTTGTGCCCAAGAAAATTAGAGATTCAGCTCAGTTCCCATGGACAATGATTGAGTCTTTTCCCCATGCAGACCCTTCAACATGAAAAACATCCATGCATCCTTCAACATGCAAAACATCTATGCATCGTTTGATACACAAAACATACAATCATCTTTCAACATGCAAAACACCCACTCATCCTTCAATACACAAAACAGCCACTCATCCTTCAATACACAAACATCCACACATCCTTCAACACACACACATCCACTCATCCTTCAACACACAAACATCTACTCATCCTTCAACACACAAAACATCCACACATCCTTCAACACACAAAACATCCACTCATCCTTCAACACACAAAACATCCACTCATCCTTCAACACACAAAACATTCACTCATCCTTCAACACACAAACATCTACTCATCCTTCAACACACAAAACATCCACACGTCCTTCAACACACAAAACATCCACGCATCCTTCAATACACAAAACATCCACTCATCCTTCAATACACAAAACATCCATGCATCCTTCAACACACACACATCCACTGATCCTTCAATACACAAACATACACTCATCCTTCAACACACATCTATGCATCCTTCAACACACAAACATCCACTCATCCTTCAACACACAAAACATCCACTCATCCTTAAATACACATCCTTAAATACACAAAAACACACACTGATCCTTCAACACACAAAACATCCACTCATCCTTCAACACACAAAACATCCACTCATCCTTCAACACACAAAACATCCACTTATCTTTCAACACACGAAACATACACTCATTCTTCAACACACAAAACATCCACTCATCTTTCAACACACTAAACATCCACTTATCCTTTAACATGGAACATTCACTCATGCTTCAACACACAAAACATTCACTCATCCTTCAACATGCAAAACTTCCACTCATCCTTCAATACACAAAATATCCACTCATCCTTCAACACACAAAATATCCACTCATCCTTCAACACACAAAACATCCACTCATCCTTCAACGCACATCCTTCAATACACAAAACACACACTCATCCTTCAAATACACAAAACATCCACTTATTCTTCAACATAGAAAACATCTCCTCATGCTTCAACACACAAAACACTCATCCTTCAATATGCAAAACATCCACTCATCTTTTAACACACTAAACATCCATTTAACCTTCAACACACAAAACATCCACTCATCCTTCAATACACAAAACATCCACTCATCCTTCAATACACAAAACATCCACTCATCCTTCAACACACAAAACATCCATGCATTTTTTAACACAAAAAACATTTATGTGGTGACACAAGTAAATGTTTCCATGCACTCCTACAGCCATCAGCTGGGGTTCCCTTGTTGCTTTTTTAATTTCCTACTGAACTTTATGGCTCTTGCAATGACATTCTTCTCTTGCATTAAAAATAATGAAATCTCCCAAGACCCTGGAGTCCCAAAGATTAATGGGGCTAACTGTGGATTGGTGTTTTCAGTCTTCTAAACAAACTGTGGAGAGGTACACATTTTGCCACGGAGAAATCCATGCACTCCTACAGGCCCTCTTACTTCATTTGCCTGACATTTCTGAGCACCCAGCACTACAGGGGTGAACAGGCTTCTCCTGGGTGCCGAGTGGCAGCAGTGGCCACTAAGAGCTCAGAGCTGAGACAACTCATAAGGCTCCATCTGGCCCAGAGGAGAGAACAGCAGGGTTGATAAGTGATGTCTGCCTCAGGTGAGGGATGGAAGAGAGTGGGATCGATTAGGGATGTCTGCCTTGGGTCAGGGAGGGGATGCAGTGGTACAGACATATTTTTGCCAGCCTACTCCTGCTCCAAGCCAGGTGCTGTCCTAGATCCTGGTGAGATGGGCAATCAGCTTGGTCTGTCACACAAACCATCCACTAAACCAGGAATTAGTGAAGCCAAGACCAGGGGTTAGGGTGGTCAGTTAATCTGTATCAGCCTGGGTGGGTTTCTCAGCACAAGGAACCTTTATTCTCTTCTAACCCTGACCTGCCAGCTGTAAACATGATCAGCTGGGGAAGCATCATGACAGAGAGGGCTAATGGCTCTGCTGGCGGGTGACCCGGCGAGGATGAATCTGATGAGTCGCTGTCTTGCTGCAGGAAGAACGTATTATGTTCACACACAAAAAATAAAAGTCAAAATAAAGCCCACACTGAGAAGCCGTGCCACCAGGAGTTGTGCTCCAGTTCCTTCTGGCAGCTTTGATTCGGAGCCCACACTGCCTGCCTCCAAAGCGGGAGCACACCCTCTGGACTCCCTCTTTCATCTTCCCCTCCACTTGTCCCTTCTCCTCCCACTCAGAGTCCATCCTTAGACCATGTCTTAGACCAAAACCCAAGGACAAGGTCCTTGAGGTAGCCACCTTTCCGGTCCTTCCAGCCCCATCCCGTGTCATCAGCCTCTCCCCTACTGGCAGAGTTGAATCCTATTTATTCCTGAGATCTGGGTGGTTCACATGTTCCCAGGGAAGTTGTGCCCACCTCCCATCTGGGTCAATTTCCTTCATCGTATGCTGTTCAGCAGGAGTTGGCAAACATGTTCTGTAAAAGGCCAGATAACAAATCTCTCAGGTTGGGTAAGGTCACTACTACAATTACTCAACTCTGCTGTCACAGAGTGAAAGCAGTTGCAGACAATATGTAAATGAATGGGTGTGGTTGTGTTCCAATAAAACTTTGTTTACAAATACAGGCAGAGGGCCAGATATTACGTGTGTGCCAGGCTGCTAAGCCCTGTTCTACAGAATCATGATCCCTTTTCTCCATTGCCTTTTCTTCATTCCAAGATTTTACTAATAACTGTCATGAAGAGATTTAAACTCCATGAGTACAGGTTTGTGTCTTTCTACCACCATTATAGACTACCCAGCAAATATTTGTGAAATGTGCCACTGAGTCTGACAGGCAGAACCTTTGTTTTATGGTATCTGCCATAAAACTGGAGCTGTGTGTAACCCATAAGTATATATCCTGGGATTTGTGTTAACAATAGCAGGAAAACCCTTCTCTCTCCTTTCTCCTCAACTTAAACTTGGGAACACATAGGCTTGGACCTGTCCTTGCCAGCTTGCTGCCATCATGAGAGAAGAGCCTGACTGAAGAGTCAACCTAGAGGCAGTAGACATAGAGAGAAACAAGGCCCTGGTAACGGCTTCAGCCTCTGGATCAAGCTGCTCCTGAAGCTGGACCCTGGATTTCTCTGGCACTTAGCTTTTTTGTGTTGACCACTTTGAATTCAGTGTTATCACTTGCAGATGAAAGAGCTCTACCTGCTAGAACCTCATTAATAAAACCCCGAGCTCTGACCCTGTGCTGCACCTTCCCAGAGTGTTGCTTCTTCACGTGGCAGCACTCTTCATGAGTTTATCAACAGGTGTGCAAACTGCTTGGGTTATCTCTGCTCTGTCCCGAGAGAATCCTCCCCAGCAAAGGTGGAGTTCCGCTCGCTGGAACACTGCTTGTGGGCATTTAACTCACTATGGCACAGGCATATGGCAGCTGGCACTTCTGTGAGAACCCTGGACTTGGTCCAAAGCTTTATAAGGGGTCCAGAGCCCTTGTAAAGATGTGACTCCCCCAACCTGTGGAGGGGCCGGGGTGCTTCCATCCAGGCAGCTTGTCCTGGAACAAGGGCTTTGTGGGGAGAGGGGCACCTTCTCAGTGGCCAGATGGATGGATGGTTGGATGGATGATTGGATGGATGGATGGATGATGGATGGATGGATGGATGGATGGATGGATGGATGGATTGTTGGATGGTTGGATGGATGGCTGGATGGTTGGATGGTTGGATGGATGGATGGTTGGATGGATGATGGATGGTTGGATGGTTGGATGGATGATTGGATGGATGGATGGATGGATGGATGATGGATGGATGGATGGATGGATGGATGGATGGATGGATGGATGGTTGTATGGTTGGATGGTTGGATGGATGGATGGATGGATGGTTGGATGGTTGGATGGATGGATGGATGGATGGATGATGGATGGTTGGATGGTTGGATGGATGGATAGATGGATGGATGATGGATGGTTGGATGGTTGGATGGAGTATTTCTCACATTGGTTCCTCTGCAATATTTTTATACTTACACTGAGACCATTTTTTTCTCTGTAGTTAAATAAGATCCACAAGCTTGCAATGGCATTCACAAATGGGGGAGAAGGCAGGAAGGAGAAAGGGGGGCAGGGGGGCAGGTTGAACCTGTGCGTGTGAACTGTGTAAACTCTGTCTCTGGCAGCAATTTAAAGGCTGTGCCTTCTCTAACCCTGAGGTACTCCATGACTCCCACTGCAGTGAGATGCCTGCGTCCACTTCATTTCTTGTTGCACACGGGGCCCACGAGGCCTCTACCAAGCACATCCCCACATAGTGAGACACGCGGGCATTTGCTGGCTGGGCCGGTGAGAGCAGGCCCCAGTGGAAATATGAGCCTTGGCCGAGCTACAGCGTGGCGCTGCTTATTCTTTTGAATCTATGTGAGTGCAAGGTGTGGAGAGGGGGAGGGAAGGCACCTTTGTGGTCACCACACCCAGCAAGCACCAGGTGAGGGGCCCAGGCCACGAAGCCAGCTGGGGCCAGCTGGTGAACAGGTTCTTGGAGCCACCCTGGGGCTGTGGGTACTCACTGGCCAGAAGGTCCACTCACAGGCCCGTGGGGCTTCTGGGGCCCTCACGGGCATTCAGATCCATCAGCTGGACTCAGGAGCTGTAGCAGCTACAAGCCAGAGCCTGCTATTTCTCCCATGGGAGGGAGGATGGGGCCACAGGGTGGGGAGCGAGGGGAGCTCCTGGCAGGGCTCAAGATGTTATCAGCACACAGCTTTCCCTTCCATCTGTCCTGTATTTGAGTTTATCAAAATTGTGTTTATAGGCAGTTTACATACATATCTGCCATGTGATGGGATTTCTGCCATGGGAGGGTCCAGAGCACATCGGCTGTTGCCACTTCCTCTTGCTGGGAATAGCATGAACCACGTGTTGGTGGGGAGTCAGCTCTTGTTTCAGGCTCATGCTGCTCAGTGGAACATCAGGGCTACTGTGTTGCGAGGCAGGAGGCCCAGAGGCTCCTGGGTTGGCCCTGGGGGTGCCCATGCTGGTCAGGACTGTGGTACATGACACCCTCCATCAAACATGCAACAGGGACCCAAGGACCCTCAGGCATGATGGCACACTCTCCACGTCCCACTTCTGGGTGCCACCCTGGCAGGTGGTCTAATTATAGCAACACTCCTTCTGCTTCTGGAGATGCCAAAACAGGTGACATTTCTACAAAAACCTCAAAATCCTCAATTTGTGTTTCTGAAATGAGCAAATCTCAAGGCAAATGCCAATAAGAGCCATGGGCATCCAGCAGGCCAGGGACTGTGCAGTCGTATGGACTTTGACCCTCCTTCCCAGACGGAAAGAGGCTGGTGTTCCCTTTGCTTCATTTCCCTGCTGGGTGGGGTTCTATTCCCTGGGCTTTAACACTCAGCTGAAATAGGACGCTCCCACCCCATCAGCTCACTCTCTCTGAAGAAAGGACTGTGCAGGGATATGACCTGCAAAGGGAAACACACATGCCACCCCATCCATCCATCCATCCATCCATCCATCCATCCATCCATCCATCCATCCAACTATCCAACCATCCAACCATCCAACCATCCATCCATCTATCCATCTATCCATCCATCCATCCATCCATCCATCCATCCATCCATCCATCATCCATCCATCCATTCAATCATCCATCCAACCATCCATCCATCCATCATCCATCCATCCATCCATCCATCCAATCATCCATCCAACCATCCAACCATCTGTCCATCCATCCATCCATCCATCCATCCATCCATCCATCCATCCATCCATCCATCCATCCATCCATCCAATCATCCATCCAACCATTTATTCATCCATCCATCCATCCATCCGTCCATCCGTCCATCCAACCAATCAACCATCTATCCATCTATCCATCCATCCATCCATCCATCCATCCATCCATCCATCCATCCATCTGTCCTTCCGGCCGTCCTTCTGTCTGTCTGTCCATCCATCTCTCTGTCTGTCCATCCATTCATCCATCCATCCATCCATCCATCCATCCATCCATCTATCCATTGTGTTCTGAAAGAGGGATCATCTGTACAAGATTGACCCCTGGGGCTGCACGTTCCTCGAGGGGCTGTCTTCTCTGAGGTCAGCCTTCAATACTAAGCTCAGAAGGACTCCTCTTGTGTGTGACGCAAACCGATCCAGATGGTGGAAATATGGAGCCTTTCATAAAAAGGCACGCTGTCCTGGGGGTCTTGCTCAGGACTGGGCATCCCCACCATGCAGAGTGGATCTGCTCATAGACTATGTGGGTCCTGAGAGGGGATGCTTCCTAAGAATGGTAGCGCAGGAGTTCGGAGGACCTGCAGTTCCCCCTCCTCCAGGAGAGAGGGCAGGGGCTCACCCCAGCTGCCTGTTTCCCTCAGTCCTTCAAGACGTGCTGACTGCACCCCAGGCCAGCCCTTCTTCGAATCCAGGCAAACATCCTCTGTCCCTTCCCTTGCCTCTCCCACTTCAGCTTTTGCTCTGTCACTTGGGAAACTTCAGCCTTCATTCTCATGAATTAAATATTTGTATATTTAGATATAACACATATAACATCATGTACTACCTATCTATGATTAGTCTAAGGGACACACACACTTCAAGGAAATAGGAAAATCCATTTTACAGTGAAATCGGACTTAACATGGAGCTGATGTGACTGACCCCAAGCCCGAGAGGCCCCCAAATCCCCATGGCTGCCAGTTCCTTTGTAAGTGAAGCCTGCATTCTGGAGGCAGCAGCCCTCAGGATGAAAACTCTGGTTGGCTCAAGCTCACTGCTTCTGTCTCACTCACACAGGAAGGGCTTCGGCTCTAAGGCAGAGGTCCCTGGGTTTGAATCCCAGCTCCTGACCTTTTGTCTGTGAGACTCTGGGGAACTGAAGTCTCTGTGCCTCAGTTTCCTCCTCTGAAACATGGGAACAAAACATGAGCGTGCACTGCAGAGCCGAGGTAGGGACACCATGTGTGATTTGGTGACATTGCATGGTGCGGTGCCTGGCATGCAGCATTATTCTAAGAGTCCCTGAGTATCTGGGGGCAGGGAGGAGAGGGGCAGGAAGGGGAGGGGAAAGGTAGGAAGGGGAGGGGAAAGGTAGGAAGGGGAGGGGAAAGGTGGGAAAGGGAGGGGAGGGGGAGGAGGACAGACAGGTCCTTCCTGTCCGCCACAGCCATGTGGTCTTATTTCATTTTCAGCTCCTATAGAAGGTCCTTCAGTAGCAGCTGGGACTTGCCAGGCTTCTGGAAGCTGGCACAGAATACAGGGGCAGTGAGGACCCTGTTGCTGCAGAAAGACCTGTGTCAGTTCCTGTACTGGTCCTTCACAGGCGGGTTTTGGGGACAGGGCTTGCTTGTAAAGTGGGGCATCTGCCATGTGTCTCTGAGCCCTGATCACGTGGCCCATGGAGCTGGGTCCTGCAGTCACTCCCTGTCCTGGTGCCTGGAAACCTATGGCCCAGATACCTTCTGGGCATCAAGGAGAGGCTCACCCAATGTCAAGGCCAGCACTGTCTAGCTTTGACTCACGGCAAGTCCTTCTGAGCCAATAGCAGCCATGCACCTGAGTGTGCCTGAGGATGCCAGGATCCTCCTGGACATCAAAAGGCCGTGGAAGGACCAGGGTCCAAATTCCATTTCAGACCACCCCTAAGGGAAACACCACAGAGAACAAATGACCAATGCATCCTCAGAGCCTGTGTTCCTGGAGGAAGAGGCTGGACACAGGCGTGAATAACCCTGCAGGCAGGTTATTCACACAGCCACGCCGGGGATGTAGGGGAGAAACCCCTGTTGGACCCCACCATCCTGCACAGGCCTCGCCCCCTCGGAGATGAGCCAGGCAGCAGCTAGGTGTCCGCCACACTCTCTGCATCCCCACACACATGCGGCGAATCTTCCAGCTACAAAATGTACCGCGTCCCTGCAGCCCTGCACCCACACAGACCCACTTAAGTGCCTCCATGCTGACGTTTTCTTAGGAGAAGCTGTCAAACTTCTTAACAGCCACTACACATCCAAACACAACACACTTGGAAGAGGAAGAAAACAGCAGCAGCCCCCTGGCGCGGCAGAGAAGGTAATTAGCATTTATTACAGTGGCATCATCACAAGCTGTGGCTCGAGGATCTCACCTCCTGCATTTCCCCGCCTCCGTGAAGCATCCCCGTTGACTTTGGCATCGCTTTCCTCGGGAACTTGAGTTCTGGATCCACAGCCCAACACCGTTGTTAAAAACAAAATTGTCCATCCCATTCCCACACACACCAGGACCCTTTAGAGGGCAGAGCAACGGGGTAAAGAAAGCCACAAAAGTCAATGCTTGCATGCAAAGCAGATGTGCCTTGTCATCTACCTTCTCATTCCCACCCTCAAGAGCAGGGGCTGTGTGGGAGATGCGGCCTCTTGGAAGAAGCAACACGGGTCAAGCTCAAGGCAGCACCAGGGCTGCTGAAGCCCAAAGTGGATGTCTGCAGCTGGGCCCTGGTCCCAACCAGGGCACTATTTCCTGTCTGGCCTGGGAAGTGGCTTTTCACTCTTCACCAGCCTCAAAAGTAAATCTGGCACCTGAAGATTCTCTTTCTGAATTTTAAGTAAGGCACGTATATACAGGTGCATACAAATAGCCCCTCTTGCTGTACCATAGATTCTGGGTAGCCCAGCTCATTAAAGTAGAATTATGGTCTCAATGCCTTCTCCAGAACCTTCTACAATGCTCCCTGAGTGACAGGCCCGAGATAGTTCTCAATATTTTCCTGTACTTGTTTTAGGCGAGCAGCTCATTTTCCCCAGAACTCCCCATGCGTAACGGTGCCATAGTAACCATTCATGTCATTCCAGCAAGCAATGGGCCACGTAAAACCAGTGCCGAGACAGTGACCAGCCAGTTGAAGTCAGGAGTGTTTTACTCAGAAAGCCGGCCTTGTACTTTTCGAATGACACCCTCAATTCTGTGATGGTAACACTGATGAAAATAATAAAAGCATCATCAGGAAACATCAGCCGTGCCTCAACTGAAGGCATTCTACAAAACAACTAGCCTGGGCTCTGCAGGAACATCAGTGTTAGGCAGGACAAAGAAAGGCCCAGGAATGTTCCAGACTAAAGAGATGAAAGGGCGTGACAGCAAATGCAATGACTGCTCGGGGATGGCATCTTGATTAGCGGGAGGTCACCGCCTCAAAAACAACCGTTCTGGGGGCAGCTGGCAAAACTGGAATGTCTAGATTAGATATGAATCTCGTATCATTGATACATTTCCTGAATTTAGTAATTGCATTGTAGTTAAAGTATATCCCATTCTTAAGAAATACACCCTGAAGTATCTAGGGGCAAAAGGTGTGATATCCATAACTAATTCCCAAATGATTCAAGGAAAATACTGTATGTGTATTCTGAGATAGATGTGAGCGAGAGAAAGAGGAGACAGAGAGACTAGAGCAGACATCGCGTATAGGACCCACGGGAAACAACCGGTGATGAGTCGGTGAAGAAAAGCAGAGACGTCTTTGTCTTATTCTTGCAACTCCTCTAAGTTTACAATTATCTCCAAATAAGAGTTAAAATGAGAATTACAGGAGATGAAAATCAGAGCTAGCATTAACTGAGCACTTACTATGTGCAAGGTAGTGTTCTGGAAACTCCACACCTCTCATCTCAGTTAATCGTCATGACCACTCCAGAAGGCAAGAGATATGAGGCCCATTTTTCAGATGAGAAAATCAAGGTTCGGGGAAGGTCAGTTGCTCACCCACAGCAGGACAAGTGGTGGGGCCAGGATTTGAACCCCAGGGTCTCTGAGGCTCTAGAGAGTACAAACTGGCTTGCTGTTCCCATGACCCATGCAGTCCAACGGTCCCTCAACTGGGTCACTGATTTCAGATTTCAGGTTTGGGCTTTCATCTGTTGAGTCTTGAGTGAGGACCTACTGTGTGCCAGGCACTGGAGGTGCGCCCTTGACTAAGCAGAAAAGTCGCCAACCTTTTCTGCTGTCATCGGGGGAGAAAGCAGTGAAGAAAACCCAGGCATGCAACGCAGGTGCGTGAGCTGCAGCCTCCCAGGAAGGAGCGTGGCTGCCAGGAGACCCAGCATCTCGGAGGGAAGAGGACAGCTCAAGCCTAAGGCTGGGAGTCAGGAGAGCACCATTAAAAGGCGGTGTCTGAGCCAAAACCCAAAGGAGACACAGGATGGAGCTGCATGGGGAAGCACGTTCTGGGCAGAAGGAACAGCAAGTGCCAAGGTCCCAAGACCAGAGCGTAGCAGGAAGGTGGGAAGACCAGGAAGAATGCGTGGATTTGTTGTAGTATCCTGCAGACATCATCAAAAAGATCCACATGTCTGGCCACATGTGCTAGTCCGTCCCCACACTGCTAATACATACCTGAGACTGGGTAATTTATAAAGGAAAGAGGATTAATGCACTCACAGTTCAGCATGGCTGGGGAGGCCTCAGGAAACTTACAATCATGGCGGAAGGAGAAGCAAACACATCCTTCTTCACATGGTGGCAGCAAGGAGAATGAGTGTGGAACGAAGAGAAAAAGCCCCTTATAAAACCATCAGATCTTGTGAGAACTTACTATGATGAGAACAGCATGGGGACACCACCCCCATAATTCAACAACCCCTCACCGGGTCCCTCCCACCACATGTGGGGATTATGGGAACTACAATTCAAGGTGAGATTTGGGTGGGGACACAGCCGAACCCTGTCACCATATCTGCAACACTATATTCTCATGAGAAAGGTTCATCTGTTTTAAAGGGACTCTGCCACGGCTGCCTCTAGACCTTTGCTTTTCTTTCCTTAGGTTTCCGTAAAAAAGTAGTTAACAATAAGCATTAATTCTGTTATTTGGATGTCCTCTATGACTACCTAAAATTTTAAAATATATTTTCTTTTCTTTTTATTAGAGATAGGGTTTCACTCTGTCATCCAGGCTGGAGTGCAGTGGTGCAATCATAGCTCACTGTAGCCTTGAACTCCTGGGCTCAAGGGATCTTCCTTCCTCAGGCTCCCAAACAGCTGCGACCACAGGCGTGTGCCACCACGCCTGGCTAACTTTTTAACGTACGGGGTCTTGCTGTGCTGCCCAGGCTGGTCTCGAACTTCTAGCCTTGAGCAATCCTCTTGCTTTAGTCTCCCAAAGTGTTGGGATTCTGGCATGAGTCACCACACTCGGCCTATTTCCATATGCTTCCAGCTCATTTCCCCTCTGCCCTCCTCCTTCCAGGGGAGGACCCGGCATGGTTTGCAAAAGTCTGTTGATGCTATGGCTAAATGTTTGTGTCCCCGAAGTTCATGCATTGAGACCTCAGCCCCAAGGTGATGGTGTCAGGAGGTGGAGCTTTTGGAAGGGGACCAGGGTGGAGCCCTCCTGAATGGGGTTAATTACATTATAAAAGAGGCCCCAGAGAGATCCCTCTCCCCTTGCTGTGCCAGGACACAATAAGCAGGCACCAGCTATGAATGAGGAAGCGGGACCTCACCCCACACTGAATCTGCTGGTCCGCTGACCTTGGACTCTGGCCTCCAGAACTGCGAGAAGTACATTTCTGTTATTTCTAAGCCACCCAGTCTGTCTGCGGTTGTAGCAGCCTAAACAGACAGATAACGGCTGCCGTCCCCACCTAGAAGAGCTTACAAAGGCTGTTCCTGGGGAGCTCAGAGACGGGTGCCCGGCTGCGTGCTGTCGGCTTTCGAATTTTCTGTGCATTTGAAACATGCCACTTTTAGCAGATACACTAAACAGTGATTTTCGGATGGCAGCTTGGTGGGATTTAGGGTGACAGGTTGAGTCCCATGCTAATGGACATGGGCGTTTGGAACAGAGCTGCTCTCCACCTCACAGAGCTCCTCAGTGCCCACAAAGCTCCCGCTCCTCCCGTCAGCTCCCCCGAGGCCGGCAAACCCGTCACCGCCGCTGGCAACAGCCGTGTGCTGAAGACACTGGGAGGAAGACACACAGTCCATTCCCGCATTATCTGTAAGCCGCGCGCCACCAGCAGCCTCCTGCGCAAACCCAGCACTCCCCGACGTGGCGCAGCCCGGAGAGTTACCGATAAGCGAGCTGTTGAGTGTCTCGGTGACCCTTTCTCCCTGCTCAGTCATTTGGGCTTTCAATCTTTCCGGCCTCTCAAGCAATGACTGGTAAATTAGAAAGTGATTTAGTGAAGTTTGGGTAAATATGTACCACTGCTAAAGTTTTATGGGCACCCCGTGGGCGCCGACGGGTCCTCGGGGCCACCTTGTCCCGTCCTGCAGGATATCAGAGCGCTGCAGACACAGAGCCCTCCTCTCTCCCCACGTCCACGTGCGGGGCCTGTCAATCTCCATTGAAGGAGACACTTGAAGCAAATGGGGTTAATAAAAATGAGCGTTCTATGCTGGCAACCACCGAAACTCTCCGGCTCGTGGTAAATAGGTGGATATTGACTCTGCCAGTTTGTAATTAATTTTTATTCCAACTCTTCATCCTTGGGAGAGAAGCTGAAAAATGGTCCCTAAGAAAATAAGAGTGTTTTCCAACCACTTTCCAAACCTCTGGAAGAACCAAAAGCAACGGAAGGGTGAAAAACACTCGGTCCAATGGACTTTCCCTAAAGAGGCGGCTCATGGTCAGACATGGTGGGGAACAGCAGGACAGTAGAGGAGTCAGCCATGTGGGCCCGGCAAGGGCACAAAGCCCTGGGACTACGCAGGGGTAAAAGAAGTGGGTGAGTCTGTCAGGGACGAGAGCAGCCCAGTGATGCTCCAGCAGGAGACTCAGCCCGAGGCACCAGGGAAGCAGAGGACCAGTGACCCACCGGCTGTGGCACTGTGCACCTGAGAAAGCGCTGGGGCCACTGTCGGTGGCAGGCACTTGATGGGCGACAGGGACAAGGCGAGGGTTCTCCCATCAGGTGGGAGGCCACAGTGTACATGGGGCTGGAGAACCTCATGAGGACGGAGCGGGGGATCCAGAGACCCTCGCCCCAGGCAGCTGAGCACCCCCAGCAGCACCCTTGTGACAGCGTCCAGGCAGGGATGGAGCCTCAGCTGGCTTCTGGCAGCGGCCCTCTGCAGGCAGATGCTGTGCCCTGCGTGGAAGGAGGCTTCCCCTCTGCCAGGGTCTGCTGGAGCCTTTCCCTGCATTGTGTATCTTGGCACTGCCTTCCTCTGTTCTCAGGGGTGAGCAATCATTTTGGGGAGGGGTCTGTGGCCCCAGCTGCAACTGCATGCAGACATTGTATCACCTGTTTGGGTAATTTATCCACCACCCATGGAGCTTAACCTCTGCATGGCATGGGACCCCATGAGGCTCAGGTGTGTGAGTGGGATACCTAGATGCCAGGGAGGAAATGCCTGAAACAGCCCCAAGGAGGTGGCTGAGCTCTTCCTCACATCCTTTCTAGGGTTGTTACATGGTCTGATCAGGCCTCACAGAGAACAGAAGCAACAATAGCAACCGCACCAAGAGTACCACCACTACCACCACCACCAAGAGCATCACCACCATCACCACCCCATCACCAAGAGGACCACCACCACCACCAACAGCACCACCAACAGTACAACCACCACCACAAACAGCACCACCACCATCACAACCCCCATCACCAAGAGGACCACCACGACCATCACCAAGAGCACCACCAGCGGCAGCAAAGACACAAACCCAGCAGCAGTCTGTAGGGTACCCACTGTCCAGCAGGTGCCTGCTTTCCTGTGGTATTTTTTAATCCTCATGAAAACAAGGTAACATGTTCACATTTCAGACGCTCAGTATGAAAACCAAGTGGCGTGAACGCTGTGGATTTACAACTCCCCATGCACCCGCATTTCCCCCACGGACCTCGCCGCTACGGGAAGGGCTGCTTGTTTGGGTCCCCGAGGGAGGGCTGCGTCCACTCTCAGACCCACCTTCTATTCCTTCCCGATCCCAGCTCCTGCCCACTGGAATTGCAG
>NW_012104365.1:3285367-3303929 GCF_000951045.1 Mandrillus leucophaeus | reverse complement strand
ACCATCACCAAGAGCACCACCAGCGGCAGCAAAGACACAAACCCAGCAGCAGTCTGTAGGGTACCCACTGTCCAGCAGGTGCCTGCTTTCCTGTGGTATTTTTTAAATCCTCACAAAAACAAGGTAACATGTTCACATTTCAGACGCTCAGTATGAAAACCAAATGGCATGAACGCTGTGGATTTACAACTCCCCATGCAACCCACATTTCCCCCACGGACCTCGCCGCTACGGGAAGGGCTGCTTGTTTGGGTCCCCGAGGGAGGGCTGCGTCCACTCTCAGACCCACCTTCTGTTCCTTCCTGATCCCAGCTCCTGCCCACTGGAATTGCAGGGTGGGGTTATCTACATGTGTGACTCCGTTTTTGCATTACTATAAAGAAATATCTGAGGCTGGGTAATTTATAAAGAAAGGGGTTTTATTTTGGCTTGCGGTTCTGCAGGCTGTGCAGGATGCATGGCGCTGGCATCTGCTCCTGGGGGGGCCTCAGAAAACTTCAATCGTGGGGGAGGGTGAAGCCAGAGCATCACACGGTGAGAGCGGGAGCAAGAGGGAGGGGGACGTGCCACAGTCTTTTAAATGACCAGCTCTCCTGTGAGCTCACGAGCAAGAACTTACTCAGCACCCAGGGGAAGGCGCTAAACCATTCATGAGGGATCCACCCCTATGATCCAATCCCCTCTGCCAGGCTCGCCTCCAACACTGGGGATCACATCTCAACATGAGATCAGGAAGAGACAAGCATCCTGCCCAGATCACACACAAAACCACACATACTGTGCTTAATGGGCAGAGTGGGGTGAACTGTGCCACCCCCCTCCCAAATTCACGTCCACCAGGAACCTCAGACATGACCTCATTGTGAATAAAGGTCTTTGCAGATGTAACTCAGAGTCTCAGGATGAGGTCGTCCTGGACTTAGGGTAGGCCCTAAACCCAACGACTGGTGTCCTTGCAAGAGAAAGGAGAGGGAGATTGAGAGAAACACAAACTCTGTCCTCACAGGAGACTGAGGACAGTGACAACAGAGAGGAGGTGCATTGAGGGACGGACAGAGAAGGGAGAGGTGAACGAGGGAAGGAGAGGGCAGAATTAGTCTCATTTCTGGGTAGGTCGAGAGGCCAATGGAAGGAAGCAGAGCTTTGCTGTCAAGAAGGCAGGTTGAAATCCAGGCCCCACTACTGCACGCATCACCTGTTAATACAAAAGGTGCAGAACTGTTGCCTGGGTTTCAGCTTCGTATCTACCAAGCAGTGAGAATACAATGCACCCTACATCCACTACTGGGTGAAAGGACACAGCTCCACAGAGCCACACAGAGGGGGCCCAGCAAAGGTGAGCCGTCCCTGTGTTCCCAGTGAGGGGTGCCAGGTGCTTCAGATGGAAGGGAGCTGCATTTGCAGCATGTGGGGCAGGGTGGCCTGGCGGGGACCCATGGAGAATCTGCTGCCTGGCAGAGTGACCTGGCCCCAGTTGCTGGACTCCACGGGTAGTGGAAGGAACTATTTCATGGGATGCTGGAGAGGGGGCAGCCCCTGGAGCAGCACCCACCACCCTGCATACCCCTGCTGGGTGTGGATGTGCCGGCCCAAAAGAAAGAACAATTAGGACCAATGTTTTCTACAGGCTGGTACCAAGCACCTGAAGTGAGTGAGGGAGAAGGAGGGAGACACGGGCTGGATTCCTGGGCCGGCCGACTCTCCGCACCCTTGGCACTCTGCAGCTATAACGGTCCTTCTTCCCAAGGCGTTTCAGGGAGCAGAAACGGAAGCTGATTGCTAACATGGTGAGTGCCTGCTTTGTGAAAACGGCTACTTTCACATTTCTTTCCTGGAGCTGGCAAGAGGACTCCGGAGCTAAGAGCAGAGCTGCCGCTGGGCAGTGCCGAGCCTGGGCTCCCCGCGGGTCCTTGTGTAGACTTCACAGGTCAAGAGAGGTTGCTCTGGGTGGCGCTGGACACAGCTGTGAGCACAGTGCAGAGCCACTGGTGCCCCTGGACCGAGCCGGGTTCCTGGGAGGGCTTCAGTCAGCGTCCCTGGGCTGAGATCCCAGGGGGTCCTGCTGCTGCTTCAGAAGCCGTGAAGACTCAGGGACGGGGTCCCGGCCATCCGATGACAGTGTGCATCTGCAGTGTGTGATAATTCACTGAACCACGATTTACATATAAAGAGAGCTTATTTAACTTTTTAAATTAAAGCTTAAAAGCCCTTAATTAAAATAGTAAATCAGAGAACCATTCCCATGGCAAGGTGGGAGCAGCTGGAACAGACTCCTGTACTGCTCTGTTCAACCACAAGAGGTCTGAGTGGTGGCATCCTGTGGGGACTCTCCCTGCTCTGCAGGCCTGGCAGTCGGGCTGAAGCAGGCCGGTCTGTGCTCAGATCCTGCAGGGGTGCACCAAGTCTGGGGTGTACAAGATGGGTTTGGACCAGTCCCCCCAGTTTCCCAGGCAATGACTGTCTTGGAGATGAAAGAAGCTACAAACCACCTCTCCAGGAGCCCCGGGGTCAGGATTTCCAGACACGGCATTACTGCCATCGTAGTCATGGTCATTGCCCAGACTGCCCACTGGAATTGCAGGGTGGGGTTATCTACATGTGTGACTCCGTTTTTGCATTACTATAAAGAAATATCTGAGGCTGGGTAATTTATAAAGAAAGGGGTTTTATTTTGGCTTGCGGTTCTGCAGGCTGTGCAGGATGCATGGCGCTGGCATCTGCTCCTGGGGGGGCCTCAGAAAACTTCAATCGTGGGGGAGGGTGAAGCCAGAGCATCACACGGTGAGAGCGGGAGCAAGAGGGAGGGGGACGTGCCACAGTCTTTTAAATGACCAGCTCTCCTGTGAGCTCACGAGCAAGAACTTACTCAGCACCCAGGGGAAGGCGCTAAACCATTCATGAGGGATCCACCCCTATGATCCAATCCCCTCTGCCAGGCTCGCCTCCAACACTGGGGATCACATCTCAACATGAGATCAGGAAGAGACAAGCATCCTGCCCAGATCACACACAAAACCACACATACTGTGCTTAATGGGCAGAGTGGGGTGAACTGTGCCACCCCCCTCCCAAATTCACGTCCACCAGGAACCTCAGACATGACCTCATTGTGAATAAAGGTCTTTGCAGATGTAACTCAGAGTCTCAGGATGAGGTCGTCCTGGACTTAGGGTAGGCCCTAAACCCAACGACTGGTGTCCTTGCAAGAGAAAGGAGAGGGAGATTGAGAGAAACACAAACTCTGTCCTCACAGGAGACTGAGGACAGTGACAACAGAGAGGAGGTGCATTGAGGGACGGACAGAGAAGGGAGAGGTGAACGAGGGAAGGAGAGGGCAGAATTAGTCTCATTTCTGGGTAGGTCGAGAGGCCAATGGAAGGAAGCAGAGCTTTGCTGTCAAGAAGGCAGGTTGAAATCCAGGCCCCACTACTGCACGCATCACCTGTTAATACAAAAGGTGCAGAACTGTTGCCTGGGTTTCAGCTTCGTATCTACCAAGCAGTGAGAATACAATGCACCCTACATCCACTACTGGGTGAAAGGACACAGCTCCACAGAGCCACACAGAGGGGGCCCAGCAAAGGTGAGCCGTCCCTGTGTTCCCAGTGAGGGGTGCCAGGTGCTTCAGATGGAAGGGAGCTGCATTTGCAGCATGTGGGGCAGGGTGGCCTGGCGGGGACCCATGGAGAATCTGCTGCCTGGCAGAGTGACCTGGCCCCAGTTGCTGGACTCCACGGGTAGTGGAAGGAACTATTTCATGGGATGCTGGAGAGGGGGCAGCCCCTGGAGCAGCACCCACCACCCTGCATACCCCTGCTGGGTGTGGATGTGCCGGCCCAAAAGAAAGAACAATTAGGACCAATGTTTTCTACAGGCTGGTACCAAGCACCTGAAGTGAGTGAGGGAGAAGGAGGGAGACACGGGCTGGATTCCTGGGCCGGCCGACTCTCCGCACCCTTGGCACTCTGCAGCTATAACGGTCCTTCTTCCCAAGGCGTTTCAGGGAGCAGAAACGGAAGCTGATTGCTAACATGGTGAGTGCCTGCTTTGTGAAAACGGCTACTTTCACATTTCTTTCCTGGAGCTGGCAAGAGGACTCCGGAGCTAAGAGCAGAGCTGCCGCTGGGCAGTGCCGAGCCTGGGCTCCCCGCGGGTCCTTGTGTAGACTTCACAGGTCAAGAGAGGTTGCTCTGGGTGGCGCTGGACACAGCTGTGAGCACAGTGCAGAGCCACTGGTGCCCCTGGACCGAGCCGGGTTCCTGGGAGGGCTTCAGTCAGCGTCCCTGGGCTGAGATCCCAGGGGGTCCTGCTGCTGCTTCAGAAGCCGTGAAGACTCAGGGACGGGGTCCCGGCCATCCGATGACAGTGTGCATCTGCAGTGTGTGATAATTCACTGAACCACGATTTACATATAAAGAGAGCTTATTTAACTTTTTAAATTAAAGCTTAAAAGCCCTTAATTAAAATAGTAAATCAGAGAACCATTCCCATGGCAAGGTGGGAGCAGCTGGAACAGACTCCTGTACTGCTCTGTTCAACCACAAGAGGTCTGAGTGGTGGCATCCTGTGGGGACTCTCCCTGCTCTGCAGGCCTGGCAGTCGGGCTGAAGCAGGCCGGTCTGTGCTCAGATCCTGCAGGGGTGCACCAAGTCTGGGGTGTACAAGATGGGTTTGGACCAGTCCCCCCAGTTTCCCAGGCAATGACTGTCTTGGAGATGAAAGAAGCTACAAACCACCTCTCCAGGAGCCCCGGGGTCAGGATTTCCAGACACGGCATTACTGCCATCGTAGTCATGGTCATTGCCCAGAAACACAGCGCATACAGCCACTGGGGCCCAGAGAAGGGCCAGCTCTTCAGCACAGGAAATGAGCTATAAACCTTTGTGGGTTGTTTTTCTCTTCTTGTCCATGTTCCAAAGGAGGGGTCAGAAATGTTTTCTGTAAAGGGCTAGACAGTAAATATGTTCAATTTGTGGCTAAATTAGTCTCTTGCAACTCTGCCTTCATAGCACAAAAGCAGAATAGGATGCCAACAAACAGGCATGGCTGAGTTCCAATAAAACTTTATTTGTAAAAACAGGCAGCAGGCCAGATTGGGCTCACGGGCTGCAGTCTACCCCTAGTGGCACCCACTGGGATAAAGGTGGAAACCCACCTGCCATTGTGTTTTCTATGGGACTCTCCTAAAGCGTCATTCCTTTTGTAAGTGCATTGGACACACACAGGCTACTCCGAGGAGATGGGAAGGGGGACGGCCCCGGGCCTCCAGCCCTGGCTTGGCCTGCACCCGCCTATGGCTGCGACTGCTCGTGCTCTAGCTTCTCATCTGAGAAATGGGGATGAAGACTGTGCTTCCCCTTAGGGCTGTGGTGAAAACACATGGGCCAGGCCCTGTGGTGCTCCTGGTAAGGCCTCTGGCTCGGTTCCCCTCCTACAGGTGTGGGTTGTGTGGTCACCAGATGCAGAGGATGTGAACAGAGGCGATACTGGATTCCCCATATTTACCATAACGGCGAAAAGAGATAATTCTGAATTCCTGAGTCTGTGCACCCAGGTCTTGGGGGTGGTGGGGTGGGGGCAGCTATGTGGAAAGCATGGTGACAGGTGATTCCTGGAGTGCTTGGGCACTTCAGAGGCTTTGCCTGTGGGTAGGGACAGGGGCCCGGGGCATAACCAATGGCCTGATCACCAAGATCACAAAACTGTATCCCCTGCCTGGTCACCTGCTCATCTCGGTACAAATGGCTGGTCACAGGGGTGACCCCTGGCCTGTCCCTCCCACTCGGGCTGGGGAGAGTAAGAGGCTGGCTGGTTCCATGTCCGCTGGCTGCAGGGCCCAGTACGGATGTCCAGAGCTCCTGCTGCGAAGGCCAGGACTATCCCCGGATGGACAGACTGAGGGCTCCCAGGCTGAGATCCGGGCTCCTTCCGGGACATTGCCTTCATGGCGAGGTGGTCACCGGGACCTGGAGATGGCTCACGTTCCTGGGAGCTAAGCCCAGCTGGGTGGCCCTCCAAGGCCTCTGTGGACTCCTGCGCTCAGCCCTCGCCAGAGCCCCGCGGGTGGGGCTGCTGTGACCTTAGTCTTCCACATGATGGCGCTGGAATGCAGGGTGGGGTGAGTAACCCTTTAGGCAGCTTTGATGTTTCAAATGAGCTTAAATCAACATAAAACTCCTCAAACACAATGGTTGCAAGTCACATGCCCAGAAGAATATTTGCTAGGTTTGGCTCTAGGATCTTCAGAGTTTGAGGTTTTACATTTAGACATCAGGCAATAAACAAACTTGCACATGTACCCCCGAAACTAAAACAGCAATTTAAAAAGTCATGTGCTCATTAAAGCTGCTACCCGGGCCTTGATAAAAGCGGGGAGCACCCGCAGGTGAGGGGAGTTGCTGTCAGTGATGCTGACGACATGGGTTCCCACGGTTTTCTGTCACAGGGGGTCTTCCTTTGTCTCCACGACCAGATAAGCAGAGCAAACAAGCGACTCTGAAGTTCGCATGGCAGGGTCCATCTCCTCCATGCACACATTGCTGGGAACTCAGGCTACCTAATGCCTAATGGCAGAATAGGTTGGATGCCAATGGACGGAGGGTGCATGGTTCAGAAGTGGTGCTCTGAGGTTTGCAGTGCATGCAGCCGAGGGCTTCCACTCTTCTAAGGAGGGCCAGGTCAGCTGGTGTGCACTGCACTGGCAAGCAAGAGGCCCCGGGAAGCTAGTGGCATGGCCAGGTGGGACATGCAGGGAGAAAGAAGAATCTGGTTGGGTGTGGTGGCTCACACCTGTAATCCCAGCACTTTGGGAGGCCGAGGTGGGTGGATCACTTGAGGTCAGGAGTTCGAGACCAGCTGGCCAACATGGTGAGATCTTGTCTCTACTAAAAATACAAAAATTAATCAGGTGTAGCAGCACACGCCTGTAGTCCCAGCTACTCGGGAGGCTGAGGCAGGAGAATCTCTTGAACCTGGGAGGTTGCAGTGAGCTGGGATTACACGGTTGCACTCCAGCCTGGGCCACACACAGAGTGAGACTCTGTGTCAAAATAATAATAATAAAAAATAAATAAAGAAAGAAAGAAAAGGAGACTCTAACTAGGTGATCTTTAAGTGCTGGATCAGACCAGTGAAACTGCCTCCCTCCCAATGGTGCGCCATCTCTTGCAGGTGGCTCCTGGAGGTCCTCACCTTCAGTCCGGCCCCAGTGATGGCCATCGGCATTCCAACAAGCAGCAGTACTTTTAAAAATTTTTTTCCTTTTTTTTGAGATGGAGTCTCACTCTGTCACCCAGGCTGGAGTGCAGTGGCACAATCTTGGCTTACTGAAACCTCTGTTTCCCGAGTTCAAGCAATTCTCCTGCCTCAGCCTCCTGAGAAGCTGAGATTATAAGCATAAGCCACCATACCCAGCTAATTTTTTGTATTTTTAGTAGAGACAGGGTTTCACCACGTTGGCCTGGCTGGTCTCGAACTCCTGACCTCATGCTCTGCCCACCTCGGCCTCCCAAAGTGTTGAGATTACAGGTGTGAGCCACTGTGCCCGGCCCAGCAGTGCTTTTGTTTCCCTGTCAGGTTTCTCCCAGGTCTGCCTGACAGGAAGAAAATAATTTAGTCTTTAAAGCCACTTAGCACGGCTGGTGATTCATCAGTGAGGGATCGCGAAGCTGGGGCCAGCTGGCAGGCAGCAAAGCCATCCAGCGGCCCCACGGCGCTCGCCACGGGGACCATGGCATGCTGGCCACGCGAGAGGTGAGACCCTCTCAGGAGGCTGCTGTGTGTGTTGCAGGGACATTTTGGTAAATGCAGGCAATGACTTCTTGTTACTACAATGAGTATCGACATGTGTCAAGGGAAGTGGGCAAAGACGGGGCGCACGGGATGCTATTCGTGGCTCTCCTGGGACCATTTTCTTGTGCTCCTGTGACGGAGCCTGCAGGGTTTCTCAAAACATCATCACTACCATGACCTTCATTCTTTTGTCTGACATGCGTTTCCTGAGCGTCTCCTGCACTGTGTGAGGCAATACTGGTGAGATGGGGGCAGGTCCAGGGGCTGCAAGCCAGTGTGGGCTCTGGGGATGGCCAGGTAGCCCCAGAGAGCTATGAAATCCTCTTCTATCCTCTTCACATTAGAAATAAGGTAAAGGATTTAAGAAGTTACCTATACTTTTGCCACTGAAAAGAATTTCTTCATGGGTACTGATGGCATTGAGCATGAGTAAGGGGGATGGAAATGGGACTTGGGGCGCAGGTGCCACTAACATGAGGATTTTGAAAGGATGGTCCTAGATTTGGGAACAGCCCTGCCCAGGGACAGGGTTCTTGGTGTGAATGCTTGAGTATTCTCTATCTTGGACATGGATAAGAACAGTGTCATCTTAGACCAAAAACCACACAGCAGCTAAATGGGGTGAAAGAGATACCCCTTCATTATTAACCAATAATCACAGTTTGCCCAAGTCTGATATTATCACATTAATAAAAAATGTGTTCAGAATTCAATGAAAATGAGTCAGTAAAATGAGTCCACCAAAACTCCAGCTTGAAAACATAACTGTTCTCATTCCAACTGGCAATTTCAGCACAAACCCCAACCTACTACAAGAAGCATTTTATTGTCACAGCTTGAAATTTGTTTTGAATTACCTTGATAATACTATGGCCATTCATCCAGCAACGGCGCACCACACAGCTAATGGATCTCAGAGGCCTAATTCCTAAAACCTAGCACTGCGGCATTATCATGTAACTAGAATTAGTGATGCTCCACCAGCACACAATGGCCCGAGTTTGTCTTTGAGTGATTAAAATGCAGGTAGCTGCACGTTCACACCCTTAACGAGCCTTCTCAAGAGGGGCTCCGTGGTTCCCTCTCCCCTCGAAATCCAAGCATATCCCCAAAGTGTGGCCCTTCCACTAAAACGATGTGATTTGGAAACAAGAATGTAAAAGAGCGGCATTTTCACTCGTGAGTTTTATCTCTTCTCATTCCTCTAAGCTATCCAAACAACAGCTATCACAAGAAGAAACTCAGTTAATCTACCCCAGAAGTCTGCAGTGAGCAGATCAAGGTCCCGGAGGGCGTAAAATTTTCTTCCCACTCGAAGGCAACCGTGGAATAGAATTGGCTTTTGCCCGTTCTTGTGTGGTCTTAGTGAAAGTCACACAGTCCCTTGGATCAGCCAACGGTCAGCGAACTCTGGCTCTCAGCTGCAGGGGACCTGCGCCGGGTTGTGTGAATATTTCTGCAGAAGGGCAGCCTCTTCCATTGCTTGGGTGTTGCCTACAGCTGCTTTTGTGCTACAAAGGCAGTGTGTTGTCATTGGGACAGAGGCTGTTTGGTGATGCCGCCTAAAATATGTACTCCTTGGCCCTTTAGAGAAAAGACTCCTGTCTTCAATCACAGAACTTGTCCACTCCAGAGTTAATCCCGACCTTTTTAATATCAGCTTATGGCTTGCAGGACGCCCGCTCACCCATGAACACAACACCCACATACCCAAGAGGAAGGCTAAAACTTAAAAGCATTCTCCCCGACTCATCAAGGGATGACCTTACATTTGGAAAGCCCCAGAGAGAAGCTTTTCTTTCAATTAAATTGAAAATCCATCTCCAGTGACATTTCTATTCATCAGGCCCCAAACTGAGGCGGGGACCAGCCCTGGTGTGAGGAGGACGGTGGTGCCCCATGTGTACCTGGTGTTGCTGCCCAGAGGACGGGCCGACCCCAGCTCCCCAGCCTTTCACCCTCCTTGTCTGACAGCAGCTGTGCAGAGAAGAGCCGCTGGCCACCTGCCTCGGGGCAGAGCACCAAGGTGGGGGCACCAAGACTGGGGGACCTCCATCGGGGGCACTGGAGAAGCACGCGGGTTTACATGGGTGGCCTCTAGAAAGCATGACTTTGATGCATAAGTTGCAGACTGCATGTCATCAGGTGGGATGCTGTGAAAATGGGAATTTTGGACCAGAGAGTCTTTGCCGTGTGATGGCCAAGAGGCTCCCTTGTTCCATTTGTTCTCAATTGTGGCTCAGTTAAGAAAATACTCAAGCTTCTGATTGGATTCTCATTGTTTCTCTTAAAAGATCCTTCTGCTGTTTAGTAAAAGTCTGTGTACAGAACACCCAGATACACCGGTGGTGATTATAACACAGTTCCTCTGCCTGGAGGACTGCGTCATCCCCGTCTCCATCCCTGCCCCCTGGAGCCTCTCTCTCCATGACTTCTTTCTTCTGAATCATAAAAAGGCCTGAGAGATTCTCCACTATGTTCTGAATTCTGGTGACACACACAGTGGGAATTCACAAGAGGACAAAGCCTGCATCTGCCCAGATCATCCTGGCCCTGGGTGGATAGATTTTCTAGAACAGATCTAAACTTTGAAAACGCCAATGCCCAAATGCATTCTTGTTGCCAAAGTTCAAGGCATCCCTGGCAAACTTCTGTGGTCACGGCTGCTCTGACCAAGAAAGGCAGGAGAACGCCTGTGTCTCCCACATGGGTGGGTACACCGAGGCGAGCCCACCGTGGGGTACACCGAAGCGAGCCCACCGTGGGGTACACCGAGGCGAGCCCACCATGGGGTACACCGAGGCGAGCCCACCGTGGGGTGCACTCGAGCAGAGAGAGGGCGGCTCTGTGCTCAGAGCCACAGGGCAGTACATATACAATGTGCTGTCTTTCTTTAATACCATTTTTAATGTATAATCAATCTTTATGGGCTGTCCCCATAGGGAAGGCATAATGGAATCACATTGTCACACAACTGCAAACCGTGTGAATCCTGTTAAAAACGGGATTGTATCATGTTTCCTGGAGCAATACTGATGATTCCTTAAGGTAGGTATGAATTGTTTCTAAAAATGAACATTCTGTGTGATTTAAATAAACTTAGTATGATAAAGGAATGTGCTCTGCTACTCTAATGAGCCCATAACTCACCACATGGGTCCAATTCATTCCAAACAGAATTGCTATTTATGTGGAGTTGTTGAATAAAGGGTGTGATTTTGTGATTCATCACATCAAATCCGTTTTAGTCTCTGCACAAATGGCTGCAGAGGTGAACATAACCAGAAAGACAGAAAGGGACTGCTTTTCCCCCAGGTGTGGGGCATGATCATCATGGCAAATGGCCTGGGCTGGAGAGTGAGGGAGGTACTGGGAGGACGAGACCTGTCTTCAGAGGGTCCTGCTTCAGGTAGCAGGACAGCCCTGCACATCCTGCAAAAGGTCACCGCGGTGGGTCCCTCCCAGTTCCATGCACCACACTTAGCTGTGAGGTGAGAAAGCAAGGCTGATGCCAGCAGGCCCCACTGCCCTTACTGCTTCACCCCACATCCTCACCAAAATTAAAGATAAATACATCTTCACTCTTAAAATGATCTCTGTACATACTCATAGAAACCACTCACCAGGAGGCTGCCTGGGTCTCAGAAACAAGCAAATGAAGCAGCAGCTACAACTTGTATTGTAAGGGCAACCCCACACATGTGCCCTGTGTACACGCATATGTTCACATGCAGACACACACACATACACACACACATACACACACATGTGCACACATGGTCCATACTGGAATAGCACCTCCATGGGCAGACATCATATACAGATACACACACATATACTCATACATGCACACAGGTGCACACACACACAGGCAATACTGGGAGGGCACCTTCACATATATTTGCCAGGTAAACACATTTGCACACCTAAATACATGCACAAGAATGCATGCACACACATGAGCACACATGTACATGTCTGTGCACACATACATGTAACATGTGAGCTTACTCTCACACACGTACAAACATGTGAACTCACATACAGTACGTGAACTTACTCTCGCACAATACATGTGCATACACATGCATGTATGAAAACATGTTCACACCATACACACATGCACATATATGTTCATGCATGTACACGTACATGTGTGTACACACAGGAACGCCCCACAACAGATCCACAGTGTTTCTCCTGCTTTGCCAGCTGACCCACCCCCTGCGGGCTCAGCACCGGCTGCAGCTCCCAGGCAGCCGCTTTGAGAGTCTGTGGTGACCTGTTGTCAGCCTGGCTGGGTTTCTGCAACAAACCCCAGTTCCATGGCTAGGGCCCTCTCCAGACTGCTGAGCCCTACATGGAAAGGCTCCTTATGGCTCTCCCAGCACTCAGTGCACTCTGATGTACATGTGACTTTGAACAATTAACTTTAAGAGAAAATAGGGCTTGGACTCTTGGGTCCTGGTTGGTGGCGACATAATGTTTTGAGGGCAGCCATGTAGCTCTGGGTCTTTGCCTACCAGAGCCTGTGCCTCCTCCACTGCCTCCTGCCTCACCCACATCACAGAAGCAATTCACCTTTCATCAGCTGAGAGTCGATTCGCCTACTGGAGCTGCGAGTCCAAGGACAATGTGAACCAGAAGGAAAAGGAAATCAGGGCTCTGATCCTAACAAAACCACTTAAGAACAACAGAAAGAAATGGACCTGGTGCTGTGCAAATATATCATAGCTCTGTCTTCAAATGAAACCCTCTACAGAAGATTCCTGAAACAGAAAGCAGAGCCAGGCCAGGCTGTCCTGGCCGATGGGGTGGGGGAGAACCTGCCCCTGCCCTGGGGAGTCCTGCTGTGAACCATGGGTGCTCCTCAGAGCAGATGGAAATCACTGACCAGCTCCTAGGACAGAGACCTGGCCCCTGCAGGCACAGAGCTCACCACAATGCTGTGAATTATTAGCTGCATCTGAGGCTCACCTTGAAGCTCACAGTTCTGGAGTCATGACTCATTTTGGAGGGAACTTGCCTCCTGGCTGTCCATATTTGATGCACATAAATACCGAGTGAGATCCAGCAACAACACAGCTTTGGGAACCTCATGGGACAGGTGATAGGGAGATAGAATTGGAAAAAGTTACAGTTCCCAGTAGAATAATTAAAATGGAAAAGATAGATACTCTCAAGTGCTGGCAAGACTGTGGAGTAACCGAGATGCTCATGCAATGATGGTGGGATAATATCTGTGCCACCATTTGGAAATCTACTGCACTGCATCTATAAAGCAGGGTGCAGGCATTCCTTATGACCCAACAATCTGACCTGCAAGAGAGATGCATACATATGCTCATCCAAAGACATGCACAAGGATGTCCACACACCTTTATCTGCAATAGCCCCAAATGGAAACAACTCAAAGGCTAGTTTTCACTCTTTGTGAAATGAAGATATACTTCACATACTGTAAATCCACACATTTAGGTGTATAATTCAGTGTTTTTTAGTAGAGTCACAAGGTTGTACAACCATCTTCACTTTTAATCCAGTACATTTTCATCACCCCAAAAGAAACCCTGCACCCATTAGTGGTCTCTGTCCATTTTCCCCTTCTCCTTATCCTCTGGAAACCAATGAGATACTTTCTGTTTCTATGGATTTGCCTATTCTGGGGATTTAAGGTGAATGGAATTATACAGTACATGGGTTTGTGTCTGCCTTCATTCACTTGGCATAATGTTTCCAGGACTTATCTATGTTGTAGCTTGCATACGGACTTCATTCCTTTATATGGCTGAATGTTCCACTGTCTGGATGCACCACCTTTGGTTATCTACTCTTCAAGTGATGGACATTTGAGGTGTTGCCACTTTTTGACTACTATGAATGGTACCGCTGTAAACATCCATGTACAAATTATTGTGTGGACACACTATCTTGGGCAGATCCCTAGGAATGAAATTTCGGGGTCATATACTAATGCTAACTTTAAAAAAAAACTTTTTGAAGGAGCTGACAAGTTATTTGTTTGTTTTTTACAGTGGCTGCACCATTTTACATTCCCACCAGTAATGCATGAGTGTTCCAATGTCTCCACATCCTTGTCAAGATTTGTTATTGTCTTTTTAATTACAGTCATCCTAGTGTGTGTGTACTCTCACTGTCTTTTTCTGTTTTTCTTTCATTTTTTTTGTTTTTGAGATGGAGTCTCGCTCTGTCACACAGGCTGGAGTGCCATGGCATGATCTTGGCTCACTGCAACCTTCACCTCCCATGTTCAAGTGATTATCCTCCCTCAGCCTCCTGAGTAGCTGGGATTACAGGCGTGTTATACCACGCCCAGCTAATTTTTGTGATTTTAGTAAAGATGGGGTTTCACTATGTTGGCCAGGCTGGTCTCGAACTCCTGACCTCAGGTGATCCGCCCACCTCGGACTCCCAGAGTGCTGGGATTACAGGTGTTGAGTCACTGTGCTTGGCCTCTCACTGTTGTTTTGATTTGCATTTTCCTAGTTACTAATGACGTTACATAGCTTTTATGTGTTTATTGGACATTCGTATGTCTTCTTTGGAAAAAATATCTATTCAAGACTTTTGCTCATTTGAAATTGAGCTATTTGTGGTTTTTATTAAGTTGTAAGAGCTCTTTATATATTCTTGATACTAGACCCTTATATATACAATTAACAAATATTTTCTGTCATAGTATGAATTGCCTTTTCACTTTTTTGATGATATCCTTTAAAACACAGATATTTTTAATTGTGAGGAAGTCCACTTTGTTTATTTATTTATTTTTTGCTTTGCTTGCATTTTAGGAGTCATATCTAAGAAATCACTGCCTAATCCAAGGTCACAAAGATTTACACTTACGTTTTCTTCTAAGAGTTTTATAGTTTTAGGTCTTACATTTTGGTGTTTGATCCATTTTGAGTTAACTTTTGTATATGGTGTGAGGTAGGGGTCCAACTTCATTCTTTGCATGCAGCTGTCGAGTTGTTCCAGCACAATTTGTTGAAAAGGCTGTCTTTTCCCCATTGAATGGTTTTGGCACCTTTGTCAAAAAATCAACTGACCATGGAAGTATGGGTTCACTTCTAGACTCTTAATTCACTTCAATTGGTCTATATGTCTATCTTTATGCCAGTAACATGCTGTCTTGATCACAGTAGCTTTCTAGTAAATTTTAGAATCAGGGTCTGGAAGATTCTTCACAATAGTGAGTTTTCATCTGCAACAGGACACTATTGTGCAGATGGGAATGAATGGATGACACTCCCACCAGTTGGATGAATCTCACAAGCATAAGGGTGGGTGGGGGAAGTCATGTGGTTCCCTGCATAGGGAGTTCCCCAGTGGCAAAGGTTCTCTGAGCTGTGAGAGGCCAGGAGAGTGGCCGCCCCTGGGATGGGAAGAGGGCAATTGAATGAGAGAGATGAGGGACTTTGGATGCTGGGGGAGGTTCTGTTCCTTTATCTGGGTGCTGGTTACACATTGGACTCATTTTATGAAAATCCAGCGAGCAGTACACCAGTGATTTGTTAAATTTTCTGTATGACTTTATACTCCAATAAAATTTACCACCTAAAAGAACAAGATCAAGTTGAGTGACCAAGGCAGAGACAAGACAGTGAGGAGAAGGCATCACTTACTCATCTGACACATCATCTAGCATTATATATGCTGTAGACTGAAACACACAAAATAATAACTACATATTTATTAGCTACTGATTATTGAATGCCCATGACGTGCCATGTGCAAATCTAAGTGCTTCACAGACATCCTTTCATTATACCTTTATCGATCCCTGGGAGAAGGCCTATTACCTGCCTTTTGCATTTGAGGAAACTGAATTTAAAGATTAAGTGGTTTGTTCTAAATCACAAGACTAATGGGTGGCAGAGTTGGGATTTCAACCAACTGTCCAACTGACCGACTGAAGAATTCACTCCTCCCACTCTCCCCATCAGCTGCAAGAGGAGATTCTGTATGCGCACTGGCCCGCACACATCTGGCCAAGTGACTGCCTTCTGTTCAATGATTCCGCTCCTGCTCAGCCCTGCCTGCCCCTGGGTACTACAGGCTCTGGGAGTGTTGCTGTTCCATCTTCCACCAGGAGGCCAGGTCCTAATCCAGAAGGCAACACAGGAGCACAGACACCACCACAAGGCTCTCTGTACTGCAAGGAGCCCAAAGACGAGGAGGGCTCTGGTGCAGGGATGTGGCATCCAAGAAGGGCCTCCGGTGGGTGTGGAAGGAAGGTCTAGGGGTCCCATAGGATGTGAACTGTCATGGAGGAGGACAGAGGTCGTCCCCCATGAGAAGGATGAACACAAGGTTAGGGTCCTGCAGATATACTGGAGGGGTGGGTAGATACGGTGGGACCAGTCTCAGGGAGCCCTGGAAGCTGGCAGAGGGAAGAGATTTCCCGTGGTGCCAAGTGGAGAGTCAGGGAGGCTTCCCAATGGCCTGAGAGGGGAAGCGAAGGAGGCAGTGGCTGAGAGCAGCCAGGGAGGCCAGGGAGGCTGGGGCAGGGAGGCCAGGACAAGGAGACCAGGGCTGCAGTGAGTGGAGGGGAGGATGGGTGCCAGTGGGGAGGAAGGCCTTCTCCAGGGAGTGGCCAGGCCTCCAGGATCAGCTGGCACCTTCACCGAGGGTGGTGGGAGCTGACCAGAAGCACAAGAAGAGCCCACTCTGTGCAGCAAACCTGCTGCCCCAGTCCTGGGCTGTTCTGCAGTCCTGGCATCCTCTTTGTGATTTGGGGAATATTTCCCATGCACTCAGTGCTCATGTATCTGGACTCTGAGAACCACGAAGGCAGCACCTCTATCTAACTCTGCAAACTCAGCATCTCTGACACTGCCTGGCCCTCAGTGGTGCCCATAACATCCTGGAGGTTCCGCTATTTCATCTCCTAGCACATACTCGATGTCCTTTCCCGAAATGGATGAGGGATAAAGAGGCTGCCAGCCCGCATGGACACACATCCCTGTCTCTTATACACATCTAGATGTGTATAAGAGACAGGTTTAGCACTGTTGCTTTCGATCTGGTTCTTGAACAGACACCAGCAGGATGGTGTGGGTCTGAAGAGCCTTTGTAGGCTCCTTCTCAACCACGAAAGGCTCCAGGCCATTCCTCATCAGGCGTTTGGGATGATGAGAGGGGGTGACATGGGAGGGGGTGAGGTGCCCCGTTCCTTAACCACGTCCATGCCCATGAAACTCCAACCACTTTAACCAGTGACTGTCACTGCGTATTTCATGCCAGTTGCTATTGGTTCAACCTTGGGGTCAGAAGGAGCATTTCTCAAGACTGCGGGAAAAGGACTTCTCATTGTAACATTAAGAAGCAGGGAATGACATTGCTGTTCATCTTCTGAGGTGAGACACGTTTGCGAAGTGGAGATGGGGCAAGACACAGAACGACACTGCTTAAATAACGTCTGCGTGCCCCTGTGGAGCCCCCATTCCCTCCGTCCCAACGGAGGCTTCCACCGCCTCTCCCCCTGAGACACGAAGCCATTTGTAGTTTTATATAACAAGATACATGGCTTGCACTCTCTGAAGGCTTCAGCTCTGTAATCTTCCTAATTCAATTCCCTGAACGAGCCGTCTTTACCCACTAGTTTTTAATGATAATGTTCCAATCACCTGCCAATTCTTGTAATATTCCTATGCTTCCTGTCTCCATCTACTCATCTGTGACATTTCTTTTTAGAAGAATACCCATCACGGTGTACCTGTTAACTGTTCTTTAAAACCTTCCAAGGTTGTGCTGTGCCATCCGACACTCCTAATTTCTCACTCTTCTCTTTGAATTACTTAAAAATGGGTGCTTTTAGAGGCAATTTAGTTGCTACACCCTGAGAATTTAAGTTTCTGTAAACATGTTTTAATTTTTAAATTCCATTTTAAGCCACTAAAATGCAACCAATCTGAATAAAATATTGCCCCCAAGAATTCTGCTTGATAGTTCCATATTAAATTTTAAAATATTCGAGGGCTGCAATGAGGGGGAACTGATCTCAACATCTGAAACAAACACACCACTGCTCTCCTTCTCCTCTTCGTGCTCTGTTTACCTTCTCTTCTCAGAGTGACCCTGGCTCCTTACTTCCAAGTCAGAAGGCAGACAAGTGGGGCCCTTTTCCCTCCTTCCACCTGCCCGCCCCAGCCTCAGCCTAGAGCCCTCCCAGCTCCCCTTGGTCCAGTTCTGAATTGCCTGGAGTCTTAGAGTGAAACCACTCCTCTGCTCATAACTGTACAGGGTTTTGGGCATTTCTCCCACCACGTACCCATGCACAGAAACCTCTTAGATTGTTTTCTAACTTTAAAGGGGCCCTGGGGACTGGGCCTGACTGGACCTCCAGCTCCACTCTCCAGCATGGGGCACTGGAGTAGGGCTGGGCCCAGACACAGACTAGGAGCCCCGTCCTGAGGGTCTGATGCTGCAGTGAGGGGCCAGGAGGAATCACAGGAAGCAAAGGCCTCCCTCCCCTCAAGGCCAAGGGCATGTGTTACTTCGTTTTTATTTATTTTGCACGTTTGTCTAAAGCTTACTCCATGCCAGCAGACCGTTTGACATAGATATGCACACATGGATACAGTCGTTCTACCGGCCCCATGCAGTGTCGCTTTACACACACACACGGATAGTCGTTCTACCAGCCCCACCAGCCCCACGCAGCGCTGCTTTACACACACACGGATACAGTCGCTCTACCGGCCCTACGTAGCTCCGCTTTACACACACACGGATACAGTCGCTCTAC
>NW_012104365.1:3282421-3283842 GCF_000951045.1 Mandrillus leucophaeus | reverse complement strand
CGTAGAAAGGCAGCCTCGGGTGGGAAAAGGCTGCTCCTGCTCTGTCTGCAGGGGCAGGAGCTCAGGAACATTCTGACTTCAAAGGTTCCTTGTGTCATCATTGGCCAAGGAGTGTGGAAGCCCTGGGAGAGGTCAGGCTTGTATTTGGCAGTAACCCTCCACCCCCACCCCACGGTCAACAGCGGCAGGAGACGCACTACAGAGAACCACAGGCCAGAGCAGAAAGTGCTCTGGGGCTAACTGAGCATGTGAGAGACGGAATCCAAGAAAAGCTACTTACACTTGGGGGTCTTGGGGAGTTTGATGGACTCAGTGATAGAGTGCGTGGCCCACTATGGGAAGTGAGGACACCATCAACGTGGAAAGGATGTAGAAGGGAGGGAGGCAGTGATCTGTTGGTTTCCTAAGTCACCTTTACCCAGCAGCATCCTAAGAGGCACTGCCCATCACTGCTGTCTGCTTTCTGAGCCACCACCTGTCCTGGAGTGTGGGCACGGAGGTTGAAGAAGAGATGCCTGCCTCCAAAACTACCTGTGCATCCCTGGTACAGCCCCCCAGTCAATCAGTGGCTCACTAAAGGATGCCCCGGGGGTACTGCGTTGGTGCCCAGCCAGCCCAATCCTGCCTACAGTCCCAATCAGATTCCTATCCTTCTGAAAGGAAAGTGGCCCTGGGTCCTCCTGGTGAATTTCTCCTCTATGTATCAATCTTTCAGACCAAGGCCAGCTCATCACATTCAAATCTGGATCTCCAGGTAGCATGTAAATCACACAGCAGCCCTGTTCTCTCATTTCATATCTGCTTGTCTATTGCAGAAGAGAGGGAAACACACACACCCCTCCCTACCTTGATTTCTGGGCACAAAATTGCCTTAGAAACTTTAAGGACCTCAGAGCAGTTGAGTTAAGCAAGTGCTTGCGGTGAGGCCTTTACAAAATGTTGCAAATCACTGGACGGCACTGAGTCCCTAGAATGCTACTGACACAACGTGTGGGCATCTAACACACACACACACGCCTGTGTGCACACATACCTCACCCCCACACCCACATGCGTACCACACACGCACATATATACACACTTCACACACACACCTCCGCACACACACACACTCAAATGCACACACCACACACACGCAACACATACCATATCCCACATACCCCCTCCACACATGCACACACCCCTCCACACACACACACACGTGAACACACACCATATCCCATATACCCTCCACACACACACACGTGAACACATACCATATCCCACATACCCCCCCACATATGCACACACCCCTCCACACACACATGTGAACACATACCATATCCCACATACCCCCTCCACACATGCACACACCCCTCCACACACACACACATGCAACATATACCATATCCCACATACCTTCTACACACATACACACACCC
>NW_012104365.1:3280663-3282287 GCF_000951045.1 Mandrillus leucophaeus | reverse complement strand
ACCCCCCCGCCACACGCACACAAGCACACTGTCTTGGTGTGCAGGACAAAGCCACCTCCTGCCCGCTGGCGCCAAGCATGAGCAGCTCCAGTTGCCAAAGGCTCCAGCTCTCGTGATGGCTCTGCCAGCAGCTCCAGTGCTGGACAGTGAAAGATGAAAAGAGAAATGAATTTCTGGGCGATCATGGACAGACAGTCCACTTCAGCAGCAGCTTTTCCAAGAAAACGGACGGGACAGAGTGGGGAAGATGCGGGTGCCCAGACAGTGACCGAATGCCAGACGCCAGCAATGAGGGACGCCGTGCAGCCTGGGGGACGCCGGGGTCGGCGTCCTTCCCGTGGCAGACTGATCACCGTGACCTGAAGGAAAAGCATCCCTCACTCCGACAGGCTGGCCAAAGTTCCAGCCCACAGCTGGCAGAACTGTGAAATGTTAATTGGCGTTGAAGGGAATTTACCGCCACTTCCCAAACGTACACACGTTGGACATGGCCACAGCTTTAGCATTTTAAAGGTAATTTTTAACATAGAAAACTGCTCAGTCTTTTTAAAAAGCTGTGGTTGCTCCCACATGGGAGCAGTAAACAGCCATGTTATCCCGATGCTGTGTGGCAGAACTTGCTGTTCTCTGGAATCTTCTGTTTGCCGAACCACTTTGGGCTCGGACAGCAGCCTGGAGACACCGCCTCCGCGTCAGACACACAGAAGCGAGGGTGCTCCTGCCATCTGAGATGGCCCAAGGACAGGGGCCTGTGGTTTGTCCACCTGGAGCCCCAGTAGGGCTGCTCAAGAGTCATGTGCTAGTCACCCCACTTGTCTACCTGCATATCGAATTACTTATCACATACATTTGATTTTAACAAGCACGTGTATGTGCCAAGTTCCGAGACCCCCTAGTGCGTCCCTCCCCTCCATTTAAAGCTCAAGTTTTATAACTGAGGAACAAGGCTCCTTCCTCAGGGGCAGGGAGGGCTGTCGGGGGAGTCAGGCTTCCAGTCCACGGACCCAGCCAATTCATTCAGGTGGTTCCACAACTTTCTCCACCAAAATTATCCCAAACTGCCCCTGTGGCAGGAGGTGGAAGTGTGGTCAAGTACAGGGAGGGGGGTCAGGGCGGAGTAGAGCAGTGTGGGGTCTGGTGGCCCCTGTCTGCCCCCAGCGCATCCCATCACACACACAGTCATGCTACCCTCAACACAGGGATTGCGTCACCGTCTCTGCTTGGCGGCTGCCGTCGCGGGGACTGCTTTAATTCCTGGATGCGCAATCCACAGGTTTTCCTTCAAAGACCCTGATGCCCTACGGCTCCCACCACAGAACAGCTACGAAGTGAACACCAGGAATCCCACCCCTCTCCTCTCCTGGGCCAGCTGGACTTCTACAGCGGGTTTCTCGGTCTGAGCACGAGTGACACATGGAGCTGGACGCTTCCGCTGTGAGGCTGCCCTGGGCTGTGGGGTGTTTAGCCACACCCAGCTTCCACCTACTCGATGTCAGCAGCACCCCTGCCATATACACACACAACTGTGGTCTCTGGTATTGCCGAGGTCCCCTGGGGAGACGGGGCAGCATCATCTCTGAGTGAGAACCACACATCTAAAGAGACCACATGGCCATGGGACCAC
>NW_012104365.1:3255003-3280613 GCF_000951045.1 Mandrillus leucophaeus | reverse complement strand
TAAAGCTCAAGTTTTATAACTGAGGAACAAGGCTCCTTCCTCAGGGGCAGGGAGGGCTGTCGGGGGAGTCAGGCTTCCAGTCCACGGACCCAGCCAATTCATTCAGGTGGTTCCACAACTTTCTCCACCAAAATTATCCCAAACTGCCCCTGTGGCAGGAGGTGGAAGTGTGGTCAAGTACAGGGAGGGGGGTCAGGGCGGAGTAGAGCAGTGTGGGGTCTGGTGGCCCCTGTCTGCCCCCAGCGCATCCCATCACACACACAGTCATGCTACCGTCAACACAGGGATTGCGTCACCGTCTCTGCTTGGCGGCTGCCGTCGCGGGGACTGCTTTAATTCCTGGATGCGTAATCCACAGGTTTTCCTTCAAAGACCCTGATGCCCTACGGCTCCCACCACAGAACAGCTACGAAGTGAACACCAGGAATCCCACCCCTCTCCTCTCCTGGGCCAGCTGGACTTCTACAGCGGGTTTCTCGGTCTGAGCACGAGTGACACATGGAGCTGGACGCTTCCGCTGTGAGGCTGCCCTGGGCTGTGGGGTGTTTAGCCACACCCAGCTTCCACCTACTCGATGTCAGCAGCACCCCTGCCATATACACACACAACTGTGGTCTCTGGTATTGCCGAGGTCCCCTGGGGAGACGGGGCAGCATCATCTCTGAGTGAGAACCACACATCTAAAGAGACCACATGGCCATGGGACCACTCAGTGTAGTGCCAAGAGCCAGGTGTGGGGACGGGTGCATGGGGCAACCTCCGAGGACCTCGGCTGTGACGACAGAAAGCCATACCACCACATCCTCTCAGCTCTGTGGACAGCCTATCTTTGCGGATGACAGAAAAATCCCCAGTCAGAATCTGAGCTGTTTCTAGAATCCCAGGGGAGCCCAGGGTCCTGGGAGGAGAGCTGGCTGCCAGCTCCATCCATCAGGTCAGCAGCCTTGGTCCACCTTCGCCTCAGTGGCCTGAGGGCAAGGAAGGTGCCATCTCAGAGAAATGAACTGTGCAGGAGGCCAATTTACACTTGTGAGATTACTTTAAGAGAACAGCACTTTACAGCTGCCATTCATGAGTCTTTATGCAGCCTCCTAGGGGTTACCTGGTCACACCACTCCCCTCACTGAAACCTCAGCCCTTGTCTCAGCAGGGACAGATCATAAAGGTGCCATCAGCTTTGTTGCTATTATTATTTTTTAATTTTATAACTGACTATAGAAAGATAATGCTTGGTTTGGCCATGTCATAAGTAACAAATGAATCCTATTAAGGTTGTGAAATTAGCAGAGTTAAGTGACATTAGTGAATTTAGCGACATTTTTATCACTCGACCAAGTACTGCCATCCAAACTTTTACTAACAAAAGAAACTGTTACTTTTCTAAGTCACGGGAACTTCAAACATCATTTACAGAGTCACGTCAAACACTTCAGTGTTTCCATTGCTCCGTTCCAACCTCCATCTAGCGATAACAAGCGTAGACGTTGCTGAGGGCCTGTGACGGCTAATATGGAGTGTCAGCTTGAAGGGATTGAAGGATGCAAAGTGCTGCTCCTGGGTGTGTCTGTGAGGGAGCTGCCAAAGGAGGTTGACATTTGAGTCAGCGGACTGGGAGAGACAGACCCACCGTCAATGTGGTGGGTACCGTCGAATCAGCTGCCAGCGTGGCTGGGACAAAAGCAGGCAGAGGAACGTGGAAGGACTGGACTGGCTGAGTCTTCCCGTCTCCATCTTTCTCCCGAGCGGATGCCTCCTGCCCTGGAACATCAGACTCCAAGTTCTTCGGCTTTTAGACTCTTGGCCTTACACCAGTGGTTTGCCAGGGGTTCTCGGGCCTTTGGCCACAGACTGAAGGCTGCGCTGTCGGCTTCCCTACTTTTGAGATTTGGGGACTCGGACTGGCTTCCTGGCTCCTCAGCGTGCTCACAGCCTATTGTGGGACTTCACCTTGTGATCCTGAGAGTCAATTCTCCTAATAAACTCCCCTTCATATATTCACCTCTCCTATTAGTTCTGTCCCGTTAGAGAACCCTAATACAGATTTCTAATAAGGCCAGAGCTATTTATTAAGAGGAAAAGGAGACCCTTTCTAGGATCTGATTATAAATATTCCCTCGTGTTTCCAAAAGTTTACCTGGCTGCTAGGGGTTTTTGTTTTCTTATGCTAACTTAAAAAAATCACCAATATAGTGGAAAATACGATATTGGTTCATTTAAAAGGTCGTTGCTCTCATTATCATGGAAAACCTTAGGATTTGAAAGCCTCATAACTGAGACTGCATCTGTGAAGAGTTGTACCCATTGCAGATTAAAACAATGAAATAACCTCACACTCCTCAGATCAGAAGGGTGCAGGATCTAAACTAATGTGCCGGAGATAATGTGAGAAGGCCTCTCTCACGGGCTGTGGGAGTGACTGAGAACACGTTGCAACCCAAGGAAAGTTGAAAAAGCAGGTGCCCTGACTCAGCAAGTCCAGGAACCCACCTTAGAAACCTGGCCACATGTGAAGGTCAGCACTGCACACTGTCTATAACAACAGAAAATCGGAAGCAGCCTCTATCAGTCAGGATAGGGTGGGTTTTGCTGAACTAACAACCAGCCCCCAAATCTCAGTAGCTTAACCCAGTATGAGTTGATTTTCAGAACAGGTGGAGTGTGGTCTCCGGACCTGCTGCCCTCTGAATATGGGCTCAGCATTCCTGGCTCCTTTGATTTTGGGATTTTCACATGAGAAACAGGGTCTAGAGCAGGCTCAAGGGCAGCTAAATGGTTCAGCATGTGGTGGCAGGCACCATTTCCACTCACCTTTCATTGCCCAAACCAGGCCGCACAGCCATACCCAGCTTCAAGGGGCAAACAGAGCAATCCTGCCAGGTGCCCTGAGGGAGGGTGAAGGTGGGAACATGGCCAGGAAGTAGCAAGGGTCACACACAACCCCGAGTCCTTAGGAGAGAGAGGGGTCCTGGCACACTCGCCGGCTGGACAGTCGCTGAAATGAGCTACAGTAACAGGGACCCATGAGGAGAGGCTCACAGATAGCTTTAAGTGAAAAGAAAAAGCCATAAAATTCTAGCATAATTTCTCTCTATGCACAAAAGAGCAAAGCCACAAACCCATGAGGAAGAGATGCTGCCTCCCATAGGGATGCTTCTGGAGAAGGCAGGAGATCACGGGAACATGACATTTTCTACACCGGTCTTATTGCTTTTACAAACCTGCAGCTCATGTGGTAAAGTAGTAACACCTGCTAATTCTAGATGGTGGACACCCCAGTGCTGGCTACACCATGTGTCCTTTTCAGAGCTCTGTTCAATTTTTTTAAGGTATAAAATTCCCCAGTGTGCTTGCTATTAATAAAAACAGAAACACACCCTACATGGAAAACACACAAATAAAACATCAGCAGAGAGTGCTGACCGCCAGGGTAAAACCGTCGTGGTGAACCCCAGGAGAAGCTTCGTCCTTGCTTGGAGATGTAGCCTCTCCTCCTCCCGTTTCCTCCGGGCATTCTCTGCAAGTTAATGCACGTGCACAGCGATTGACGCCAGTGGGAGGGCAGCGCGTGATCTGGGATTCTACATTTTTATTAATAACCCGGGCAGATAGATCTGGAATGAATGACGACTGGGGTGGTTAATTATTTTCTGGAGAGGGGCCGAAGAGACATGAACAGCTCCCTTCTGGAAGTCTCCGGGCACGCGGGTAAAATGGCAGCTAATAAGCGATTTTAGTTAGCAATGGGGAATCGTCAAATTTTTCCTCCCACCCACTCCTCCGTCTCTGACAGTTTATGATGGAACATTTGAGAAAGAAATTCAAGGATGGCACGGGCTTGAACAGTCTGTGGGGTCGTGGTGGGAGTTTGTAACCAAATGGCCCTTTTGTTTGCTCCCTGCCTTATTGGAGGTTCTCAGGGTCGCCTCATCCCTGGGAAGCCACCAAATTCCCCCACAGGGCCCGTCAGGCTGCAGAAAGGGGAAAAATTCCTGACACTGCCTCTGGCCTTGAAGCTACATAGAAGAAACTGGCATCCAGTCTGCTTGGATTCTAGAGAACTTCATTCTAAAGTCAGATATTAGAAAAATCTGTTGAAAGTGACATTATTTTGAATCGTCACCACTCCTTCGTGTGGCTTTATAAGATCTTCCTTGGGACAGGAGATTGCCAGTCACCCCGGTTCTTCCTGCCGGCATTTTGCACGGCACGTGGAACCCACCAGGTAAGATTTTATGAGCTGATCCCTAACCCCGAGACCAGCCGCTGAAGTTACGTGACAGAAGGCACCAGCTTGTCTCAGTGATGACAGGTGAGCGAATTTTCCAGGAATCAGATATCAACATTTGGGGCAGTTCCCTCCTATCCTGTGAAGTCATCCCTTTCTTTTTTTTTTTTTTTTTTTTTTTTTGAGACAGAGCCTTGCTCTGTCGCCCAGGCTGGAGTGCAGTGGCCGGATCTCAGCTCACCTGCAAGCTCCGCCTCCCGGGTTTACGCCATTCTCCTGCCTCAGCCTCCCGAGTAGCCGGGACCACAGGCGCCGCCACCTCACCCGGCTAGATTTTGTATATTTTAGTAGAGAGGGGGTTTCACCGTGTTAGCCAGGATGGTCTCGATCTCCTGACCTCATGATCCGCCCGTCTCGGCCTCCCAAAGTGCTGGGATTACAGGCTTGAGCCACCACGCCCGGCCCTTTCAAACATGGCTTCCGGTGCTGTCATGAACAGTTTTCAAGACTGTTCCAACATCTAGAGCACAAGAACCATGTCAACTGATACATTTTTGGCTGGATTTCATATGTAACTTTTTTTTTTCCTTTCAATAAAGGAAATTCCTCCATTGTGATATGAGGTCTTCCTAACAGCAGTTTCTAAAATTGGATCAAGACGAGGTTGCCGTGCATTCATCCACCCATCAGGTTTGTCGAGTGTCCATGTGGTGCCAGGCCCTGCTCTAGGAGGACCTGGGAGAGGCATGGCACATGCACCCTATTCAGCCCTCTTCATGTTGGCTCCCCCTCCAGCCTCAGGTCTACGCCTGACCACCAACCAACCGGATCAAACCGCCTCCCAGGTGAGGCGGCTGTGAATGCTGTGGGTATCAGGGGAGGAGAGAGGTGGGAAGCTGGGAGGGAATTGGGAGGGGAACGTTGTGAGCACACAGAGTCCACACAGTTCTCCAAATACCCTCTTTCATCCTGTGTGCACAGAGATCCACCCGGCAAGACCCCTGGGCGAGGCGCGGTCATGTGCTCAACTCAGGTCAAGGGGATACGCACAGAAGCCATGGCAGTCAAAAGCTGGCGTGTCCCTGCTCTGCTCCCTCTTGTCCTGTGACAGCAGGGCTGGGGGCGGACACCACCAGGAGCCCTGAGCCAATGCTCGGCCAACCACTGCCCAGGGCAGACAGTGCTGTGTGGCTGCCTTGCTGAACAACTCGAGCTCAACTTCAACTCGGATTCCTAGGCTGAGTCCTAATCCCATCAGAACATGGCTGTATTTGGAGTTGGACCTTTAAAATGAGGTTAAGGCAAAAATCAGGCCATCAGGGTGGGGCCTAATCTAATCTGGCTGGTGTCCTTCTAAGAAGAGGAGATGAGGATACAGACACACACACCGGGACGACTCCGTGAGGACACAGGGAGAAGATGGCATCTACAAGCCAAGGACAGAGGCCTCGGGAGAAACCAGCTCTGCCCACACCTTGGTCTTGGGTTTGGAGCTCCACAATTGTAAGAAAATAAATCTCTGTTGTTGAAGCCCCCGAGGCGTGGTGCCTGGTTGGTCCTAACTGACTAATAGACCTGCTCTGTGGATGTGGCCTGTGTAAGAAATAAGCTGGGGCTGGGTGAGCCCCGGAGGCTCCAAAGTAAGGTGAGAAGATGCCGAGAACAGGAGGCCAGAGGCAGCTGTGCACTCCTGGGGACTCCTCCAGGGCCGTGGGTGCACCGGCCACAGTGGTGGCGGCAGAGTGTGTGGAGTACCTCAAGTTCCCTTCCCCATCCACCTGACCCACTGCGGATCTGCTGTAGGTCCCAAACCCTGGGATCCTCCTCCAGTCCTCTTCCCTTGCCTCCAGGAGCAGGGACAGAAGCAGGTTTCATAATGGTCAGAACCCAGGCCCAAGCCACCTCCTGTACCTGGCATCAGGCAGGAAGCCACAGTGCCCTGGGGCAACCTTCCCACCCCCTGGACAAGCATCAGAGCCTCCTAAGAGCCTGACCCATTAGCATTTCAGCCCAGCCCCGTGCCTGGCCCACAGCAGGGAGCCAGCAACTATGTGCTGATTAGAAGTGTCGTATCTGGATGAGGGCGGCCCCCAAATCATGATGTGATCCAGGTCTGGGGATAGTCGCACCCAGTGGGAATAGTGGGAGCAAGTGTCCCATCCACCCTCCTAGGGACAAGGAGGACAGGGAGCCGTACCCAGCCACATGGCCTCCCATGAACGCACAAGGGGCAGGAGGTACTGGATCCTGGGAAGGAGTCCTCACTGCACCCGCCAAGGAGGCACCAGCAGGGACAGGCGGGTGTTAAAGTGTCAGCTCCAGGAAGGCCAGGTGAATGTACGCAGAGTGGGAGGGCACGGGAGGGAAGGATGAGGTCAGGAGCGGGGCCCGGGTTTTGGGCTCTGGGTTGGGGCACGGATATTAGTTCTGTCCTTTGTGCATCAGCGCAGAACAAATCTGCCTGTGAGTGAAACGTCTTGACTTGATGCGATTCCTCTCCCACCGATCTCTGGTGCACCAGTCCCTGGGGAGGGGAGATGGCAGGTGTCCTTCTCCCAGAGTGACAGGCACAGCTGGAGCGATAAAGGACACTGCTGCATCGGCCCTAGAAAACGCTGCTCAAACCAGAAGAGATTCAAAGGAAAGCTCCATGGAAAACGGGCGCCCATCAAATATCTCCGACAAACAGGTGTGTGGGCTTTCCTGGAAAACACGGCTCTGGGTGGACTTGAACTTGACCTCTCAGACAGCTCCTGTGCGAACACACCTCCTCGCAGATCGGGGGCCTGGCTCTGTGCATAATTAAGCAGCCTAGGGGTCTGGAGGGGCTCACTATTGTGCAAACAAGTGGGAGAACTTGGTCTTCGCAGCAATGTGGCCGGGTTGGCCTGACCCCACCACGACCCGGTGGTAGTTCCCGGGGGTGCAGACACTGCAGAGAGGAACTAGACACCAGGCCATGCGGCCGACTCGCTCGGCCCCTTTCATGGCGCTGTGATGTTTCTGTCACTCAAGGGGACCATTCTCTCCCAGTCTAACTCCAGAGCCCCTCAGCTTCCAACTCAATGAGGCTTTTCAAGCTCTCCCTTGAAAGGCCCAGCTTGTTACCCCCCACAAGGCATCTGCCTTTTGAGTCTGCACAGAAAGGGAGGAGAATGGCTTAAAAAACACCCTGCACAACGCCTCATGAGCTCGTGAGTGGGGAGGAGGGCAGTGTGTACCTGTCCGCGAAGCCCACTTCTGCTTCTAAATCACTCCTGGCTCCTTGAGTTCTAGACCAGGGTATGGTGGTTTCCTTCCATGTTTGTGTCATCTTTTCATGTTTACAGTGGAGAAAGGGGTAGGCAGCGGGCTCGTGCTGAGGGCACCTGGCTGTGAGGTTGAGGCCCCCAGCTCCCTGCCCTCCCGAGCTGGCCTGGGCCTCCCTGATGACCTGGGACACATCTCTGGCCACCTGCTCGGTCAGTCAGCCTCTCCCTCTCTTCTCAGGGCAGGGATACCTGGTTAGGGCCGTGTGATGTTTCTCTACCCAGTGGTTACTGAGGAGAGAAAAATTGCAAGCAATGAAGAATAAGTAAATGTTGGATTTCAAACATTAGACCTCTAAGAGGCCCTAAGAAAAATTATTTTAACAATTCCACTGACACATTGTACATGCGACAAAGGCAGCGGGAGATGGCTCAGGGGGAAAGAAAGTGAACAGCCAAAAGCAATGACATAGACCTCAGCCTTTAAACAGGTGAAATGGCGCCGCGCCTGGCATCCCCAGTGAACGCCTGTCTCCCAGCCCTGCAGGGAGGGGACACTGAGTCTCCAAGTGGCTCCTGGGGGTGCTCAGAGCATCATTTGTTCACTTGGTCATTCGTTCATCCACACCCATCCGTCTTGAGCCAGACACTCCCAGGCACCGGAGTGTAGGGTGTACCTGCAGCTAGGGCCTTCCTGGGACCCACCAGCCTTTTCTCCGGAGGGGAGGGTCAGCCCCTGCGCTGAGCACACTGGGCCTGGCCAGCTCTCTGCTGTGCCCTCCTTCCTTCCTCTTGTCACTGTGGGGTGTGGAGTGGCATCCCCGAAGTATACCCACCAGATGCCAGGGCATTGCTCCCAGACGGGGCAACCGAAGCTGTCTCTAGACATGTATGTCTGTGTATATGTATGTATACAGGCCAAGATGTATGTATGCACATAAAATAATGCTGTGGTTAGACACGCTAATTAAAATTATTCTTTTATTTCATGAGAGAATGCATCAGAGTCCTGTTTTTCCTCAACTGTATTTAGGTGTGGCCTTGCAATGGGGGTGCATGGGGGGCATCGGAAGGGGTAAGGGCCCTGGCTTGAGTTTTGTGGGTTGTCAATGCCCATGAGCCTTTTCTCCCTCCCCCTCCCTCCCTGCCCCACTACCTCCGCTTCCTCTTTCCCTCCTTAGTAATCATGAACATCATCATTTGTCTCATGATCGAATTTTCCATGGGTTGTTCCGTTTGAGCCCCCTCCTTTCCAACACCACCCGGTGGCTCCATCTTCTCAGTTAAGCCACGTCTGTGCCCCTCAGCCCTGTCGGCAGAGCCGCCAAAGTGCCCAGGGACTTCTCGTGCAAAGTGCCCAGGGACTTCTCGTGCAAAGTGCCCAGGGACTTCTCGTGGGGTGGGGGGTGGGGGGCAGGAAGGGAGGGGAGCCTCGGCTTTGGATCTGAGATGTGTTTGCGGCACCCGCGGAAAACACGAGGAAGGCAGTGAGGCTTCTCTGAGCAGAGCCCTTCCCTGTGGCTGGTTTGGGCCCTGGCCGGCCTGGCTCGGTTCTGTGCCTGCAGGGAGCCTGGGCCACTCACTGGGCCATTCCCGTGGTCTTCCAGGCTCCAGTGGGGCTCAGGGGCATCTCCTGATGCCATAAGAAGTGCAGAGTGGAAGCAGGCATTGTGGGGTCTGCTGGGTTGAAATACTGAGGGAGGTGAGCACCCCAGTCTTTCAGAATGTGGCTAGATTCCCGGCTAGGCACAGTGTTGCTTGCCACCTTGAAACACAAAGGGCGTCTAACCTAGAGGAGCACAGTGCAAAGGGGCAGGAGCGGGAACAGGGGTTCAAATGCCCAAAGGACCCACACCGAAGGGCCTCCACACCCTCCCCATGGCGGCTCAGGGGTGGGTACAGGGGATTCAAATGCCCAAAGGACTGGCACTGAAGGGCCCCCATACTCTCCCCATGGTGGCTCAGGGGTGTGCGGCCCAGGCCCCCTCTCAGAAGGGCGCCCACACTCTCCCCCGGGCCGGCTCAGGGGCATGTGGCCGGCCCCACTCAGAAGGGCCCCGTACCAGGTTAATGGTCTGCTGCTGCCCTCGGAAGTCCCAGTGCTTTTTGAACAAGGCTCCTGTGTTTTCATTCTGCACTGGGTCCCACAAATTATGTCACCGCTTCTGACTTTCCCATATATAATTTATTTCTAAAAACATTCTACTTAAAAGGCTTTCTGGGACAACTACAAATTGATTTTTTCCCCAAGCTTGACATTACAACCATTATTTCCTCTCTGTTAGCGACTGCCTCGACAAATGGACCTGGGTTTTCCAAGAGCCAGGCCCTTCCTTGTTCCGCGGGCCTGGGGATGGGATCTGCGCACATAAGGCCGAGCCTGAGGGCCGCCCCGAGGCTGTCCCCTTAGCCAGGACACCTCTGTACCTGACTCAGCCCACCCCACTGTAGGGCTGCTGGGAACCAGGCGAGACTACTGGATCTGCCACTGAAGTTACAGGTCATCAGGTCACACCTGTGAGCCTCAACTTCCTTGCCTGTGAAATAGGAATCAATCATGGCAACGCCCAGCCTGTGAAATAGGAATCAATCATGGCAATGCCCAGCCCAGTCATAGGTTTCCAGTAGATCAACTATGGTGAGGGCTCAACCAGCGCCGGTCATCCATGTCCCTTGGAGGGAATGGTTGGTTTTAAGGGCAGAACCTCCACATGAGTCTGCAAAGGTCTGTATTAACCAGGAGGGGGAAATTCGTCTATTTGATTGTCCCTTTAAGTGAGCAGGGCTGGCTTCTGAATGGACCCAGGATGAGCGGGCATCTCCGCCACTGCCCCACCAGAGGCTACTCCAAGGGAGCGTCCCAGCAAGGGAGGCCGTTGGGTTGACCACAGAGCTGGCACAAGTTTAGGAAAACACCTCAAAAAAAAAAAAAAAAAAGACAAAAACCACCACTCAGAATCTGATCCCTACAGAAGGAGAGGGCAGCAACACAGCAAGGCCTCAGCCTCTGACCCTGTCCCGTGCCCTCCCACAGCAGGTGCCTGCAGACAGCTGGCTGGAACCTCTTCCGGGCTCTCAGCCTCCGGTCATGGCGGTCAGCCTGTGCTTTGCTATTTTACCAGCTTTAAAAAGTGTATTAAATATGGAATGCATATAACGAGTTGCACAGTCCTGGAAACCAGCAAACAGCACAGTGTTTTTTCTTTGCCTCCTCTAGCAAACCATCCTCCTGCCCCGTGTGGTCGTTTGTGCCCTGATACCCTCCCCAATCCACAGCGAAGTCCCAATGTCCCATCTGCATGAGACGTGAGAAGAAAAAATGGAACAGTCTCAATCATATTTTAAGCCGCAAAGTAATATTTCCATAGCAGAGTGCAAATATAATTTTACATAATGCACAGAATAAATGCCTCCAAAAATCAATATTTCCAGCTGGATGTACAAATTAAATGATGATATTCAAGTGTGAGATTAAAACAATGATTTAAGATAGAAATTGAGTTATGCTATCTCATGCCTGCCTACTGCTGAATATGTTAATGGAACAAATTTGTTAGCATTCAGTCCATTTATCTCTCTAAACAGAAGGAGGTGGAGATTCCTGTCCGAAAGCAAAAGCAATGGCAAGAAACACCTCCCAACTACAGTTCGGACGGGGAGGCTGCAGAGTCAGATGCTTCTGTGGGAACTGGGGTTACTTTTCTAGAAGCATCTTTGGTCCCATACTGAGGCTTTAAACACCTCTGCCTGGCTGCCTCCTTCCCACCAGGGTAGCGGGTAATTAGGCTCCATATACGCAAGGAGCCCGTGCTCCCGATGGCCACGCCCTCACCCCATCTATTCCCCTTGAAGAGCAGGGGCCCATCTGGTCTCACGGGGCACCTGTGTAACCATGAAGCAGGAGGCGGCAGTGCTAATGCCCCTGTACCCAAAGCAGCTCTAATTGCAGAGTGAGGCAGCCAGAGGGGCCCCTCTTGGGGAGAGGAAGGCAGGGAACAGCACCCGTGCATCCAGTGGCCCCGGCCAGGGCCCCACCAGAGAGGCAGAGCCCCGGTCAGGCATGCCCTGCCCTCTCAGGCCACGTGGGTCTTTCCTGTTTAGGGAGGACAAGGGATGGAGAGACAAGCACAGTTCTGGCTGCCTCTGCAGCAGGGCTTGGGCAGTGCAGCTTTAAACCAGCGAGGTGCAGCCACACCCACTTGCCCAGGGGCCCCTGCAGGCTCGGAGTTGGCTGGCAGGCCCGGGTATCTGCTCCTTCCCTGTGCTGCTCGCCTGCCTGCCTGCCGCGCCCAGGCCTGCCCCCCATTGCCCTGTCCTGACTCTCCTTGGCTGGGCCGTGGCGCTGGCTGCTGTGGATGTCTCCATCTCCTCGAGGCTGGCTCCTGCCTTGAGTTCAGCAGCCTGAGTCACCCCCCACCTGAGTCCCCTTCTTCTCTGTGCCTGCTCCAAGCTTCCTACTCCTTGGCAGCCTCCTCGGCTTTCCCTCTCAGGATCCTCACCTTGAAGCTCTCTCCCCCTGCCCCACACCCGCTGGCACTCCCTGCAGAAGAGGCCATTTGGAAAGCAGGCGAAGGAACCAGTGAGCCTGGGAGTAAACCTGAGCCTGAGATAAGAACCGCAGCCCAGCCCTGGCCCACACCTTGACTGCAGTGCAGGGAGACCGGAGCAGAGAGCCCAGCTATGCCGCACTGCCCTCGGGACCTGCAGAACTGTGAGAAGACAGAGGAGTGTTGCTTCAGCGGCTAGGCTCATGGGGATTGGTTACCGGACACAGAAAACTCACCATGTGGCTTTCACACCTGATCCCGCCAAACCACCTGCCCCAATCTCCCCTAGAACCTGGCCAGAGAACTCGTCTCCCTAGAGCCTGCTCAACCTCACATCAAACCTTAAAACACTGGCTAATCAGATGAGAAACGTGGTGCTTTGGTTTGCTTTTAATGGATTTCTGGGGCAGGAGAGCATTTTCATAGACTTGCTGCTTGCATTGCTTGTGTGTTTTGCACTGATACCCCTTGTCCACTCATTGCTTGTGTGTTTTGCACTGAAGTTCCTTGTCCACTTACCCATTGTTTTCTGTTGTGTGCACTTGTTCCTATTGAATGGTAGGGAGATGCGGGTCTTTCTAAAGATGAGTCACAGGTGACGTAAGGGGTGGGGTCAGATTTCAGGGTCTCTGAGTTCTGAAACTGAAGAGGTTCATTTTCATATTTGCCGCCTTGTGTTAAACTGGGTGCCAGGGTCTGTTGGAACGTCTTAGACGGGACCTCCTTCGTGTGTGAAGACCACGGAAGAACAGAGAAACCAGGACGTGAATTAGTTTAGGTGCAGTCCTGCCTGGAGGCAGGGGACAGAGAGAAAAACCCAGCAACCTCACAGTGCTCAGGGCTTGGGTGCCTCCTGGGTGGTTCCTTTTGTGGGGTCCACGCTCTGCAGGCGATTGGGGATGGTGTCATCGGTGTGTCCTTACGCAGTCAGGACACAGAGGGCAGCAGCTTCTTAGGGTCTTGCTTACACCTGTGTTTTATCCACCTCTCCTCCTCGGTGGCAGAGCCTGAGGGCCGGCAGCAGGCGCCACCTCTATGAGACCGGCCGACGCTTTCCACAGCTGAGGATCCTCCACCGCAGGCTGAAGCCACCTCGTTTCCTCACTTGAGCAGCACGGAAGATAAGAACAAACTTTAAAATCCTGGATAATCCTCACTTTACTAATAAGCATTTTATCTAAATCCTGCTTTTAAAATTGTGCTTCCCCAACCGGTATTGGTCGAAGTGAGTTTCCACATCCAATTTCCAGTCTGCATTTCGAGAGCACTCGCTCCAGGGCTGTGCATCAGGCTGAAGACTCATCCCGGCCTCATCTCAAAGCCAATCCACGGCCCCCGCCAGCTGGGGCTCTGCCATGCTGCATCCATGTCCACGCATGCACTCGGCACTGCCCTCTGGGCCATGCCCAGGGATGGTCCATGAATGCCATTCAGAAAAACATGTATTTAAATTAATTTAGCAGAGCTTTTTACAACACACATCCTCATGTGCCACATATTTCGGCTGTTTCATATTAATTAATTCCAGCCTTACAACAAATGGAAGTAAATCCTTTTGCTACACCCTTTTTCTTTTTTTGAGAGGGAGTCTTGCTCTCTCGCCCAGGCTGGAGTGCAATGGCACAATCTCAGCTCACTGCAACCTCTGCCCCTCAGGTTCAAGAGATCCTCCCTGCCTCAGCCTCCTGAGTACCTGGGATTACAGGTGCCCACTGCCATGCCTGGGTAATTTTTGTATTTTTAGTAGAGACGGGGTTTCACCATGTTGGCCAGGCTGGTCTCAAACTCCTGACCTCAGGTGATTCACCTGTCTCAGCCTCCCAAAGTGCTGAAATTACAGGCATGAGCCACTGCGCCTGGCCTGCTATGCCCATTTTACAGATGATAAGAAAAGTGAAGCAAGAGGAGGCCAGCCAGCTGGAGAGCTCAGACACAGCAGGCCAGGTCCAAGTCTCCCTCTGGTGCCATTCTCTCTACTCAGCAGCTCTGTGTACCGAATTCCCAAAACCTGAAGGCTGTTGAGCCCTGCTTTTCCCTTGGCGCACCCATCTGGGGGCCTAGAGATGAACTATTGCCATGGATGTTGGTTGTCCTGACAGCCACGACCTCGGGGCAGCTCATTCTTTCCAACATGTATTCAGCACCTCCTCCCCAGAGAGCGCTGTGGCTGCAGCTATGGCTAAAACAGTGAAAAAGGCTGCAGAGGCTGGAGATACTTGTCTCTGCTGCTGGATCTGGCTGAAGGCAGGACCGCCCTCATTCGGTTCTTCTGCTGTGCTCACCTGTTTCCGAGCCCTGACTCCTGGATCCAGCATCCACGGTTTAGGGTAACAGATCCATCTACTTCATGACATCAAACATTTCTGACGTAGCCCCTTTCTAGCCAAAGCATTCTGATTGCCCCTCTGTTTTCCGAGGGCCTCTGCGACTCTCCTTTGACCGCCTCCCTGGCTTGCTCTGGCTCTCATCCAGCCTGATAGAGCTTTCTGGGGGAGCCAGGGGAACAAGCTACTTCGCAGTACATGCCATGCAGGGTCCCCTTGTCACGGCATCCCCCCACCACAGTGATGGCAGAGTCACTCAGCGTGACTCTGCTCTGCCATGTGCAGCTTCAATCAAGACCAAAAGGCCCCAGACTATGCCAGAATAGAATTCTAAGGAACGGCCACTGTGGCAACAGCCATAACAGCTAAGATCAAAAATAATGCTGGCCGGGTGCAGTGGCTCACACCTATAATCCCAGCACTTTGGGAGGCCGAGGGTGCGGATCACTTGAGGTCAGGAGTTCGAGACCAGCCTGGCCAACATGGTGAAATCCCATTTCTACTAAAATACAAAAATTAGCCGGGCATGGGGGTGGGCCCCTATAATCCCAGCTACTCAGGAGGCTGAGGCAGGAGAATCGCTCGAACCTGGGAGGCAGAGGTTGTAGGGAGCTGAGATCGTGCCACTGCACTCCAGTCTGGCCAAAAGAGCGAGAGTCCCTTTCCAAACAAACAAACAAACACACACAAAAAAATTAGTCAGGCATGGTGGCAGGCACCTGTAATCCCAGCTATTTGGGAGGCTGAGGCAGGTGAATAGCTTGAATCTGGGAGGCAGAGGTTACAGTGAGTCAAGATTGTGGCACTGCACTCTAGCCTGGGCGACACAGTGAGACTCCATCGTTTAAAAAAAAAAAAAAAAAAAAGGAAAAATAACGCTGATGAGCGTGTTCACCTATCAGACAGTCTCTCAATAAAAGAACCTTGAGTAAGAATGAGAAGTTCTGAAGACACCACCCAAGATGCCTCTAGGAAGAGAAGAAGACAGAAGCACGTGATGTTCCCTCGAGGCCCGCACTCACCAGGAACACCAGGACAGGGCCTCTCCCCATGTCTCAACAGAAACATATGAAACAGCAGACATGATTCCCAAACCACACAAGGCACTGAACAGACCTGCAGACGATAGAGATTCTCTTCCCTCAATGCACAGATTCCTATAGTCAGATTCCATGGCATGTTGCAACACATTTGTATGAAATTATAAAAGCCAATATTCACCCTGGGATTGTGCAACAAATAGAATTTATTAAAGTACTTGTGAAGTATCTCCAGTGAGAAATTCATCTTCGATCCAGATTTTAATAAGGATTATATAATCATAATGAGACCGTAATAAAACAGCATCACCTGAATAATCCATTTTATTACCAGTTTTATTATGAGTTCCCATTTATTACAATTCATTGGATATTTAAAGCATATGTAAATGATGCAATATAAAATATATGAGGAACAAGAATTATGGTGCCTACCTATGTAAATTTATCTTCCTGGTATCTAAGATCTCCAGACTTCTGAAGCTTATACGATCAAAAAGGATCTTGAAAGGTTACAAAGGTGGCTTTGGGTCTCAGGAATGAAATATCAATATCTCACCATGAAAATGGTCATTCCTTCCTATGGATTTGAAACCCAAAATCTCTGGGATTAGATCTTTATTAGGAATGGAATACTTCGGGCTGACTGAAAACTGAACGTTTCACCAGAAAAAACTTCCTGCTTTAGCCTCTGTTGGGAACCTTTCTAAAATGTCTAATTCCCCTCATCAGTGAAGGCAATCTATGGACTGTATGAAATCTGTAATAATTAGGGATGAGGGTGGTGCATTGGTTAAAAAAAAAAAAGAAAAATCAAGATCATCATGAGTTCCCTTTCCAAGGATAGCAAGATGCAGGAGAGTAGCCAGGCCCTGCACCACCCAGGACGCGACCCCACCACGCTTCCAGCTTCGTCTCAGGGCAGTTTCCAGCCTCTCTAAATCATCGCTGTTCACCTCCATTCCCTCAGCTTTGGTCTCCTCTTCTCCCCCTCTCTGGGGACTTTGCATTTCCTTCCATCTAACTTCTTTTCTCTTCTCTTCTCTTCTTTTATTTTTTGTGGAGATGAGGTCTTCCTATGTTGTCAGGTTTATCTCAAATGCCTGGGCTTAAGTGATCCTCCCATCTTGACTTCCCAAGTCAAATGCTGGTCTCCGGTGCTGGGATTACGGGTGTGAGCCACTGTGCCCAGCCTGCCTCGCCTCGCCCCACCTCACCCCGCCCCGCCCTGCCCCCGCCTCTCTTTTCTTTTTCTTCTCTTTTCTTTGAGAGGGAGTCTCGCTTTGTGTCCTAGGCTGGAGTGCAATGGCATGATCTTGGTTCACTGCAATATCCGCCTCCTGGGTTCAAGCGATTCTCCTGCCTCAGCCTACTGAGTAGGTGGGATTACAGGCATGCACCACCACTCCCAGCTAATTTTTTGTATTTTTAGTAGAAATGGGGTTTTGCCATGTTGGCCAGGCTAGTCTTGAACTCCTGGCCTCACGTGATCTTCCCACCTCGGCCGCCTCCCAAAGTGCTGGGATTACAGGCGTGAGCCACCACACCCAACCTGTTTTTTCTTCTTTTTTAAAGTTACCTGTTTCCCAGCTAATCAGTAAACCCTTTAAGAGAAGGAGCTGGGCCTGCTTTAACTATCCCTACACCCTGGAATAATGCTGCGTAGATTGTCCAAAGTGTCAGGGGGCACTAATGGGACATCACCACTCTCAGAACCAAAACCAGAGCGAGATGCGGAAAGGGTGAGGACCGGTGCCCCGGGTTCTGGGAACAGAGCTCTCCTGCCCAGCGCTGCTGCCCTGACAGACAGAACGTCTTGTCATGTTGGCGTGGTACACACACAGCAGGACACCACCTGAGATGCCTCTGGGAGGGGAGAAAACCAGAACCACGAGACATCTCCACAAGGTCCTCACTCACTAGGGACACCAGGAGAGGACTCTCTCCCCACCTTTTAATAGAAGCATACAAAACAGCACGCGTGATTCGCAAACCACATGGGACACTGAACAGAACAGACTTTCAGATGATAGAGGTCCTCCTCCCTCACTGCATGGATCCCTGCTTAAAAAGCACAGATGCCATGCTTAAAAAAAGAGTGGCAGGACACGGTGGCTCATGTCTGTAATCTCAGCACTCTGGGAGGCTGAGGCAGGTGGATCAATTGAGGTCAGGAGTGCGAGGACAGCCTGGCCATCAGGGCGAAACACTGTCTCTACCAAAAATACAAAAATTAGCTGGGCGTGGTGGCGCACACCTGTAATCCCAGCTACTCCGGAGGCTGAGGCATGAAAATCGCTTGAACCCGGGAGGTGGAGACTGCAGTGAGCCAAGACTGTACTACTGCACTCTAGCCTGGGTGACAGAGTGAGACTCTGCCTCAGAAAAAAAAGCTCTTATGTTTAAAAACTGGTGTTTACCTTTATTGGGAGACAGTAGGTTAGGGAGGGTGCCGGGCCGTCTGGGTGCCGGTTGCTGGTTGTGATTCTCTCATCAAAGTGCAGAGGGGTATACTGACAATCTGTTCACTTTCTCTGTATGTGCATGTAATTCATGAAAAGTTTTACAGCGTTAGCAAGTAATCCCAAAGCTAGAGAGACACCACGGAGGCCAGCGGAGCCCCGTCGGGAAGGTCCCGGTGCGGGGCTCCCACACACTGTCACTGCTGCCTTGGCGGTAGAATGCCTGACAAATCAAACTTGAATCAATTTTCAAAAAGCTTTTTGAAAGAACATAATTAGATTAGAATGTTACATTTGTTAATTTTTCAGTTGCTCATTAAAATTGACATGCCATTTGATTTTGACAGCAACCTTTTTAACTTGACATAAGACTGTAGGATCTTTAAAAATAAAGCTCTATTTAGGAAGTTCAGAAATATGACAACTGCAATCATGAAACTGAAACCAGTCTCCCCATCACTCACATCTAAGAATCACGAAATCAATCATTTGCCCCATAATATTTTTTTAAAAAGCCAGGGATGTGGTCTTTTCTAGACTTATGAAAACACGAGTCCATCGTTGGAGAAGACATCCCGCTCCTGTGAGGGGTCCGGCACTCACCCGGGCGGGCTGCCTCCACCGAGGATGCCAGGAAGGCCGGGCGCGGGACTCGTGTTTTAGAAAGGCCTTCGCTTCCTTCCGCACAAAGTTAAGTCTCTTGGAGCCTGACTCATACAGAGGCCAGGTGGGTCGTGTTTATCCCTGCAAAGAGAAGAATCCTCCTGCTTCTGCCTGGGCTTGGGGGGCACTTCTGAAATGCTGGACAGAACCACCCAGGGAGGGGGGGACCATCAGCAGGAGAGGGACAGAGGGACCCGTAGAGACTCGGAAGGAACAGCCAGTGACCACATCCCCACTCGTGTACTAGCCACACTGTCATTACTGCAGAGGTTCTGGGGGACGATGTGTTCTTGGGCGAGATAACTCGTTTCTTGGACCTTCTGTTTCCTCTTCTGTAAAATGGAGATAATTAAAGGGCTAACTTTGTGGCCAAGCTGATTGGCTGACCACCAATACTGAGCTGCCCCCACGGGGTCAATGGGGATGGCCCTTCCTTTCAGGTGGCACCGCTTGCCTCTGGGCTATGAGCAGGACTATGGTGCCCGGCCTGGCCACAGCAGCTGGGAGACTTAAGACAGAGAGTCTTCCTCCCTGAAATGAGGCTAGGCAAGGGTCAGCCGCAGCGGTCTGTGACATGAGCCGGCAGAGTCCCTGGGAGTTCCGAGTTTCTCGGTTATAGTGGCTAATCAATAAGAACATAACAGTAAGTACGGCGAAAACGAGATCAGGTACAGCCGCAGCACAGAGCCGAGCACACGGCAGCTACCCGATCAATCCGTTTCCCCTCTCACCTCTCAGAATTCAGCAAGTCCCGGCTCCTGCGGCTGCAGGGGGCTTAGCTGGAGAGGCTCCTGGATGGAAAGGCAACCTTCCTGGGTTCACGGCCACGGCTGAGCAGCCTACAGACCCTGCTCACTGCATCCTCAGTATCCCGGGAGGGGCCTGCAGGAGGTGAGCACAGCCCACTTCCCCAGCCTGTTGGGGGGCCCTGAGTGGTGGAGACTGTCCAGGGCAGCACTGGGCAAACCCCAGGAAGTGCGGCAGAATCCAACCCCTCCTGACCCTCTTTCTCCTGGGGCTTCTCTAAACCTCTCAGGGAAGCTCTTCCAAAACCACAGGCAGCTCAATTCTCTGTCCAAACCTCCACTCTTCCAGCCTGGTCTCCAGTCACCAGAACCTTCCAGCTGAGTTAAATTATGGGGGCGATGACTGAGCAAATGGGCATTAGGATAAAACCGGGGAATCATGCCTGGCAACGTCTGGCAAAGGCACCATTTGAGCTTCATGACAACAGAGAGGTCATTCAGAAGATGACCTGCCCCACATAATTTCTGACTTGGCAACGAAAAGCGGGCATTGAAGCCAGCTGGTGGGTCCCACACAGGTCTATGCTCACCGTGGAAAGAAGGTTTTTTGAAATGAAAGATGGTAGAGGTGGACAGGGTGAGGAGTGGTCACTTCTGTGTGTGAGATTCTGGCTTTTGTTCAAGGGCATGGAAAATTTGTTCAAGAACTCTGTCTACCATGGTATTATCTAATGAATGAGAATGGAATTTAAAAATGCATTTAAACATTTTAATTTTGAAATAGTTGGTCAGGTGTGGTGGCTCACACCTGTCATCCCAGCACTTTGGGAGGCCGAGGTGGGCAGCACTTGACCTCAGGAATTCGAGACCAGCCTGGGCAACATGGGAAAACCCCATCTCTACACAAAATACAAAAATTAGCCGGGCTTGGTGGCATGTGCCTGTAGTCCCAGCTTATCAGGGGACTGAGGTGGGAGGATCACCTGAGTCCGGGAGGTTGAGGCTGCAGTGAGCTGAGATTGTGGCACTGCACTCCAGCCTGGGAGACAGTGTGAGACTCTGTCTAAAAGAAAAAAAAGTTTAATATTCATAGAAGTTGCAAAATTAGTGCAGAGAGCCCCGAGCATTTCTCACGCAGCTTCCTCTGCTGACAACATGGATCATGACCAAAGCCCACAGTCAAATGAGGGAACAGGATGCCGACGCAATCGCCTGAATGCAGGTGTCCAGGCTTTCGGCAGGTCCAGGCCTTCTTCAGCTTTCCCTGGGTTTTCATGTGACCTCCTGTGGGTATTTTTAAATGACTTGAGTGTGACTGTGTCTCCAGCAGGGAAGCATTCCAGGTAGAAATAGGGCCTTTCCATAGCAATGTTCCTCTAACCCCGGCAGCATAAATCAAAGCAGCCCAAAGGACCACAGCTAGCTCAGGATTTTAGTTTAGTTGTGTGTGTGTGTCTCTGTGTGTGTGTGTGTGTGTCCCATAGCTTTAATGAACGGCACTCCCCAGGACAGCCCAGGTAAATGTTGAGAGACAGATGGAGTCACCACTGCTGTGCTTTTGGGAAGTCCCACGGTTCACAAGCGGAAAGCTTCCATCCCCTCACCACCCCTGCAGGGCAGCAGCACCTGGGTACCCCCCTCACCACCCCTGCAGGGCAGCAGCACCTGGGTTCCACTTCCGCCTGGAGCTCCCGCAGCCCCGGCCAGTGGCACAGCCAGGATGGCTTCCCTGAGCCCAGGCCCTGCTTCCACAGAGCTCTGCCCTTTTAAGGCAAGGAGCTTATTCCTGGCAATGTTGCCCTATTCTGCAGGGGGAAGGCTGCTTCAAACACTTCAGCTACTGGGCTCTGGGAAACGAGGAGAATGTGCCATTCACTTGTTTCAAACAGGAGCCTTCCCCGGCTGGCGCTCTCAGCCTCAGCTCTCGAGGCTTAGCGGCTACAGGTGGTCCTGAGGGGCCTTGTGGGCACTGCAGGGAAAGAAGCCCCGAGCTCCTCTTGCCCTTTGCTTCCTCACACTGTTCACCGTCTGAAATTAAATGAGCCCACACCCTCCAGGATTTACCAAGGAGTCAGCATGGAAAGAACTCTGTGTGTGAGTGTGTGTGCATGGGTGTGTGCGTGTTTGTGCGTGTACATGTGCGTGTGAGGGCGTGCCTATCCATAACCCTTTCACACCACGGTGCTGGGGAAGCCCTTACACCTCTTTTCAAGGTAAGCCTGTCAGGTGCACGTGGAACGGACTGCATCCTTAGATCAGAGCTCTCAGTCTCCCCGGCTGCAGGTGCTGAATGTGCAGGCCGAGGGGTACCGCGTCTCCACCGCTGTGTCTATGCCGATGTGTACCGACGTCCTCGGGATGAGTGTGCAGGCAGACGTTCCCCACTCGGGCCACAGCATCCCGAGGGCTCTTCCTGCCCTCCCAGGCTCCCAACCAAGGGAGAACCCTTGGCCTTTGCTTTACTTGGGACAGGCCCCCTGGCTGCTCAGAAGCCATCTTAGTCAAGTGGCACAACCGAAAGCCATTCTCTCCTGGGCCTCCCCTCACTACAAGGCGCTCATGCCAGGAGGGAGGCTGAGCTGGGCCCTGGAGTCCTGAGGGCTTCCCCGTGGGTGGTCCATGCAGCAGCACCACATTAAAGGAGGTTTTGGGGGGCAGGACTCAGAATCTGACCCCAGAAGCCATTTATTTCTAGATCTTTTCTCTGTTTTTGCTCCTCTGAATTCCTTCCTCAGATGTTGTGAATTTCTGAAAAGGGTATTTCTGCCCGAACCAGGGCAGCGATGGTTACTTGCCTAGGAGCTGCAGTGGAGGGCAGACGAAGGGATGCCACTGGGGCCCCAGCATAGGCTGATTTTGGCCGGCGCTGTGCCCGATTCCCGGCTCAGGCCCACGGGGAAGCCTGCGCTCTGTGGTTTTTGCCGAGCCGCGTCCCGCGTGGGAGGCCTGCTCTGCAGACTCCAGCAAACGCTTTGCAGGGATGCCACCATTTCAGCAGTTTTCAACCCGGGACAATTCACCTTGACCAAGGTCATTGGGCTATGTCCGGAGACACTTTTGGTTGTCACACCTGGGTAGGTGGGCTGGGGAGGACACTGGCACCCAGGGGAGGGAGCCAGGGATGCAGCCCACAGGCTCAGGGTGGCCGCAGCGGGAGAACCTGCCGGCCCTCAGTGGCCACCACGCTGGGGCCGAGAAACTCTCACTTACATCTTTGAATCTCATCAGCAAAGATCTCTTATCACCATATGTTCTTATAAAAACGTCCTATTGTGAAACTTTCAGACATACTTTTTTTGGGTAGTGGTGGAGGGAGGGTCAGGAAAAGAGTGAGAAAACAATTAGCAAGGGCTTCCCCTTCAGTATTTCATAATATTAAAGTACAAAGCTGTTTCCACACTTTTTTTTCATTGAAGTCATCGGAAGCAGAGAAGGGTGTAGATGGTGTTGTTTGTTTCTCCCCCTTATTGTCACATATGTAATAGCCACTCACAAACCAACTGTGACACAGCTGTGCCTTTCACCCTGCCGGCCCCTATAAAAGGAGTAGATTTAATTAATTTATCAATGTTTTTCTCTGTTCCAGTTCAAGTTCAATTAGTTGGATTAAAGGACATAACGGATATTAAAAAAGCTTTGAAAAGAGTTTAAAGGACTACACACATATAAAGTGTCATCGCTGAAACCACGGAAAACAATGTGTCCCAGTGATAATTGTGCGACATTTGCACGGGTGAGGAATACTAGGCCCTGCCTTTGTGTAAAGTGCCGGCATTCACACATCACTTACACACGTTACTGCTCTATAAGACGGCGAAGTGTTTAGCAACGTGCGGAACACCGATCCCTAGAAGCAGCCCGTCTCGAAAGTCAAGCCAGAAGTGCTTCTGGGTCTTTCGACGGGTAGATATAGGTGAATTCATCAGGTATCCTGCTTCTTTACATAACACCATCCAAGCAAAGTGGTGGACCTTGTCCATCAAAAAGTTCTAAGCTACAGTCATTAGAAACTGTTTAGCCATTTTTAATTTGACTTTTTTTGGTAAAGAAAAACTTGGCATTACAACTCCACCTGGAGAGGGTAGGGGTCTCCCCAGCAATGAAAAGAGCTCATTGTTTACTGAATAACGAACACGAAGTTATCCACACTGATGATCGGGGAAGCAGACAGGTTGTGTCTCTTCCCTAAATGTGTGGCAGAAACGTGCGGTGCTCTCCTGACCCTGCTGTGGCCATCCGTCCCCCAGGGAAGGAGCTGGGAAGAAGTCCCGGGCTCATTTTCTGTTGCATGCTCTGCACGACAGCTGCGATCTGCCCTGGGGTTTATAGAATGAACCTTAGTAAAACGTTAGGCTGCTGAGTGGAGGCTGCTGGAGGGAGGAAGATTGACAAGAGGCCTCCACGGAAGGTTTTGGAAGAGCATGTGGCGGGGAATGACGGAGGCAAATGCCTTCTCTGTGTTGTCCAGGAATGCTGGAAGGGTGTGTCTGTGTGTGCAAGGAGCACCCCGTGCCACACAATCATCACACGTGGCACACACATGGTCACCTGACAAGAGAGCCGAGACTGGCGTGGGCCCGCCAGCAGTGCCGCAGCTCCACCCAAACACGGAGTCGTCCGGGATCAGCAGGCCGTGGCCTGAGATGGGACCTCCTGATGGTGAGAAAGCTCCAGCAGCAATGAGGAAACAAACACAGCTCTGGCACAGAGCCGCCTTCCCGCCTTTGTGGCCAGGGAGAGGGATGGAGGCTGGGCAGTGAACGGACAGTGCTGGCCAGCTCTGGGCAGCGGGATCCGTGTTGCCTGTCACCTGGTGCGGGCTGCCTTCCCTGGCACCCTCCCTCCTGCTCCTTCCCCAGCTCCTGGAGGCCAGTGGCTGATGGAGCCACCCACTGGTCTGCAGGCCACGTCCTGATGCCAGGGCACTGCCAGATGCACCTGCGAGTGGGCAGTTTTGTGCTTCCGCTGCCCTCCATGTAAAGCAGAAGACTGCAGAGGGCTCCAGCCACGCGGTAGTAAGTGTTAGACTCAGCGACAGGCCAGGATAACTTAACAAACAAAGAACTGAAGGGAGAGAGGAGCAGATAATAAGGCCACACCGGCACCGGGCCGTCAATTAAAATTTCCGCGGAAGAAAACAGCCCGCAGCCAGGTGAACGAGGGCAGCGCTGGCTCCCACCCGGGCCGCGCTGTGTGTGCAGTTCCGAGTCGGGCCGCTCGCCTGGCTGGGGGGAAAATGAATCAATTAATAAAAACAAATTACCTTTTACTAAGTTAAATAAAAGCTAATATAAATGAAGTCTCTGTGTACACGGCAGATTTATGTTAACCATAACCATTCCATTCCAAGATGGAAACATTTTAATGTGATATTGAAAAAGATCAAATTAAACTTTAATGAATGCGACATTTGGTATCAGGGACGGTGCAGCACCTCACACATGGTTACCGGGTTCACGAGTGGCTATTCCTCACACATCAATTTTCAGCGGCTTGGAGGGGTTTGGGAGGAAATCTGGCCCCATCCCCTGGGGTCTGGCATCCCTCCCCACCCCCTCCACTGTCTTGGGGGGGTTCCTGATCCGGCCTCTCCACTCTGCCCACGTGCTCACTGGGTGGGGGGCTAAGCTGGGGGTGAGGGGGCAGCGCAGCGAGGCTTGGCTGGAGGCCCCTGAGGACCCAGAGGATGGAGGTAGACACGCAGGGAGCTGCCAAGCTGAAGCAGAAGCCCATGCCACTGTCATGGGGGAGGCCAGGCGGGAACTCAGGAGAAGGCCTGCAAGTCTCCCAGAGCCCCCCAGACAGGACGCAGCTTCACTCTCACCACATACAAACGATCCCACGCTCTCTCGGCAAACGGATGGGAACTAATAAGCGGACCTTAAACCAGTTACACCAAGATCCGTGCTCACTTGTGGCAGGAAGATAAACTCCATGAGTCACGGTAAGGCGGCCCGAAATGCCTGCGGATCTCTCAGAGGATATGCTACTAAAACCAGCGCAGGCGGCCACTGTACTGCCTGGCGCGAACACACTGGGGTCCGATCACAAAACCTGGCTCAGAGATACAGAGAGCTGGGCTCCTGAACCAGAGGTCCTGGAGGCTCTTCCAGGCTGCAGGGGGGCCGCATCCACCCCTTTATTACAAATTAATTGTGGTTTGTTCTAATTTGGAAATGGACTCATTTCAGCCAGGCTCATGAACCAGGGATCCTGGGTTCAAATCCCAGTGACTCCTTGACCTCGTTGAATTCAGGTTTCTGCATGTCAGCCTCTCCTCTGTAAAGTGGGGGCACTACTGGTTTTCTCGGCGGCCCCCTGGAGAGTGAGCAAGCGAAGCCTGTGGTGTGAAGCC
>NW_012104365.1:3156570-3254789 GCF_000951045.1 Mandrillus leucophaeus | reverse complement strand
GTGGTGTGCCCTCCCACGGTTCTCACGGCTGCTTGTTCATGGAGCTGGAGCTCAACTTGTGAACCTTCCAGCAAAGGAGAGACAGAGCTGACGCCGCCTCCCATCTTCTTACAATCCCCACAAACTCGCTCTCCTCCTTTTAAAACCTACTCCCCAAGCGATGCCTTTGGTGGAGCTTTGGAAAACAGTGCCTGGTTTTGCTGTCCAGCTGCCCCTCCTCTCAGAGGCCGTTCCTGTCACTGCTGGAGGAGGCCACGAGCACACACCTGCTCCTGATGGGCCTGTCTGGCAGGAGCTCAGCAGCAGCGGGACACGCAGAAATACGCAGCCGTCCACACGGGCTGGAAATCAGTCACGGTCTCAAATGCTTCAGGGTTGGCAGAGAGGGAAGCAGAAGTCCTTTTTAATGGGATGATTGCAAAAGACACCAGTCATCTTCAAATCAGGACAGACCACAGTTAATTCTTAATAAGGAGGTGGGTGCAGGCCCTCCTGCAGCCTGGGAGATCCTCCTGTGTTCCCACCACAACCTCCATTCTACTCACCCTTCAAGGCCCCTGGAGCTGCACCCCCCCAGAGCTGCACTGACCTGGGTTTGCTCCCTTCGCCCACTAAATGCAGTTGCCTGTTTGAACTCTGAATTATTCCCTTCACTTTCCTGCCAGAGTGGGATGATTATAATCCTGTTTTCCCAACAAGACCGAAAGCTCCTTCAGGTTAAAGGCCTCTAATAAGCAGTACAGGGGTGTTGTTAAGTCTTCAGGATCCGGGGCCTGGGAGCCTGGGCGTGCACTCTGATTTACAGCTCTCCGCGCGATGCTCGGAAGGAGTAAAAGACCCGCATCACCGTCACTGAGCTGCTCAGAGGATGAAAAAAGAAACCATGGGCCAAATGCCAAGCCTGGTGCCTGACCCAAAGGCAGGGCCTGGTCAGCCTGACAACCAGCAATGCCGAAGCCCTCACTTGCTTAGCCAGTGCTTCATTCTGTGCTAAGCGCTGATCTGAGCACGCCACGCAGACAGCTCCCTTGACACCCACACCACTCCTCCAGGAAGGCACCGGGGTTATCTCTACCTCACAGAGGAGGACACTGAGGCACAGAGAGGCTCAGTGACTTTCCTGAGGTCACACAGCTATCAAGGGATGGATGTGGCATTTGAACCCAAGGATGTGGTTCTAGAGCCCTGGTTCTTAGGCAGCACTGCCTCTCAGGGTCCGGCACCAGCACAACCAGGCAGTCACCCTGTGCTGGGCTCTGCAGACAGTCCCACACAGGCGGCCGCCTGGCAACAATCTCAGATGCAGGTACTACTATCACCCCCCTCTTGGAGACTGGAAGACAGACCAGATGGGTTGAGTTGGTGTCTCCATGGACATGGGCATTTCTGCTGGTGACGCCCACTCACCAGCACTGGGCAGAATAATTCCCAAAAAAGATGCTTGGCAGAAACACGCAAGCAGATCAATGGATGGTCAATAGCCTAGAAACGGACACTCAAGTCTCCATATTAGCAGGGTCTTGGGGAATTTTATACAACGGATCTGAGCCTTTTGGGGAACAGGGCCAATGTGGCCCAGCAGTTGGTAGGCAGAGGCAGCAGGCACCACTAATGCTAGGCAGTCACATCTCAGGTGGGCATGATGAGGCCCTTCTAGATAGCGGGCAGGGCCCTGAGGAAGTGGAGGTTAAGAGCCCATCTCTGCACCTCAGATTCCTCCACTTTGTATTGGGGATTATAACACCACCACGCAGTCTGCTGTAAAGACGCACTAGCTTCCTGCGCCTAGGAACTGGTGGCATTCGATTAAGGAACAATGAAAGAATAGACACCCATCTAGAGCCCAGCACAGGGTAATTGCCCTGTGATGCTGGTGCAGCAGCCTGAGAGGCAGTGCTGCCTGGCCAGTGCTATGAGCCCTCCTCGGAGCTGGGGCCCCAGAGAGCCTCCTTGGGGAACCTGAGCACAGACCCGTCACATCACAATGCCTTCATAAAAAAGGGACCGTGAGGTTTAAGGAGTTAAGGATGATGGAAGGACAACACATACAGCTTCTTTGGTCAAAAACGCTTTTGCACAGAATGATCAGAGGACCTCCTGCTGGCACCTGCATGTGCAGCCGCCTCTAGACTGGAATCCAGGGGGATGAAACCAAAGCCCAGAGGCTAGAAACACAGTGCTGGGAAATGACTGCTTCATGTCTAGAATGGAGACATCACATTTTCTAAGAAGTCATTAAGTGTTAAAAGAGTGATTGAAGTCAGTTTTCAAAGACAGAGGCACACATCATCCTATGAAGGTACCACATGTTATTAAGCTTTTTAAGCTCTTCTTCCTTGTGGACTGTGAATGGGATGCCAAGAGTCCAGAATTTTGTGGTGGAAACTTCCATTAAAGCACCTGGCTTCTAGGCTTTGGTCACTGGAGGGGAGATGGTCATACTCAACCACTTACTGAAAGCCCATTTGGGGGTTGTGGATAGGGCTTCATGAGTGTGCATTCTGGGAATGCATGGATGATGGAAGAATGGATGGATGGATGGATGGATGGATGATGGATGAATGATGGATAATGGTTAGATGGATGATGGATGGAAAAAGGATGAATAATGGATGGATAGATGAATGAATGATGGATGAATGGATGATGGGTGGATGAATGAATGATGGATGAATGGATGGATGATGGGTGGATTGATGAATGAATGATAAATGAACGAATGGATAATGGGTGGATGGATGAATGGATGAATGAATGATGGATGAATGAATGATGGATGAATGGATGATGGGTGGATGGATGAATGGATGGATGAATGAATGACAGATGATAGGTGGATGAAGGATGAATAAAGGATGATGGATGGAAGGATGAATGGATGGATAAATGGGTAGGTGGATGAATGATGGGTAGATGAGTGGATGATGATGGATGGATGAAAAATGGATGGATGGAGAGATGACAAATGGAAGAATGATGGATGAATGATGGATAGATGGATGGATGATAGATGGATGACTGATGGACAGATGGATGGTGAATCAATGATGGATGGATGGGTGGATGATGGTTGGATGACAGATGATGGATGGATGATGGGTAGATGATGGATGATGGATGATGGATGGATGGATGATGGCTGGATGCATGGGTGATGGATGGATGGATGATGGATGGATGATGGATGGATGATGGGTGGATGATGGATGATGAGTGGATGATGGATGGATGATGGACAACCTCATCATAATAGAGAATTTGGCCAAATTCCAGCCTGATAAGGTACTTTTCCTTTAGGTGGCACAGACTTATCATAGGGAAGTGGTGGTTACGAGCCCATCTCTGCACCTGGGAGTCCTCCACTTTATAGTGGGAATTAGACCACCAGCATGCAGTCAGCCTGTGGAGAGGCACGGGCTTCCTGGCCTAGGAACTAGTGGCATTTGATAAAGGGATGGTGGTGGAATAAACACCCACCTAGTATCCCAGACACAGTGAGTGAAGAATGAGCACTAAACCCTTGCAGTAGCATCATGATTTCTTGCAAGTTCTTTAGAAAACTGAGGGCCTTATCTGCACGGGGAAAATAGCGCCTGAGAAGGGATCAGGTAACCTGGGCTGAGGCATCCTCCCCCCGGGGGGAGGCAGGCAGCTCCTGCCCCCAAACCCACACACGAGAGGCCCATCCAGGGGCAATCAGCCCCAGAAGCTGTTCTGGCTGTGTCTGTGCATTTGGGGGAGGGACCCTGAGGGGTATATGGGTTTTGTGAGGCATCTGCATGGGACAGAACTGAGAATAAACAAAAGGTAACTCGGTTAAAATGAAAAACCCTGGACTGACCACGTATTTCAGGATGAAAATCATAAAATGAGACATGTAATAGCTGACAAGAATAAGACAAATGGTGACCTTGAGTGTGCCGTTCCTGTCCTGAATAAACATCCCACGCCCCTCCTCGTTCATTCCCCCCATGGTCCCACAGGGATACTGCTGTCATTCTCTTCACTTTGCAGCTCGAGGGGCTCAGCCAGCCACCAAGTTCCAAGGTCAGGGGTAAAGAAGGCAGGAATTGTGCTCGAATTCATCCTCCACTGGGGACTATAAACAAGTCTGACTCTTAAAAGCAGCCAGACACAGAAGTCCACAGGCCAGGCACGGTGGCTCACACCTGTAACTCCAGCACCTGGGGAGGCCAAGGTGGAAGGATCGCTTGAAGCCAGGAGCTTGAGACTGGCCTGGGAAACATGGTGAGACCTTGTCTCTACAAAAAGTAAAAAAATTAGCTGTGCAACGTGCTGTGCACCTGTGGCCCTAGCTACACAGCCCCGTGTGAGGTGGGAGGATCACTTGAGCCCAGGAGTTGGAGGCTGCAGTGGGCTGTGACTGCGCCACTGCCTTCCAGCCTGGGCAACAGAGTGAGATCTCACTTCTAAAATCAAAAAGGGATTCCATTTACCTGAAGTTCAAAGTCAGGCAATATCTAGAAAGTTGGAATACAGGAATCCGGTTACCCTTTGGTGAAGGGATGGTGGCTGCAAGGGGCCTGGGGGGGCCTTTCTGGGAGGGCAGACAGAGTGTGACTCAAGCCGGGTGTTGGCCACACTGGGCTCTGCAGTCCGTGCAGAGCTGTCTGCCTGGCCACGAATCATTCCTGCATTTTTCAGGGCGTGTATGACATCCCAACACATTGAAAACACCCCATGTTACAAACACAGGACTCACTGGAGGAGTTGAAAGGTTGACAGGCTGAGGGTGCCTGCAGCTCCTCGCCAGGACGAGGAGTCAGGGAGTAGGGGAGTAGGGGCTGTGTGGACAGCAAGCCCAGGTTCCCGAGAAGGAGCCGAGTGTGATCGCTGAACCCACGCTCGCTGACCTGGGAACAGCGCCCGGTTATTTTTAGTGCCTGCTCTCGGGCTGTGGTTTGACATTTCATCCTGAGCCGGTGCTGTGGCCCTGTGCTATTACAATCAGTCTGGCCTCTCTGAGGGTCTGATACTTTGCTTTAAAATAGCTTAGCCACTGAGCTTTCTGCCAAATAAACTATTGTAAACTATTTGCTGTGATGCTGTGACTCAGGGGGGCAGGTCTGAGGCAGATGTAGTTTCCAGGGTAGTGAGAACCTGCTGTTAGACTCCCTGACATGGACATCCGGCTCGGCCTCTGGGGCTCCGCCTCCCAGTCTATAAAATGGAAGCTGTAACGGCCTCTGGTGATGAGGAAGGAGTCAGAGGTGATGCCCATGAGCTCATATAGTGTCCGACAGGGGCTCCGTGTGTCACAGACATTGGCCCCATGACTGCTCAGGGACCACGGCATCAGCAGAGGGGACAGAAGGAGGGAGGAGGGAGAGGAACAGGAATGGATTGCTCCGGTTAGCGTGGAGCCGGTGGGTCTATGGGCCGGTCCCTGTTTTGTCCAGTCCCCAGGGCGGACACCTGCAGCAGCTTCTAGGGTGAGAGAGGTGGCCAGCGTCCCCTCCGGCCCACGGCCCTAGGGCCTGGCTGCAGAGTTAAGTCCTGCGCTGCCCCTCTGCCAGTGCAATGCAGAGCACGAGGCGAACCCCCGTGGTGAGGGAGCTGCCTGTGGTGGAATCGCACTGGGGGGCGTTCCAGAGCCCGGCGGAAGATGGGGCTGGAGAAGTTCCACATTCTATCCCGGAGCATCCAGGAAACCAGGCAGGAGGGGTGAGGGATGGAGGGATAGACTCCGGGATGGCGGGATAGACTCCGGGATGGCGGGATAGACTCCGGGATGGCGGGATAGACTGCAGGGCAACTGGGCAAGCCACGCAGGAAACAGAGAAAGCAAATGAGAGAGATGGAGAGAGCAAGAGCAGAGCGAGAGAGAGCAAGCTAGGAGAGTGGATTTCCGACAAGAACAAAAAAAGTCAGAGGCAATTATTTTGCTTCATTTGTAACTGCGCATCATAGCTTTCCTTCCCAGTTGTAGCTAAAAGAGAGGCAATGGCCAGGTGGGGTGGACTACACCAGAGCCCCGAATCTCATCCCAGGAAGAGCTGGATATTTGTGCCCGGGATTTCCGTGTGGAGTGACTCCTCTGACTGGTGGAATCCACAGCTCAATGACATCTTTATGAAGGACACCTGGGAGGGAAGGAGCGGAGGGAGGGACAACCGACTCCCAACAGGCAGCTTTTGTAGCTCAGAGGGGAAAAGAGAAAGCCCCACACCATCCTTCTGCAGCCATCATGGGGAGGGTCCCCCTTTCCATCCACTGGGAAACCAGGATCTAAGCTAATGAGCCCAGGAGGGTCCTCACCGGCTTTGCCAGTGCGGCCAGCAGTGCTTCCCTATCATACATGAAGCTTTTGGACACTGCGGCCTCCTTTGTGACAATCTAGGACCTGCAGGTTCCTGCTGTATGCTCACCGCAGGTTCCCAGGCCACATCGCGAGGGTGACCACACAGCGGAGTCCCCAGAACCAGGAGCCCAAACGGTGATGGACAGCAGCAGGGCCTGCCGGTACTGGGCCACCTGGAGATGTTAAAGCTTTTCAATTTTTTTGCCAAAATGTAAAAGCAAGGATGTTTTGCATTAAACAAAAAATTTCAGTTTTCTTTTCTCCCAACTCACTACACGATCATGAATGACAAGCTCTGTGCCTGGCACTTTGGCAGGAGCCTGAGAAGAGCTGGAGTCTTGTTTTCAGGTGCAGGGTGGGGGCCCAACTGTGCCCCCCGCCCCCACCCCAATGCCAGGCAATGGCACAGGCAGGTGTGTCCTGAGCCTTCAGGGAGGTCCTGGGCCCCTCCTGCTACCCCATGGCTGCTGCCCAGGTGCCTCTCGTAGAAAACATTACAGTGATGACCTTCTAAATCCTGCTGCCCACAATTCCAGAGCTGTTCTCGAGACAATGACTATCGAGGCCCACATTCAATCTGTGTTTTGAGAGGCACAATAAATCTATTGGTCTCAATTCAGCTGCATTGCCAAGGGTCATGTCCATGTACTTATTACCAGCAAACCTCAGCCCCAGTGCATACTTGCCTATGGTCCTTTCACAAGCCAGCGATGAGATAGGGCAGGGACCCCTCTTAGGGGCCTGTTAGGCCCCCCAGCATGGAAATAAAGGAAAATTTTGAGTGCCTTCAAAGGAAATTCCAGGCACCCAGCGAACCCTGAGAAATAAACGAGCAACTTGATAAAAGCGAGACGGTAACAGTAGCCTAAAACCATAGCCCCCCAAGGAAGTTAGAACCACAAGACGTTCGGTTCCCTGTGGAAACCAAAGATAACACCTTGACCTACATCCCTGAACTGTTTTTCAGAAACCTGGACCCCCACCAGACGGAAAATGCCAACCACTGTCACGCAGACATCAGAGGGGGGAAACTGAGGCCTGAACCCTGACCACTGTTTTTTGTTCCAACCTTCTTCTGAGGGGCCTGAAGAAAGTCATACCCACCAGCCAGACCTTAGCATTCCTTTCTGATGACCCCAAGCTTTTAGACAAATCCTTAACCAACTGCAAATCAGAGAATTGCTGGATCTACCTATGACCTGTCAGCCCTCACTTCAAGATTTCCTTTTTAGGCCATGTATTGATTTATGATTTTTCCTGTGGCTTCTGCCTTCCTGAGACGCGCCCCTGCCTTTAAAATCTCTTGCTTGTGAGCCAGCCAGGAGGTCCGGTCTCCCGTGGTGTTGCCCCATTCTGTCTGCCTGGCGCCCTGCAAATAAATGCCCTCCTTCCTCCCACTGCGAAACTTTGGCGTGGACGCTTGGCTTTATTGTGCTGGGCAAGTGGACCCCAGATGGGTTCAGTAACAGTGACAGGGAGCAAGGAAAGAGGCTGTGGGGCTCGGAGGCCAGGCCCATGGTGCCTGGGACAGGTGTCCAGTGAGTGGGTGGCCAGAGGGGCCTCCACTCTAGGGAAGGCGTGGCTGCTTCTCGCCTACAGCTGGTTACAGCTTCCTTGAGACACAGGTTGTGGCTGTCAGATGCTTTTTAAAATGGTTTCTCAGAGAAAAGAAAAGTGGTCAATTTTCAGAGGTAAGACTGCTTAGAGGGAAGGTGGCATGGGTTAAGGCCTCCAGAGAGCAGCCTTGTTGCTAGAACACCAGGGAGCACGGAATGCCGGGCCCTGCTTCCTCCTCAACAGCCGTGCACCATGGCGGCCTGGTGCCTTCTGTGCCTTGGTTTCCACCTGCAGTCTGGAGAGGACGGCAAAGACATGGGCTTCGGGGCTGCTGTGAGGTTGGCATGAAATGAGCACAGAAGTTCTCAGATGGCCCCAGGTCCTTTGTCAACATTGTGTAAAGTCAACAGAGGGTCCGTTCTGGAAGGACGTTAGCCCCCGCAGTCGTGCTGGCCAACTTGCAGAGACCCGGGATGTTCCCTTTCCACCCTGCGCCCAGCGCACCTGTGGCATCACAGCCCGTGGGCCTGAGCAATAGCAACAGGAAGTCCCTGCGGCAGGAAGGGCCAGACCCTGGGACCAGCTGCAGGAGGACAGGGCTCCAGGCCAAACGGAAGGGGCCAATGGCGGCTGCTGGCTGTGTGTGCCTGGAAAGGGAGGAATGGACGCCCTACCTGTAGGACAAAATCCCGCGAGGTTTCCAGGGAGGCGTTGCTCATTGACGGCACAGCCTCCTTCATACATTTTGCAAGTGGAGGGCACGTGTGCTTTGAAAATGGAAAAAACCAAAACTCTACGAGGGCTCTGATCCTACTGTTAACAATCACAATTTGATGGACTGAATTTGTAACTGGTCAAAACAAACAAACTGAACAAGCTCAATCACAAATCCATCTATGTCCCTGTGAAGACTGACAGGCTGGTCCTCTTTCAGGAATTTTCACTTCCCGTGCCCACGGGCATGAGCTTCCGCGAAGAGCAAGGAACGGACGTGCTCCTGGGGTGTGCATGCTCGTCGTCAGCGGCCGCCCCCAAGGGCCACCTGCTGTAGGTCCCCAGGCACCACTGAGAAACGAGACAGTGGGTCCTGGACACTCTGCCCGGCGTGTCCGTGACTCTTCGGATGCCGGCGTTGGAACATTTCTAAGTGACTGCTCATGAAATGGTGGTTCCTCTCGCCCCACTCATCTCCCTCCGATGACCTACTTTTGGTCTTTTATAAGCTGGCACTTGTAGAACTAGGTCAGGATGTGAGTGGGGCTTTGGCGACAGATGTTTTAATAGACTCAGCCACGTAACCTCCCTTTCTTCTAGGCCTTGGGCCAGATGAAGCTTATTATGAAGTGGAAATGGGCAACCTGGAAGAGGTATGGCTGGTTGAAATGATTGGGTCTCACTGGTTCCCATGTGGGACAATTCCCTTCCCGGGCCTGGCTATAAGACCTCTTGGGTTCTTTTCTTTGAGGGTCATGCTCACACACACACTCCAGTCACTGCCGTGGTTAACCCTTGAGAGATGATGACCTGGTGAGGCGACTGCCCACACAGCCTTGATCAGAGAGCATTCAGGATCCACGGGCCAAACCCCTGGGCAGCCCAGGAACCTGGCTGCAGGAGGGGAGCCTCTCCCCAGTTTACTACTCAGCATACTTAAGAGCCAGCAAGCTCACCCACATCCCAGTAAACACATGGGCTTGATCACAGTCCCTGCAGGCGAGGAAACAAGAATAAATCAATGCGGATGGAGGGTGTTCTCAGCCTACTGTGAAATCTCAGTATCCCAGCAGGCGAGCTTCACAGTTCTCAGGGGCAGATAGAAGGGATTCTTGCTCTGTAGGGATCTTATCAGGAATGTAAGAATTTTCCAGATATTTATTCTACAGTATACCCACGAAAAAAATGAGTTTCACAATTTAGTGTATCAGTGCCCTCAGAGCAGGAAATCAACGCTGAGGACCAAGATATGGGAAGGCACCCAGGATGCCTTAATCTTAGGCAAAGTGATTAGCTCTCTTTCCGATTAAGAAGCTTGGAGGTCTCTTGAACGTCTGCTAGACATTTGCCAGACATGAACATCTCTCTCGTCTTTCCTTCTCCATCTAGAAAATGGCCACAAAGTCGCTTATTGCATACACATATTTTATGATTCATGAGCATATTTGTAAAATGCTATAAATAGACTTCAGTGAGGGTTGGGAAGTACCTGCTGCTGGTCAAAGCAGAGAGAAGCTTCTTTGAGGATCCTTTTCTTAGTAGTTGCAGAGAGGGCATCTCTGAGTCTACTGTCTAGCCTCAGTAGTTTGCTTTAGGGGAAGGACTTTTTAAAATGAATTCTGCATTGTGGTGAAACACACAAGAGTCTGTGTGGCAGCAGGTGCAGAGCAGGGTCTTCCCGGCACAAGCCATAGTTAGAGGGGCAGGAAGGGATCCAGAAAAGGTAAGATGACTCCCAGTCCACTGGCCCCCAAATGTGGATTTCTGGTGGTGTGGAGTGGGGCGGATGCTCCCCAGGTGATTCTGATGCACACATATTCCAAAAGGCAAGGCCTGGCTACTCCATGGATGACACAGTCCCGCCCTGCAGGTATATTCTACCTCATTCACTTATGATGTAGTTTGGATACTTGTCCCCACCAAATCTCATGTTAAATGGAATCCCCAGTGTTGGAGGTGAGGCCTGGGGGGAAGTATCTGGATCCGTCATGAATGGCATGGGCCATCCCCTTAGTGACGATTGGACTCTTGCTCTGAGTTCACAGGGCATCTGGCTATTGAAAAGTGTGAGACACCAGCCCCCAACTTTCTCTCTCTCTCTCTCACTCCTGCTTTCATCATGTGACATGTCTGTCCCACCCCCTCATCTTCCCCCATGATTGGAAGCTTCCTGAGGCCTCCCTTGAAGCTGAGCAGATGCTGGCACCGTGCTTCCTGCAAAGTCTGCAGAACCATGAGCCAATTAAACCTCTTTCCTTTATAAATTACCCAGTCTCAGGTATTTCCTCACAGCAATGCAAGAACAGCCTAATACAATTTTTTGACCCACCTCTTCTAAATAACGGAGGGCACACCTTCCCGCCCCATAATCCCCCCAGCAATGTAATCCCCCAAATAATCCCACTATGGGTCTTCAGCCACCAAGCAGTAATGGGAGCTACCTAGTCCTGAGGTCAGTCATCAACCCTGGCACCCGTGGGCCGTTCCTGGGGCAGTAGACAGTGGTGGCATTTTATGTGGAATGAATCTCTCCTCTTTTTGGAATGCCATCAGCCCAGCAGGCATGTGGGCATTCCGATAGCAAATGTGCCCTTCCAACTCTTTGACAGAGGCTAAGGCAGGGGCTGGCCAACTCCAGCTTCCACACAAACTCCCATGCACCAGACATCTCCAGAGTCAGGCCTCGTGCCTTACATCACAATCCTCCTGGGCAAATAGAAACCCCACTGAATGCACGTTCCTGGCCCCCCGAAAACACACAGCACACGCCAAGTACACATTCTCCTGGGTGTCCTTTCCCGAGCTCCACGCAGTGGGAGCGCTGACAGCATAGATGCTGGCATATTGCAAATCACTAAATTTCCGGGTTGAAGCTCTTTCTGATCAGATTTTCAAACAACTTTAAATGAATAACACTGCACTGGAAAACACTCACAGAGTTATATAGGCTTTCAATAGGAACATTTCAAACGCTGAATATAGATGCAGCTGATATTTACAGCCATCTCCAAATGACATGAACCCAACCATTAGCTAAGTTTACAATTGATTTTAATGAGAACCTTCACCATATGGAAAAATACCCCCACCCCTTTTCTCTCTTTCCCTCCTTTTTTACCCCTAAAATATGAGGCTCTGCTCCATTACATCCTGAGATGCCAGCTGCATAGAGAGCTTGCAGCCGCCAGCATCTGCCAGTGGAAATCCACTGTTTTCCTGAGACTTCGGTGGGGCAAGTGGCCTCTGGACTGTGATATTGGATACCCAGAGCCTGTTCGCTGACTGGTGCAGCCTCAGCCAAATCTCAGAATTTCAGCCCCTTCTTCCCCTTCCATGACTGCCACTCCTGTCCCTGACTCCTCCCTCCTGCCTGGCTTGGCCTTCAGCCCTGGGGTGTGGGTCGGCTGTGTGCGCACCTCTGGCCCCGGCACGATGGTCCTATCCCCCACCCTGGTACCCTCCTCTTGCCATGCTGCTGGGTGGCTGGAAAGAACCCTTCTCTCACTCAGCGTTCACATGCTCAGCTTCCCTTAGGGCCCATCTCGGATGCCTCCTTCTCCTCCTCCTCCAGGAAGCCTGGCTTGATACCCCCAACAAAGCAAGTGGCACTGATGCCTGTCTCACAGCTCAGAGTCACCCGCCTCCTGGAGTCACCAAATCATGGTTGCCCTTGTCCAGGTCTCACTTCTCCTGTGTTAATGTTCCCTGGGGCAGGATCAGTCCCTCCGTGGGCAGGTCCCTCTGGGGGCAGGAGGCATAGTTTGGGCACTGGCTGATGGTGAGAGCTGGGGATTCTGCTTAGACACTGACAAGGCGACATCATTCATGCCCCAAGTCCTCCACCGTCTCAGAGGACCCACCACAGACAGGCAGCTGGCTCTCCTGCTGCAGGACGCCACGGCCTTTGTGCCTGGGCCCACCCTACCATCTGCAGGGGTGTGGAGTTTGCTGCTCCAACCACGCACAGTGAACCCCACACCTCCTCCAAAGACTGGCTTAGAACCCAGGCAGGTCCAGGTCCATGCTGCGAGCATGTGCCACGATGGCACTGGGAGAGGCCTGGGAGAGGCTGCTCCTGCCCTGAGGATGTTAACACAGCAGCTGGTGCTGTGGAGGCAGAGTGGGGAGGGGGCGGAACCCAGCTCCCTGATTTCTGAGCCACTTGCCAACCCAGCCCAGCCCTCCTTGCCCTCTGGGCTGCAGGCGGGCAGGAAGTTAGCATCCTCTCAGTCCAGCCCTAGCTGCCAGTGGAGGTTTCTGTGCTGCTTCAGAGCAGCTGAAGAAACTGCTCAAATCCCTGTGGCCACCCAGGCTGAGCCAGGCATTCCAGGCGGGCAGCGCCTGGGCTTCACTGCCCGTCCTGAGGCCAGCCCTGCCTTCAGCACTGCCGCTTAGAAGCCACTTGGATGCCCCCTCCTGCCACCAGGTCCTCCTGAACACACACCCCTGTCTCGGTTCTCTATTACAAACCCTGCCACAGTCTAGTCTGTCACCCATCACAGTGGGCTCTGCCACCGTCCCCCTGCTCTGCTCAGCGAGGGGGCCTCCCCAATACAGGTGACCCAGCCACAGTCCCCAGCTTGTCATTAGCGAGCTCAGGGCCGACCGCACAGTCCTCAGCCCGCCAGTGGGTTGGGGGTGGGGGCACCCGTGTGGCTGAGGGTGCACAGGCACGAGAAGTGGCCCCAGTCACCGAGGACTGGCTTCTCACCTGGTGGGGACTTCTCTAGGCTGCTGTCTGCCACTGCGAGCATTAAGACCCAGCTCAGTGGGGGCCACATGCACTGCCCGGAACCTTCTGTGTCTTGTTACATAGAATCATTTGCATATTTACTTCCACTCTTAGGGGGAGGCAATGTTCTCTGAGGTGGCATTTATTTACACACTGACTGTCTGATTGACCAAACACAGTTTTCGGGACACAGGAAGGATGCTCATGTTTGCAGAACACGAAGGGAAAATGCACGCAGTAAACGTGAATGCCGAGTATGGTCTCCCTCTGCACAGCGGTGTGCACCGAGACAGCTGGATACAACCCCATCCTGCCAGTCACGTCTTCCTGATGGTGGAGTCATGGGTGTCTTAAATTATCTTGTTTATACATTTCAAAGCGAGCCTTTTGTTTCAGAATAGTTTTAGATTTACAGAAAAGTTGCAAAGATAGCACAGAGAGATCCCGCCCTGTCTCCCCTGCTGTTCACATCTTACCTCAGTATGGAACATTTGTTAGAATGAGTGTCAATACGTTGTTATTAATGAAGTCCAGAGTTCAATCAGATGGCCTCAGCTTTTCCCTATTGCCTGTTTCCTGTCCCAGGATCCCACATGACATTGAGTCCTCACACGTCCTTAAACACCTCTTGGCTGTGACGGTTTCTCAGATTTTCCTTGTTTTTGGTGACCTGGTTGGTTTGAGGAGTATGGGTCAGGTATTTTGCAGAAGGTACCTTTTTTTTTTTTTCCTAGAAAAATCATCTGTTTTTTCTTAGAGTGAAAGCTGGTGCCTGAGACACAGTGAACTCCACCTGTATTGTGGGTTTTACTTAAAATCTCCTCCCGCAACACACAGCAAACTTCTAAGAAGAGCAGCCCAGTCACGCGCTGCTGGCCAGCAATCTCCCGTGCTCCCGGAAAACCCTCCATCTCCATTTGGATTCCCGGCTTCCAATAAGAACTAAAAATAAACCAAATCTACTTACAAAGTAGCTGTTGAGTGAGCTAATTTAACACCGCATTATCTGAAGACGGTCATTATAATCAAGATGGCTGTGCCTTGTTCTACAATCTCCTAATTAGATGTGGTACCAAAAGCTATTCTAGCTTTTGGAAAAACTACCTTTGGGGAAAATGTATATATTTATAAATGTCTGTTGTGTATACGTGGATATGTATTTATTTTTAGTTATTGCATCTGACTCAAGAAACTACATTCTGCTAAACAATCTCACACACGCTGCAGACTCACTTAGGAAAACAAAATACTCAAAAGTCCCAAAATGGAGCATATTTCACTGAAGCTGCACTGTTGGAAAGCCAGCGTGGTTACGAGCCATCGATTCGAGTAATTTTAATCCTTCTAGCAGCCTGGGGCATCCACAGCCTCATGTCTGAATAGGTGGACCTTGCTGTTTCTTTGCTCAAATCTGAGTATTCTGCAAACCTCCAGGGTCCATAGTTCCTTTCTCAGATGTTTAAACCCTACCCAGCACCACCCTCCAGCCTCTCTCCTTTCTCCCAGCGGGTCCCACCTAGAGTGAGTTAGACACAGCAAGTCCCAGTGAATATTCCTGCCCTCGAGACCCCCAGAAAGCCTCTCGCGAGTTGCTGCTCTCATCACACGCAGGTCGACCCGACGCTGGGGTTGGCTCAGACTTTTTCTTCCCCAGCTCCTGTAGGCAGACTCATCTCTATAAGTAAATACAGCAAAAGGACCTGCACCTAGTAGGAACCACGTAAATATCCACTGAATTAATTCTTTGATACAATTAATTCTCTGATTACAATTCTGCCCAACTGGCAAAGTTGCCAAAATGGAAGCTTAATCCTTAAGGGAGAAAGAAAATAATAATAATAATGTGGATACAATGTGATGTATTCAGTAGCATGGTCTTGAAATTTCTTTTACCAAATAGATCCCAGAAAGCCAGCTACAATTGAGAACCAGGTCACCAATGGTAGGAAATGTGAACTGAAGAATTATGCAACCAAACTGTTTAAACATTTATATTGCATTCATAATGTTTCAAGTTTAAGGCTGAGCTATTACTGTAACTGGATTTTAATAAGGACAGAGAATTGTCTAGAGTTTTGCTTTTTGCTTGCACCACATATGCAAAGAAGATGCACGAGCGTCTTTACTCTGCACCGGACGCATACGTTTCCTAACTTGTCATTTTGGGAAAGATTCAGTTCTGTCATAGGGTGTCACACACTGTTTACTCCCCTCTGTGTAAATATTTAACGCAAATAATAAAGTCACTTTGGTTTTGTTGTTCTCCACGTTCAGAATTCTTATGGGGAACAAATGACTCTCAAATCCCATCCAGTGTGAGGTTAATTTATGATACTTGAACTGCAGTTGTCTAATTCAGCCACCATGTTTGGTACCATCTCCAGACTTTGAATGGACCTGGCAGATTCCTGCATGTCTGAGTTCCTTTCTCAACACATCAATAGAGATTTTCCACTTTTATTAATAGGGAAGAATGGAAACACCACGTGGACCTTCATGTACTGTGGGGCAATCAATAAACCCATTCATCTTAACATAAGCAAACGTGAAGACTGAATTTCCCTAAGAGCACACAAGAATGTCAGCGTCTTGGGAGCAAAGACTCTCATGTACCAACTCCCTCCATCTTTCTTTTTCGTGCCAACCTGCATTGAGCGTCTGCGGCTTGCCAGGCAGGATGCCAAGCACAGGGTCAATCATGGATTCTACAGGAAAGAATAAAAGTGGCCATACCCATGCCCCTTGGCCCTGGCACAGACCTTCCTAAGCAAGTGCTGAGTGGGGCACAAGCGTTAGGAAGGGCACTTTTTCCCTGGTTCACGCTGACACTGGGGCCCCCTGCACAGTGCCAAAGCCGAGTGCCGGCCTCCTTCATCTGCAGTGCTAATTTCTCTCCTTACAATCACAGGCTGCAAAGACAAAAGAGAGAGTCACCCTCAGAACCTTTCACTCCTGAACTTAACACTATGCTCCCACTGACTGGATTCCAAAGTGGGCCGTCCTGAAGCTACGGCTAACTCCTAGAAACGCTCTGAAACATACTGAATCTGCGTTCAGAGGGTTCAGGGTTCATTTCCACCCTCTAGACAGGCCGGTAGCAGAAGGCCAGGCTGACGACGGTGCTGCTCTCTCCTGCTCTCGTCTTCGTTTAACTCTTTTTAGCCACCACTTTGCTGTAAACGGTGAAACACCCGACACTGAACCGAATCCCCCTGATCAGCCTCGCTCGCGTCACCTACCTCCCTTCCCAGACATGACTGAAAGCAGATGAGGATTTTAAAATAATCTCCACCAGGAAAACAGCCTCCAGCCCCACATCTTAAGCAAAATGTTAAAGAGCGAACGACGAACGCTGAGCCGTGTAACGAAAGAGAAACCCCTTCCCCCACATTCGCAGCACTTTGAGTGGCCTGACTTTGCTGTTTCATCTTCTATTTTCTCCATGAAACCAGATACTTCTTCAATATCAAGCCCCCGGGGAGGAAACGGTGAAAGTGATAAGGACGCGTGTGCGGGTACGGAAGCGGAGCCTGTGCTTTCTGACCGACTCTGTGCCGAGATCAAGGGTAGCACCACCACGCACAGCCCTCAGGAAAGAGCCCACATAATTGTTCTTCTGGTACCAATTTAGGCCATTAGTCAGATTTGCACGTGGCAAAGGCGCTGTCACTGCAACGTCCAGATTGTGCCTGACATGCAGGTGAGGCCGGGTGTTTAACGAGGGGCTGGAGCCTGGATCCTCTGCTCTGCTGCAAAGCAGCCACCACACGTGTCTGCACCTGGAGGAATGCGGTCAGGACGAAATGGATCTATTGCCTCTGGTGGGATCTTGGGAAGTCATAACCTCTATGGACTTCAAAAGCCACCCCCCGCCTCCCTGTCGAGAGCCCCTGAGTTAAAGGAAGGCCGAGGATGTCACCACAAACACCCCACCTCTATCAAAGGTCATGTTTAAGGAGCCATCCCAAGCATCATTTCAGTTGCAGATGTGTCTCTGGAGACAGTGAGGAAAAAACCACAATCTGAACATCTGAGTATCTAATAGGCTTCCTTGAGAGAGGAACCTCCTGAGTTTCAGGCTAAGCCAGTCTCAGCCGTAGGAAGACGTGGGCAGCCCAGAGGGCAGCGGAGGCTCAGGCCCCAGTGCGTGGCCGGCCACGGAGCCAGCCCCATTGGAACAGCCTCCAGCCTTCAGTGCTACCTGCAGGATCTGAGGCACAGAGCTCTGAGATCCTGAAGGTCCTCCAAGAAAGTTGCAAATAGTGAGGTCCTTGTTCCCAAGACAGGCGTGCCTCGGTCCAACAACAGGACATGGGGAAGGCCGCTGGGGCCCAGGGATGGTGAGTGGGACGGGAGCATATCTCTGGCCCCCACAGAAAACCAGACCACAGGCAAAGGCCTCCTTGGCTGACCTGGCTCATGTTCTTCTCCCCGCTTGGGTGAGCCAAAGACACGCCGAGTTCAGACGGCAAACACACCTTCACATAGTGGGAACAGATGCCGATACTCAGATGAAAGTCACAAGAAAATGTGTCCACTGTACCCACAGGCTTGAAATGTTGAATAATATTCAATACAAATTGTTTAATAAACAGTAATTTATATCATTAGTTAATAATGTATTTCATGATAAATAAGTATTATAAGTTTAATAAACAGTAATTTATATCACTAGTTAATAATAATGTATTTCATGATAAATAAGTATTATCCCAATGCATAGAGAATGTGGCTCATTCCACATTGGAGTCAATTACCCTAAAGCCAAATGCTATTCCCTGAATTCAAGGTTGAAGTACGACCTATGTCCTTATGACATATGACCTCTAACATATGACCTACACCCTTCTATGAGACTTGAGGAGATTTAGGGCCAGTGACGACCCAACGCCAACATCCAGGACACACTTACTCTTCGGCATTCATGATCTTAAATACCGCACTCACTTGCTTTTTCAGAAGAAATTTTCTATTCACTTTTAGTAATGCTGGCTGATTATCTTTACTTTTACGACCTCTTTTCCTATTTTCCTTTGTCCTTTTTTAAAAGCAAGTCCTTCATATTTGCAACGTGGAGCAACCGACTGAAGATCTAATCAACGCCTGCCTGACTCACCTGTTGCTTCACCTGCAACTCTGAACGGACACATTTCCTGTGGGCCCAAGTTGAGCTGCTTCTCTCCCCAAAGGATCTCACCCTGATCATGTATGTCCCGTTTCTTAGAGCCAGTTGTTCCATCCACCAACACCCCAGGACATCTGCAGCCCAACCCCAGGCAAGGGGCCTCCTGTCTAATTCTCACAAGGTCTGGCTGGGAAGAATACCGATCACAGTATTTATAACGCGTCTATTTTTTGAGGTATTCCAGGTTCTCCCTGGGATTCCATCAAGCCAATAAAAGAATATTCATTTAGGCATAATTATCTTTGACCTGCAGAAATGCTCATGGTGAGCGACACTTCCACGTCCCACTGTTTTAGTAAATAAATTGCCCCAAACCACCACAAGGAACCCTCCACTGTGTTTCCTCCAGAAATGTTAAGAATGTGGTTTAATGTATTATTTGATATCTCCAACACAGGAGCCCTAGTACAGAATAATTCTTATGGAATAAGCTAGTTCTGGTAAGAGTAATTTCTACCAGTAACAAAAAAGAAAATAATGGTAGTTTCTCCTTCATAATGTTGGTGACTATTTTGAGTGCTCTTATTTTCCTCTATCCTTTGGACGCCAGGAAGCTCAAATATGAGTCTCACCAACAGTGACAAATTGTGCAGTATCAGGGTCAGAGGGAAGATTTTTCACATATGACTCAGGAGCGAAGGGAACGCTTCTTAACCACACAACCACAGACAATGTTGCATCTGTAACTCCTCTTTCAATGAGCTGGAAAAATAATCTCTAGCTATGTATTTTTAACATTTTAACCCTAAACACTTCTTGAACCAGTGGCTACATGAAGAGAACAACCTTTGCCTCATCGGAGGCCAGTCCCAGGACAACCCTGGGAAACAGAAAGCAAATTCCCAGAAAATGTTAAAGATTCAGAGATGGAAGTTTCCAAGCTACACTCAGGAAAAAAGACACACTAGACCACCAGGTTGCTAAAACGGGAAAAGCACCTCACCGTGGGAGCAGGTTTTGAAGTTCACGTGGAAACTCTGTGTTCTATCTCATTTGGGCCTTGCAGATGCTGCGTTGGAGCAGAGCTCCGTCATTTTCTATGATGGTTTCTCAGGTTAGATCGTCCATGTCAACTGATTTTTTTCTGGCGCACTGCTTAGCTATCTCTTCCTGCCCCTGTCCCCACCCCACTTCTTCATGTGCACAAGTTTGACCAGGAAAGATCATGCAATGCCATCAGTCTTAGAAACTGACCCACAGCCCTCACACGCCCACTAAAGGACAACGGCCTGGGCTGACGCGCCCACTCGGTTCATCTTACTTTACACGGGGTCCTCACTCAGGCATCCTCAGGGGAGCGGGGGGAGCGGAGAACATGTTCTCGCAGGCGCAACAGGTATGTACAAGGACATGCGTGTCCAGCATTAGCACCGGAATCACTTACCTAGAAAGGAGAGAACAGAAAAGTTTCGTTAGTTGAGTCTAGTGGTCCATCCCATAATGAGTGGCTCCTTAATGAATGGTGGAGGCAGCAGCAGGGATGGTGCTCGTGAAGATGGCTAGTATTCTAGTACCTTCTTCTAGTTCACAGGGCGTGGCATGCTTTCCAGAACACGCTCCTTCTGTGTGGCCTTTGAGCCTCACCACGGCTCTGTTGGGCAACTGGAGTCAGCATCTCCGGGCTGCAGAGATGCAGGCCCAAAGGTTCTGAGATTCAGCAAGGATGAGGGGGCAGAGATAGCAGCAGCCATCTCCGGAATCTCAGCCAGGCCTCGTTCCAGCTGCATCGCTCACCTAATAAATTCTTTGCACCTGGACTCTCCGTGGCCAAGTACGTAGCCAGGTAAACACCAATATTTTCCAGCATTTCCCAAGTAGGCCACACTCCATTTGTCTCAGTCACCTCAGGGCTCTTTCCACCCGTCTCTAGCCGCTCCTCTGCACGGAAGCCGGATGTAATAATGTATTAGCTGTATTATCGCAAGCTGCAGGCTTCAAGGAATGATTGCCATTTAAACTACGAAGCTCTAAGCATCAGATAAGGAGACTGGAGGTGGCGGATGGCAGCACCACCTCCCCCAGCCTGAGTCTGTCGTAGCTCAGAGCAGGAGCGGATGTGGCCTGTTTTGGGCTCTACAGAAACATGTTTCTGGTCTTAACCAGAGAACACCTTGGACATCATGAACCGTCTGTTGGAGAAGAAAGTTCTCTCCTCCCCATTTCGCCAGGGCCACTCCCAGGGGCCTGCCTGCTGCGGACGCGAATGACATGATGTCAAGGAGAGGCGCGCTTAGCACACTGCTGCAAAGAGAGCTGAGTGCCCCAGGAATGTGACGAGTTTGCATTTCCTGCCTCCACACCAAGAGCGGCCGTGTGGGTGAGGGTGTGCCTACACTGGGGGCTGGAGGTCCCAGTGCCAGTTCAACCTCAAGGCTCACTCCGGATGGGCTGTGAGGCTATAGGTCAAGTACTTGACAGGCCAACGATATGAAGGAAACAGAATTTATAAAGACTAAATATTAACATGTCCAGAAAATGCCTCTGCCTAACACTGTAGAGACAGTTCCTCTTCCCGTGAGTCTCACAGCCCTGCCTTCATGCGAATACCATCTTATACGCCAGTGTCTGCGCCTCCCAGAGGTCTTCTCCTCTCCACGTTTGAGAGGAGAGAGCACACGTTGCAGAACGCAGGCATTCCCTTCCTTCTGTGTTTCCCCAGCACAACAAATATACCTGGTTACTCAAGTCTCTTTGCAGCAAGCTACAGGGCCTGAGACAGGACCCGCAGTAAGCACAGGCAGCCACCCAGATGGGAAGACACTGAGTTTCGTTTCTCTCCCTCTCCACGTCCGTGATGTGGAAAATTTAATGAGCAAGTACTGGGGACTCTGTTCCCAAACAAGCATCTTAATTCACGCTGCAATTCGGAACGCGAGTGAGCAATGGCTTCCTAATTGGTGATTGTTGTGCAACGTGCCTGCCTTGGTGCCCATCCTTTATCACCACCGTGTATCCTCCGAAAAATTTAATTTCCATTTCCCAGCACAGCCTATGATGATACTTCCATTATCTGACAAACACAACAGTAGTGTGAACATGTCACTGACACACAGCACTAGCCCAAGGCCAGGGAACGCCCTGCTCTGGCTGGGCCACCTCCTCCTGGCTGAGGACGCCAGAGTGATTCCGACAGGGAAGTGACAGCCCTCACACCCAGGGTCGTTGTCATAGCAACGAGAGTCGTCATAAAACTAATAATAATAGTTCTCATGGCCGAGTCCATGACTCAGGGACACATAAGCTGCGCCCAGGACATGATGGCGCCACTGACCCTTCCGGCCACCCCTGTCACAGACAGAATCGACGCCCACATCTAGGGGAGGCGAAAACAAGGTTCCATGGTACAAGTGGGGGCGGGCAGGAGCACTCAGAGGCATCCGGCTCAGGGAGATGAATTCAGGGTCTCCTCATTGTCCCCAAAGCCTCACTCAAAAGCCCTGTTCCTGGTGTCTGCTCAGCACAGAGGTGAGGAGCTCAAGGTCGACGCCCCCATATTCCTGCCCTCGTGGGATGGCAGGTGGCACCGGCCTGCGTTTGTGGGCTGGGATCTGTCATGTGTCTGCAGGCTGAGGTCTAAGTTCCGGCTTGGAGCCCTCCTCCCTCTGTGACCTCAGGGACACTGTATGAAGCATCAGGGCCCAGTTAAAGAGGTGGCCCACAAACAACCTGAAGTCCCCCTAGCACACCCACGCTCGCCTTCTTTAAAGCAGGGTAGAAAGGAGGCGCGGAGAATGAAGTCACAGCTGCCGCTCATGGATTCCTTGTCCTGAGCCAGGCACACCTGCACCCCAGTCCCACATAACCTTCAACAGGTCAGAGCAAGAGGCACTGCCATCCTTCCAGGTGGGGAAACTGAGGCATAGGGGGTGAAAGGACCTGGCCAGAGTGAGCAGCGAGAAGGTCTGGGGCTGTGCCTTCAACCCAGATGCTCCTGACTGCCTGACGCTGAGAAGAGTGGGCAAAGGTGCCCACTGGCTTCCCCGACCAGGACTCCAGGAGCTACGAAAACACAACCACAGGCAGCCTGACCTGACCTCCACAACCACAGTACGGGGAGGCTCGGGAGGGACCTGGGTGTCTGAAGCCCCTTTTCATGGGCAGTAAGGACCACCGTAAGCATGGAACCCCACCCCCACCATGCAGCCTGGAGGCCGTGCTGCCGGTAAGTCACGATACACCCTCCTCTTCTACTCAAGGCTCAGGACACGTGGGGTTCTATCCTCTCCTGGAAGGAAACTCATTCCGAGGAGAGAAGCTGGGGCCGAACGCCAGGTTCCCTCGTCCTTTGCAGAAGACAGCCGGAGTAAAGGACTAGGGCAAACTCGTCCAACCCGAGGCCCTCAGCACTCGCGGCCCAGGACGGCTTTGAATATGACCCAACACAAATCTGTAACCTTTCTTAAAACGTGATGAGACTTTTTTGGGTTTTTCTTTTAGCTTATCAGCTATTCCGTTAGTGTATTTTATGTGTGGCCCAAGACAATTCCTCTTCCGATGTGGCCCAGGGAAGCCGAAAGATTGGACCACCCTGGACAGAGATTCTGGAGATCCTGCTTAAATCATGTGTGTTTTTTGGGAGGTCCTCCTGTGGCCACGCGCGGCTTCCCTGCAGATTGTAACAGGGAAGGAGGGTCACTATGTGGTCCTGGGAGTTCATCTTCAAATTCAATGTTATTTTTATATTAAGAGTGGATTTTTAAAAATTCAGCAGTGAGTAGACAATTCTCAAAGGTGTCACTGGAAGCCGGAGCTGTGTGTCTCTGATCTGAGTGTGTACAGCATTATTGATTACACTATCAGTACAGTTCCATGGCAGGAAGAGTTACAGTGTACACTGTGGTCATCTGAGCTAGAACACTCTGAAACTCCTTTTTCAATTAACGGGAGAATCAACCGGCCAACCGGTGGGAACACCTCACTGGTCTCATGTGTTTATTTGCACATCCGATCTGGTCTTCACAAGCTGCGGACTTATTTTTTTCTTTTTTTTAACAACAACAAAAAACCCCAAATCTTTCAGTAGCCTGTGATGTATATTGTAATCCCTAGAGCAACCCCTGAAACATAGTGCAGAGAGGTAGAGCTAAAACTCCTATAGCTAACTTAACAGAATTCTAAAACAAATTAACACAAGAAAGGAGAGAAGCAGGAAAAGAGACATCACAAACAGAGCACAGCAAACAAAGACACAAATACAAGTGTTACATCCGACTCCACCCCCACCAGTAATGTACTGGAAAGTATCAGGAATCTTGTTACAAGGCAAGGGTTGTCAGAAAGGATGGGGAAAAAAATCAAGGTTCAAAGACTTGCTGTTCATAAGAGACAAACTGTGAGTACACAGACAGGTGGACAGTCAAAAGATGAAAAATACCATGCCAACGGTGAGTGTAACAGGCTTACTCACAGCTGATATTAACATTGGATAAGAGAGACTTAAGGCAAGATCTTTCACCTGGAAAAAACAAAAAAGAAAAAGAAAAAAAAAAAATCCCCAAAACAACAATGAAAAAAAAACACCTGCCCACAGTAAGATTTGCACAAGAAAGTTGCCAGCAGCTTCACTCATCATAGCCCAAGCTGCATGCAGTGTTTTCATTGGAAGAGGCAGAGCCAACATCAAACCAAGCCTACAGCACATCCAAAGAACACAGCACAGGCGAAACCATAGTGAAGAAACCACAACGGTGGCTGTTCTGGGGCCAGAGGAGGTGCTGACTGCATGAGGACACGAGAACTTTCTAGAATGATGTTCTGCATCTTGATTGGAGTCTTGGTCACCCAAATGTAAGCATTTGTCAAAGCTCAGGGAATGCATGCCTAAAATGGATGCCTTTTTCTCCATGAAATTTTGCTTCATGAATGTAAATGAATATTGAACACTACTGAGATATACACAGAAGTGTTAGGTGTGAAGTATACTGACATCTGCACTTTTATCTTGAAATGCATTAAAAAGTAAAATGGATATAGGGATGGGCAGAGGATAGATATGGGATGAAGCAAACACAGGAACATGTGAATTTTATATATATATTTTTTGAGACAGGGTATTGCTCTGTTGCCCAGGCTGGAGTGCAGTGGTATGATCACGGCTCACTGCAGCCTCAACTTCCTCCTGATTCAAGTGATCCTCCTGCCTCAGCATCCTGAATACCTGGGAATACAGGCATGCACCACCATGCCCAGCTAATTTTTACTTTTTTTTTTTTTTATACAGACAGGGTCTCACTGTGTTGCCCAGGTTGGTCTCAAACTCCTGGCCTCAAGTGATGCTTCTGCCTCGGTCTCCCAAAGTGCTGGGATTATGAGTGAGCCACCGTGCCTGGCTAATAATAAAATCTAGACAGTGGGTATATAGATGTCCATTGCTCAATTCACTCAGATTTTCTGTAAGTTTGAAAATTTTCATAATGAAATACCTAGAGAAAAAAATGTTTGAAGAGCTTTCCCTTCCATGGCACAGCACCTGGACCTTCCCTTCGTCTCTCCTGCTGTGTGTCCCTGGCTTGCTGCACTGGACTTTTTTTTTTTTTTGAGATGGAGTCTCACTTTGTTGCCTAGGCTGGAGTGCTGTGGTGCAATCTCGGCTCACTGTAACCTTCGCCTCCTGGGTTCAAGTGATTCTCCTGTCTCAGCCTCCCGAGTAGCTGGGATTACAAGTGCCTGCAATCATGCCCAGCTAATTTTTATATTTTTAGTAGAGATGGGGTTTCACCATGTTGGCCAGGGTGGTCTCGAACTCCTGACCTCAGGTGATCCACCTGTCTCTGCCTCCCAAAGTGCTGGGATTACAGGCATGAGCCACAGCGCCCAGCCTGCCCAGGACTCTCTTACCTTCTGTCTGTCTTTTTCTGAGACAAGGTCTTCCTCTGTCGCCCAGGCTGCAATCTCTGTTTCTTGAGTCGCTGTTCCCACCTCAGAGTCTCATCTGTTTCCTGCCTCCTCCCCCGCTGGGCAGTCCCGGGCCGCCCTGCAGCACAGCTGCTAATATCAAGGGAGCCTTGGGTGACCTCCCAGGATGAGCGGGGGGTCTCCAGGTTCCATGTGTCTGGTCTTCCTCCCACATCTCCTCCTGGAGGTTCCTAGGCTGTGCTGTAGTTAACATGGGAAACCTCGTGTTCGGCTCCCCCTGGAGTGCCTGAGCGCCAGGGCCTGGGCCATGTTTCTCCTGGTTGAAGGTCTAGGTCCAGAACCATGCCTGACACACCACAGACTCAACATTAAGTCCTGAATGAAACAAACGAGGCCACTGCCCTCTCCTTCTGGTCCTCATACCTCAATGAATGGCATTGGCTCCTACAGGATCATGTGAACTTATCAAAACAGCTGTTTGGGGGCCCTGCCCTGATTCTCCTGCCCCTGCCATGGGCCCCTGAACCTTGAACTCAGCCCGTTACTCCCACCATGCAAGGTGGCTCCCTGTGGATAGACCTCTTCCAGCCTCAGTTTCCCCAGTGCAGGGCATGGCATCTGGCAGAGGGCCCATGCCAAAGAGTGCAGGTTGGACGAATGAACGTCAGCTCAGTCATTTGCAGCTGATCACACTAGACATGCACGAGGCACTACCACACTCAATCACGCCTCAGATGCTCCACCTTCTAGAAGAAAATGATAGCTAGAGAAACAGATAAAGAATTCACAAAATAGCAAATAACGCCAGTTTTCAATAAGTCCCTTTCTCTCCAATGCTTTGTTACCCAAAATTGATGCCTTTGACTAGATGTCTCTTAGAGAAATTCTTAACTGCTATGTAATAAAATCTATTAGAGAATAATTCAAGTTCTCCCACATATAGATTTTTGTAGATACAGAATGTTTTAGAAGAGTTATTCTCTCACACATATTTTATTAAAAAGTCTGGTGCTAAACATCGCTCTTCTTGAAACAAAATTACTACCTGCAAGGAAATAGCTATTTTGGAAAGAAAAAAAAAAGCCTTCCAATTGAGCCCTTCTGTATTTCATTATGAGTTGTTTGTTAAGTATTGAAAGGATAATGGATAACAATGCATTTGTTAAATGAAAAAACTTCAAATATAAAGATTCATTTATGGGTTTCTTTCATAGCAGCATATGATTTTCTAAGTCTATTCAAGTTGGTAGATTTCAGCGATTTGCACACCATGCGCCAGCAGAGGTGGGGGTCTCCTTATTGAGTTTAGAAGAAAGGAGGAGGATGAAAGCAACATTTGACACCAAACTTCTCTTGAGTTTGAGGATGAACAGCAGCCGTGATTTTAAGTCAGAACCTGGGACCCAGCCTCCAGAACTTACAGGGGCTCACACCCAGCCTGGCTCGGCCCCACTGAGCGCTCCTGTCTCCACCTGCTCCTGGAGTTGTGTGCGATGAGCGGCAGTTTAATGACCATTTTCTCCCCAGCCCGCTCTTTGTCTGGCAGGGCGGCTGTTGAGCTGTCACACAACACAGACCTGGAGAGTCCACTCCAGAGTGTTCAGGTCTTATTTCAGGGGGAGGTTTGCGGGGAACACTGAGGACCACCGACCAGGATCTGAGGGGCGTCTACCTGCCTCCCTGGCCATTTGTATGGGCCACTGTTCTCCCAGGACTGGGGTGGGGGCCACCTGTAGCTGAATGCACACTGGGTCTGCTCTCTTTCTGGAAGGAGGTGGGGTCACCCTAGAGGGTTTGGAGTGAAAGTTTATCATGACTCTGACCAGCATTACCATCCAAGAAGACTGGCTAGAGAGAAATGAGAGGAGGGGAGAGGAAGGAAGACTAAACCAGACAAGGCCACCAGCCTCAAGATGGAGTGGGGATCTACCCTGTGTGCAGCGGATATCCCCCTGGGAACCTGTCTCCTGCAGGGAGGCACAAAGGGACCACTTGCCATTTTATCTCATTGGCAGCCACCAGCCATTGTGAAGGAGAAGAGCCGGAATGGCACACGGGTTGTAGCCATAAAGGCATTGCCTAAGGCAGCTCATCAGCACCCACTTTCCGGCTTGTATCCTAACAACTTATTTTTATGGGGCAACAGAGGTGATGACCCGCAGAGGGGAAGACTGCTCTGTAAGAAGCAAAAAACTCAGAGAACTAAAAGGTTACTTGTGGGCATTATCCAGGAGGAGCCAAACAGATCTCTAGGCCAAGCAGGGCATAGCATGCTTCGCATATGATGGAAACAGATCTCTAGGCTAAGCAGAGCTTAGCATACTTCACAGACGAGGGAACTCCAGAAAGGCCCACAGCGAGTGTGGGCTACAGCACTGACACAGGCCTGTATTCAGCGTCTCCTAAAGAGATAGAAAAGTCCACTTTGGTCAATTTCCAGGAAAATTCCTGAGCTAAAATGGGTTTGAGTGACTTACTAGAGTCTAATTTACATAATTCATTCAAACCTACTGGGTTCCACCTATGTCTCTACCATGGGCAAATCCCAAGCCCTGGTTGACCATTCCAGGCTGAAGGATTCTCCATCCACCTCCACTGCTGACTTGGCTCATCCCTCATCTTTCATGACTGCTTCAAGTTGCCATCCAGGTTTTGGCTTAACTGTGGATTCCCCAGAGTGGTCTTCTCTGACAGTACTATTTAAAGTAGCCCTTCCCCAAACGTTCTATACTATCTTTCAATATTTAATATTTTGATTCTGTACATGGCAGTTCTTGCTTCCTGATATTTTCATTGTACATGGACTTGTTCATTATATGCCTGCCCCCCACCCCCAGACTGTGAACTCCATGAAAGCAGGCACCTCATCTGATATTTTCACCATGGCATTGCCAGTCCAAATGGTGCCTGGCACAAAGCATGTCACCATCTATCTGAGTCTTCACCAGGAAAACAAACTTGCATAGAGCCCAGCCAACATCAACATCACTACCATCAGTATCAGGAACATCAGTACCACCATCAACATCAACAACACCACCACCAACATCAGCATCAAGAACATCAACATCACCAATATCAACAATATTGACACCACTAACATCAGCATCAGCAACATCAATACCACCACCATCAACACCACTAACATCAACAATATTGACACCACCTATATCAACACCACCACCATCAACATCACAAACATCAACAATATCGACACCACCTACATCGACACCACCAACATCAACAATATTGACACCACCAACATCAACACCACCAACATCAACAACATGGACACCATCACCATCAGCAACATTAATACCACCAACATCAACACCACCAACATCAACAATATTGATACTACCAACATCAGCATCAGCAACATCAATACCACCAATATCAACACTACCAACATCGACAATATTGACACCAACCACCACCATCAACACCACCAACATTAACAATACTGACACCACTTACATCAGCACCACCAACATCAGCACCACTAACAGTATCAGCAACATCAGTACCACCAGCATCAACAATATCAACACCACCATCAATACCATCAACATCACCACCACTAACATCAGCATCAACATCAATACCACCAACATCAACACCACCAGCATCAGCACCACCACCATCAGTATCGGAACCACCAACATCAACACCATTACATCAGCATCAACATCAACAACAATGGCACCGACATCAGCAACATCAACAGCAAGAACATCAATACCACTAGCATCAACATAAACACCACCAACATCAATACCACCAACAAAAACAGAGGAAATATATGTACATGGGGCCAAAACAACAGAGAGACAATGGCAGACTTGTCTTAAAATTTCACTTTCTCTCTTCAAGACTGCATCACAATTTTTGTGTATCCTTAAATCACAGTTTGTGCGTATCTTTAATATTCTTTCCATTATGTAAACTCTCCATGATGCACAGTTGCAGGCACCCTTTTGTGCTGTCTTCCTTTTTTTCATCTTTTCCTTTTCACTAGCCCTCAGTTGTGAAGTTCACCAGCATCACAAGTCGTACACAGCCTGCTCAGAACACCTGTTCTGCAAATGCTCAGGGCAAGAGCACTGTACTGTCCACCTTGGTTGGAGGTGATGAACTTAAGAACCAAGTGTACAGCCCAACAGTAACCTATGTGGAGCTGGGCATGTTGGATCTAAGCTGCCTTGGCCCAACTTATCACATAGAAAACTCTCCTGAAAACCAGTGTGCTATCTTTGGGCTTATCCATACGATGCATACACTTGTAATTAGACAACCCAACATAAGAAAACAAAATCCTGCTATAATATAACAGGTATTGGCTATACCATATGCCAAATGTTGTATTGCAATGGAGTCAGTGATAAAGTTCTATGTTATTCTTGAATAAGGCACTTTGATCCCAAGGATTTCAGGCAGCCTATGTTTGGTATCCAGGATGGGTGAGGAATTCCAATCAGTCAAATATACCCTGAGTGTGACCACATAAATCTCACACAAATTGTATCAGATGACTAAAGTACACTCAACCATCCTTGTTAGCACTTTGATTATCCTGAATGTAACTTTATGTTTCTTTAAGGATTTGGGAGGTATTTTAAGAGCCCTGCGGTTGGATTCATCACATGACAATTACACTACCGTGTGCTGTGGGCAGGGCCTGCTCAGGCCAGGAGTGCCCCCGTCACTCCGACTCCCACCACTGCCAGAGGCAAACACCACGACTAATTTTTTTTTTTTTTTTTTTTTATGTAGTCTCACCCTGTCACCCAGGCTGGAGTGCAATGGCGTGATCTCGGCTTATTGCAACCTCTGGCTCCCGGGTTCAAACGATTCTCCTGCCTCAGCCTCCCGAGTAGCTGGGATTACAGGCACCCACCACCATGTCCAGCTAATTTTTGTATTTTTAATGGAGACAGGGTTTCACCATGTTGGCCAGGCTGGTCTTGAACTCCTGACCTCATGATCCACCCGCCTCAGCCTCCCAAAGTGCTGGGATTACAGGCATGAGCCACTGCACCCGGCCACCATGACAACTTTTAAACCACCAATTAGTTTGGCTTCTTCCAGAGGCACCTACAAGTGGACTTGCACTGCTGAGCCAGGCCCCTTCCTCTTCGTGTGTTTTCAAGGCTCAGCCATGCGGCTGCACACCCTAGCAGGCTGCTCCTTCTCATTGCCGGGTGGAATTCCACCACATGGATGAACCCCAGTATGTTGTTGGTCACCTGGGCTGTTTCCAGTTTTTTACCTATTGTGAATAAAGCTGCTTTGATGATTCTCTTGAATGTCTTTCATTTCTTTTGGATTAAATACAGGAAAAACATTGTTGGGCCATAGATTAGGTGTACGTTTGATTTTCTTTTTGGGAGAAAACAAAAACAAAAAAACACCCATGTGATGGTCATCAGCCAGGAATTTGTGAGCTAAAACAGCAGCCCCCAAACTTGGCCCATCATCACAATGATCTGAAAAATTTTTTAAAAAATACAACTCCTTGGGCCCATGGCCTACTGACTTAGACTCTCCCTGAGAGGGGCCCAGGAGCTGTATGTTTCAGAGGCATCCCCAAATAATGCTGACGTGGAAGTACTTGTGGAAGCCCCTGGTGGGCCAGCACAGTGGTTTAGAATGTGGACTCTGAGGCTCTGAAACTGAGTTCAAAAAGCAAGTCACTTCACGGCTGTGCATCAGTATCTTAACCTACGAACTGAGGATCGCGGCAGCAACCTCTTCCTAGCACTGCTGAGAATATGAAATCGCTTAACGCGTGCAAAGCGTCCGTGCAAGTTATTAACGTCAGGACTGGCCAATCTGCTGAATCAACTCTGGCTGAGGGTTCAACTCAACTTCATTGTGGTCATTAGCAATCAGGGCTCAGATCCCTGAGGAAGGAGGAGTGACGAGTCAAGTTAGATTTCCAGTTTAATGCCACTTTATCACAACTATTAGGTTGGTGCAAAAGTAATTTTGGTTTGGCCATTAAAAGCTGCTTTGGGCCAGGCACGGTGGCTCACGACTGTAATCCCAGCACTTTGGGAGGCCGAGGTGGGCGGATCATGAGGTCAGGAGATTGAGACCATTGTGGCTAACACAGTGAAAACCCGTCTATACTAAAAATACAAAAAAATTAGCTGAGCGTGGTGGCGGGTGCCTGTAGTCCCAGCTACTTGGGAGGCTGAGGCAGGAGAATGGCATGAACCCAGGAGGTGGAGCTTCAGTGAGCCTAGATTGCACCACTGGACTCCAGCCTGGACGAGAGAGTGAGACTCTGTCGTCTCACTCTGTGAAAAAAAAAAAACAAAAACTGGTTTGGAACATTCTCTTGCATCTCTTTAACTTCTTTTGGATAAAATCCAGGAAAGAAACTGCTGGGCCACAGATAATGCTGACCCAAGTAATGGCAAAAACCACAATTACTTTTGCACCAACGCAATGCACTTGTTAAATAATAGTCGCTGGGCTATTCCTGGGTCTGAACCTGGTTCTATCTGCTCAAACAGGAGAGGCACAGGAGCTTGATAGAGTAATGGCTGTCAAGCAATTGAAGACCCACTTGGAAAGGGTAGAGCTGTCGTGTGCAAAGCTCTCTTCTCAGTTCTCCTGAGGAGAGGGAACCCGTGTTAGTGAGGCTGGGAGGAGATGGGGTTGCCCAAACTTAATACCCAGGAGCTTCCAAGCAGAGGTCTGGGAAGTCCTGTTTGTGTTTCACAGTCATCAATGAGTGCATTAGACAGAAACGCATTAAAGTGTAAAGTAACAGAACACATTATTTTTCCAAACTGATGAATGAATTTAAAAAAAAGTGACTGATTTAAGATGGCTAGACATACTGACTTCCTGACTTTGCATCTTTAAACATGATGAGGCTAGTCTGAGGACATACTGTGAATGGCAAGGTCCATGGTGACTGTTTCAGGTGCATCCACAAATTCTTCCAATTTTTTAGAGAGTACTCAAGGAATACAGAGAACAACTGATGGGAGCATGGTCTCCCAGTTCTAAAAACATTATCAAAAGCATTTTCAACCTTATGGCTTGATAACAAGGGCATCAAACATTGACAGCTGCAGAGCCCCACTTTTTTTCTCTCTCTCTTTTATCTCTCCATGTTCAGTCCTCTTGCTACCAGTCAGGCCCCATGACATTTTTTATAGAGTACATACTTCTTGTACTTTAGAACTTATCCTGCAATTTAAGATAAATCAGCCCAGTACAAATTCTACCTCAAGTATAATTCACTCCAATGGAAACAATCCTAAAGCAATCATCACTGTGGGATGTCTCCGAGCCAAAGCTACTTAGAAGGATCATTCCCTAGGGGACTCGTGTGAACTCCAAGCGTTTGTTTACAGAGGAGCTGAACAAATGAGTTAATGTGGAATGATCTTTTACAAAATTAAAAATGGCTCTGTTCTGTCAAAAAGGTACGAAGCTCTGTTGTAGCCGCTGTTCACATTCACGTCACCCTGCTCCGAGCTTTGCTTTTATGGAGGTCAGAACAATAGCCGTGGGAAATGCAGCAACAGCAGGTCCCCTCCTTGGTGATGTCAGACAACTGCTGCTAACACTAGGTCAAGACTGGCCATGATCATCGGCATCATACAAGACAAATAAATGGCACTGAGTGATTGTCTTTGCCTAAGTTATTCTGCCCTTCTCCTGCCACAGAATCGTCGATTGAACCACCTCCATTTGCCTCCGGGGGTGACAAACAGATATCCTGACAACCATGGCTTGAAGACTTAGGCATTGCTTAGACGCTCCTATTAGGAAGAGCCGACCTCAGCTTGTATTTTTTCCAACCCATAGTTAGTTGTGACTGCATATGCAGACTGTTTCCATGGACAGGACTTTGCCACTTTGAATAGCACTTCAATTATGAGGCAGACTGGCATATTGACAAGTCCTCATGGGGTGAACTTGGCAGCTGGGAGACCCAGATGTTGGGCTTTGATAGATGTTGTTTGAGTAGTAGTGTTTCAAGCTAGATTTCTAGCTGGAAAATTGAGGGTCTAGTACAAATTAACCTGCTGAAGGGTTACCTTGTCAGCTTGCATTTCGTTTCCTTCTGATACTTGTTCAGGGAGGAATGGGGAAATAGCAGAGAATCAGAAAATCACTGCAACTCCAGTTGTTTAAAGGGCAAGTTGAAACACAAACTCCCTGTGGCCATTTCCCTAAAATTCTCCTCTCATGTATTCAGAGGCTGAAGCTCATGGTACTTGTTAGAATGAATGGAGGTTCCATTATGAGAACCAATAAATACATAAATTAAAAGCTGTGCTGAGAAGTATTCATTAACAATCACATGGTGAGCCGAGGCCAATAATCCTGACCCAAATTTCATTCCTCACCCCTCACTTCCTCAGGAAAACTTCACTCTCAGGCCTCCCACTTCTTCCACCCCACAAAGCCCCCCTCCCACCCAGAAACAGACTCACGTAACTACAGTCAATTGATCTTCGGCAAAAGACAAAGGCAATTCAATGGAGAAAGGATAGTCTTTTTGACAAATAGTGCTGAAACAACTGGATATTCGCAGACATAGAAATAAAACTGGACATAGACCTTACACCCTTCACAAAAATTAACTCACAGTGGATCACAGACCTAAATGCAAAGTGCAAAACTATAAAACTCCTGGAAGGTAACATAGGAGAAAATCTAGCTGACTTTGACTAATGACTCCCAGGCCCGTCAGCAGCCAGGCACCACTGGGCACACATGAGAATAAAACAGTACCTCCATTCAAGCATCTACCATATCCAGGGAACTGGAACTTGTATCTCATTACTATTTTATTATTTTTAGAGATAGAGTCTCTTTCTGTTACCCAGGATGGAGTACAGCAATGCAATCATAGTTCATTGGAACCTTGAACTCCTGGGCCCAAGTGATCATCCTACTTCAGCCTCCTAAGTTGTTAGGACTACAGGCACACACCACCATAATTGGCTACTTAATTTTTTTTTTTTTGTAGAGATGAGATCTCCTTATGTTGTCCAGGCTAGTCTTGAACCCCTAGACTCAAGCAATCCTCCCACCTCAGCCTTCCAAAGCTCTGGGATTACAGGCATAAGCCATTGTACCTGGCCTAAAATTTATATCTTAGAAAGTGGATTATTAACTGAGGTGGCACCACACAAGTGGTTTATTTCCAATGATGGTTAAAATCCTAAGGCCAGCACATGCCAGACACTGGCTTTACTGAGCTGTGAGCGTTCGGAGCTATAGCCAGTCTTGTCCTCCTGCAGCCTGGATCTGATAATGCTTCCCGGACTGCGAGAGGAACAGGGTAAGGCCCCACAGGGACATGGGACCTGTCCTGGGACTGTGATGTCCATGTGTGAATGCCACCAGTCATGCACAGTCCCCACCCACGGGCTGGGCACTGGCCCATCACTCTCCAGCCCCTAAGCCTGATGCTGGGCCTCAGGGCTGCGGTGCACACAGGTCCGTTTGTGTAACTGTGCAGGGTTCTGGGGTATATTTTGCTTACAGCATGGTGGTGTGGAAGGATGAAACAAGGAATGCAGCAGAATTGGACACTTTGCCTTTAGCTGAGTTTCTTTTGTGTGTTTTATGAATTTTTTGGGCTGGCGATATCCTGGAAGTTTAAAGAAAGCATTGCTCACCTACGTGGGCCAACGCTCCCCACTTCTCTCACGTTAGATGGTATAGCCTGGCATTCTGGCACCCTAATCCAGTCAAAGTAATTTGGAGCTGATGCATTCATCGGATTGTTGGTCTCGACTCAAGGGGGCGGTGTAATTAGTGGGTGCGTGTGTTGGGAGTCTCTCCAATCAAGGGAGGATCAGAGGAACACAGAGTGTAGACGTGCGAATGAAGCAATTCAGTGCTGCTCCAAGGAGCTGGATGTCGACGGAAACCTGTATGGGGCGAGTGCTGAGAGAAACAGGGCCCAAGCCTGGGCACTGCAGCATAGACAGCTGTCTGGCCCACCAGATGGGCAGTGGCACCTGGCCAGGGCCAATTCACCCTGCAGTGACCTGTTCTGTGCAAGAGTCAGGAGAATCCTCCATCACCGCCATGGAGAACCAGCTTCCCTGAGGCTGCAGAAGAGACCAACAAGCCACCCTCCCCACCAGCACCCTGCAATCCCTGGGCTCACACCTGGGCCTCGTCTGGTGGAGCACCGTGGAGCTCTCTCCTCGGCTGGGGTTGCCCCTTGGAGCCTGGACTGGACCTTCTTCGGCTGTGTATCTCCAGGACCCAACACCACCCTGGCAGAGTGGATGGGCTCTGTGCATGCTTGGATCCACAGAGGAAGGAGGGCCCTGGTGTGCTAACTGCAGCCTCCTCCGCCAGGATGCTTTCACAATAGGGAATGTTCTTGGAGAGAGTGTGGTGCTGGGATCCACAATAGCCACCCCAAATCCAGCCAAGTGTTGGAGAGTGGAATAACAAAAAGTTGGGCAGGTCTCCCTGTCACCCTATAATTATATTAGAAAGTTAATGGAATACAATTCTCTATCGGGGAGATCTTTAGAAGCTCACGGCTGCCAAGCACATCTCGCAGTGGAACAGGGGTGCTGACTTCAATTTTGAAGAACCCAAGTCTTTTGCCAAAATCATGAAAATGAAGCGCAGCATGCCAATTCATTTCACGAAACGAAGCTGCCGTTGGAAAGGGATGAAATTCTTATTTCTTACCAGGCAGCCGGTGACCATATTAATGCTTTCCTTTCATATGACATTCACAGGTACATCCCAATAGCCTTTTCTTCCTAGCCCCAGGAGAAAACACTGGGACCTTTATTCTCTGAACATATTGAATCTGCTTTGCAAACAGATGAGATGGAAAGAGGGTTTGGCCCCTGTCATTGCAGCTAAGCCTCAGGAGGGCTGTGGGGTCCTGGATAAGGTGGTTCAACACTGTGGTGAAGCAGGTTTAAATCCCGGCTGGGCTGCTGGGTGTGCCCCTGAGCCCTCTGTGTTCAGGTGTGAAGGGTCACAACAGCTCTTCCCCCACCGGCTGGTCTTAGGAATCTGATGAGCACGCAGGTACCTTCTCTCCAGAGTGCCCACGAGGCCTCGAACACCCAGCACATGTGAGCCACCCAAAGCACAGTGGTCCACATTCTTCCTGACCGACTGCATGAAGCTGGTGCCGGCTCCAGGTCATAAAGGAAACCAAAGCCAAGTAAGGCTGCTCGGCATCCAAGGTGGCAAATTAGCAGAAGATAAATGGGCCTGATGGAGAGCTGGGCAGGCTGGAGAAACGGTGATGGAGCTCCTGCCCAGTGAGGGCACTGCAGATATGAGAATCTGGAGGAGCAAAAATGCCCAATACAGTCGTCTGCAGAGACTTTAGGGAGAAAGTGGGAGTTGGGGTGGGAAGAAGTTCAGAAAAGACAAGAACGCATATTTGCATTTCAGGAAGGGGATGAAAGATAGGGCAAAAGAATAAAATGTGGGAATGTACATGGCATGGTGGCAAGTTTTTGTTCTGAGGGGAGGTAATGGTGGGGAAATATTATGTGGTAAGTGTGGGTGTCGGGACCTCAGATATAGTCTAGGCAGGTGACACTGCTTCCTAGGGGTGAGGAGGGTCTGCTGAAGTCTGGCCAACAGAGTAGAACTTGACGAAGGCTATGCTTTAGGAAGATGCATCCTCAGCAGAGAGCAAAGAGAAAACACCAAGAGCAGCGTCTGGAGTGAGGACAAGGCTAGAGGAGGGACACATCTGCAAATGGTCAGCCGTGAGGTGATGGGTATATAATAAAGGTGGGACAGGAGCGAAAGGGAAAGAAACGTGGTAAGATAAAACTACTGTAGGCTTTTCATTAGCTTTGGCTGTGTAACCACCTCCGTCCAAAATTCATAAATCTGTGGGTCAGCAATTTTGACGGAGTTCAGCTGCATGGTTCTTCTGCAAGTCCTGCCTGGGGTCACCTGGGAAGGTGTCAGTCATATGGTTTCTCCAGGGCATGCATCCACTAGGTCTTAGGGTATTTGTGTGTGTGTTGGGGGCAGCAGGGGCTGCTGGTTCTCCTCTCCACCAGGTTCCTTCACATCCTGGTCTCAGGCTCCAACCACAGTGAAAGAGGGTCACCCCAATGCAAGGGCGCATCCAGGCCTCAGCTCACAGCATGTTTGCTAACATCCCATCAGCCAAAGAAAGTCCATGGCCAAACCCATCCCGGAGAAGAGGAGGAGCCAATTTCACACTCAAAGGGTGTGCACAGAGATGAGATGAATCCTTGTAACCGTAACTGTCTTTTCAAGCAATCAACATGAGGACTGAACTCAAGGGAGACACTGATGGCTCCCACGGTTTCGAGCTTGGGTTATTAGGTTAGAACAGGGAAGTTTGGTAGAAAAGCCACAAACACAGGTCAAACTGGGCCAAGCTGAACTGTTGAAGGAGGATCGTTATATCTGGGATTCTCCTCTTACAGGTCCAGCTGGATCCAGGTGCTAAACCACTCTTTCTCCTCTCAAGGGGAGCTCACGCGCTCTCGCTCTCTCTTTTCATCACTCAGCTCGTCTTACTTCACTCCCACTAGTCTTCCCGCCTGCCTGGACCCCCACAGCTCTGGGCTCAGCAGCTCCAGGGGGTAGAAAGTTTCTCTCTGAAAAGTTTTCGCGGAAGCAGAGCTGAAGGTTTTGGACCATCCTGACATGGCACAGCCTGGTGGTTAAGAGCAGCAGATATGGGGGCTAACCCGTGGGTATCAAATCCTGGCTCTGTCATCTTCCAGCTGTATAAACGAGGCTGAGCCCTGGGCCTTGGCTTCCTGATCCGTAAAATGGGGATGCTGATGGCATGAGGTACTATACAGGGTGGACGTGCAGATTCACTCAGTTGACCTGAATACAGTGGAGGACCGGGGCTGGCATGTGGCAGGTGCTCCATCGGTCGGCGGCTGCTGTTGCTTAGTGTCATTCCATCAACAACGTGGCTCACTGCCCATCTCTGCAGACATCTGGGCCAGGTGGATGAAGCACACTGATTGGCTGGTTCTGGGTCATATGACTGTTCCAGGAGCATCCAAGCACATGAAGCGAGTCAGCTGAGTAAACCCCAGCCCTGTCAGCAGAAGCGGTGTGGGAGAACAGGGGTAGGAGAGGAAGGGCAAAAAAAAAAAAAAAAAAAAAAACAGTCCCAGCCAGGAAACCTACCATGAACAGAACTTGGTCTCAGGCTCCACCCACAGTAAAAGAGGGCCAACCTGCTGCACACGCGCGTCTAGGCCTCTGGTCAAGTTTAACAGAACTTGGGTGGGGCCACAAGCGAGAAAACAGCTACCTCACCCTTCCCGGGACCTGAATGCACTAAATGAAGCCACTCTGATTGCTGGCAGTGTGTGCCAGAAAGATCTGTGCAGTTAAAATGGACCAATTATTTTCATAAGAATTACCTTATGAATAAAAGAAATGCAATCGGGGACAGACACATACAAACATTTTGAGCAATGTTTTGAGGAATTCATTCCAGGATCCCTCCGCCGCCAGAGCTCTGATAACGCCTGGCTTCTTCTGGGCCCTACGGAACCTGCCTCCATTAATCTGCACTTCGCAGAAAATGTGGCAAGCAGAGAATTTCAGCAACTTGAATAATAAGTGAGAGCAACGTGCCCAGAGCAAAAGCGGGATTCTAAGGTCTCAGTTCTCAACAGCAACAGGGCCCGTTTTGCTGAAAAACGAAGCTGCAGACCTTTTGCACGGGATCAGCGAGCTGAACCTTGAGAGTGGGAGGGAAAGAGAAACAAAATAACCGTAGAGGAGACATAGAAATCACCGATATATATGGAAAAGTCATCGATATGTACGGAACTGAAAAACATACGCTATGGGGGAATATTTTAGAAGTAAAAATTTATGAGCATTTTACTGTATTTGAAAACCATTTGCTGAGGCAGTTTGGTTCCTGGAAAGATGTTCTCTTATATACATAGAAATGCACAAACAGAATGGGAGACAAACTAAGATTCTTTTAAATTGTTATTGCATTTTCAACCCCCTGTTAGTATCCACACCACGTGTGCTTGCAGCCAGCACATTTTAGCTCAGACTCATGCTCCAGAAAGGAGCACTCTGTGAAATGCTATCATTTTTTGCTTCCTCAAAGCTTGCACACCCTCTAAAGAAATGTTTACCGCATGTATCTGGAACAAATGGCTGAAAAGAACATGATGGTAAATTCAACTAGATGGTTGCACAGATGACATAAGGGATTCAAAGAGATGCATTCCCCTTTAGACTTGACAGAAATAAAGCCTGGGCTATAACAGCAATGGCACAATCATGCCCTACACTGAGATTTTATTTGCAATGGCCCTTCGTGGCCTTCCGAGCATTTTCTCAGACAAGTGCAGATCAGGGAACTGTGTTCCCCAACGTGTGGGACCAGAAAATTCTGTAGTTGGGGGTTGTCCTGGGTGTTGCAGGACGTTTAGCAGCATCCCTGGCCTCCGTCCCTCAATTCCAAAAGCATCTCCCTCCCCCACAGCCCAGTTGTGGCAATAATATGGCTCCAGACCCTACCAAATGTTCCCTGGGGGGTGAAACTGCAGTTGAGAACAAGTTGTGTAGAGAAAAGGAGAGAGGATTGTCACTGGGAGACCTGAGTTCTAGACCAAGGATGGTCACTGCCTAGAGTAAGAGCTATGGCAAAGCTCTTAACCGGGTACGCTTCAGTCCATAGAACAGAAATGAAGCTGACTGAGAACGCCTCTCATGGATGCCATCTGAGAACCAAGTAGAATCATCAGCGTGGACACACCGGTAGCATCCGAGTTGTATTGTTATCTTGGTTGCACAAATCCATATGTGGGCAATGCATGTAGGCGCAGCCCTAATGCACAGCCTAACAAACTGCAATTTGAAGATGGGGCATGAACTGCTTAACTTCAAACAACCAGCAGGTGTGGAAACTGGATCACAATTCTACTCCCGTGACCTCTTTTGGTGAAATGAAAATGCAACATCAGGCCACGGGACTCGGCCCTTCCAACGCCTTCCCAAGGCACAACCCGGATGCCCACAACCCAGATGCCCACACAGTACTCTCGGGGAGATGCCCACCTGCCCTGGCTCAGCCCTGACCTCCCCTCCCCACACCTCCTTCCCCCGTGTCAGCCTGGCAGGCGGCCAGCCACCAGGCCCCGGTGAGGACGGGGATTCCCTGTCACTGGGAAGGAAGGGGCCTGGCTCCTGCAGGGTCCAGTTCTGCATGGGTTCCTCAGGGAACATGATTCATTCGGTGATTTGATAAAACCTGGACGAAGAGGGAAAGGAGGCTTCCCCAGAGATGGCGTGGCAGGGACCGTGTATCCACCACCCACCTTGGAACAACTGGAAACCCAAACAAAATATACAGACAATGGTGCTGAGGCAGCGGCCCCAGGCAGCACAGGGCAGTGGCCCAAGGAGAGGACATAGCCAAGGAGCACCATAGCCGCACCAGCTTCTGCTTGGGGAATTTCCAGGCCACCACGGGAAGTGGAGCCTGGGGTCCTCCTGGGATGGAAAAGATGGGCTGGGAGTCTGATGGGGGGAAAATAGGGCCCATGATGAGAATAAAAAGCAATCAATAAAATATATCAGGATGACAGAATTAGCCCAGAACATTAAAAAGTTACCATTCCTATATTAAAAAGTTACCATTCCTATATTCCATATTTGTTGGAGAATGCAGAAGAAAGCATCGACAGATCAAGACACAGAAGATGTCCCGAATCAAATTTCTATAGATGAAAACTATAAGGTATGAAATGAAAAAAACATAGAATGTGATTCATAGCAGATGAGACACTGCAGAAGAAAAAGAAAATGAACTTGAAGATAAACAAAGTATCTAAAATGAAACAGTCAGAGAAAACATAATTATCAAAAACAGAAATGGCCAGAATCAGTGAGCCATGGGGCGACCCTGAGTAGCCTGATATGCAGTCATTAGGGTTCCCAAAGGAGGTGGGGGCAGAGCAACAAAAGCCATGGAATAATGACCACAATATTCACAGTCTCATGAGAATGACAGATCCAAAGATTCAAGAAGCTCAGCAACCCCCCTAAAAACAAATAAAACATGAAGAAAACTAGACCAAGGTCACTTAGAATCAAGTTGCTTAAAACCAGTGATCAAGAGAAAATCTTAAACGCAGCCAGGAGAGAACTTACACATCACGTATGGAGGAACAAAGATAAGAGCCACAACAGATTTCTTCTCAGAAATGATGCAAGCCAGAAGAACGTGTGGCCATATTTTTAAAGCACTGAAAGAAAGCATACAAACACACACCACTTCAGCCTAAAATTCTAGATCTAGCCAAAAAAACAAACAAAAAAATCAAAAATGGCAAAATAAAGACTTTCTCCGACCTAGAATAGCTGTTAGAATCGCTCGCCAGCAAACCTGCATGGCCAAGATGTTTAAGACTCCCCCAGGCACAAGGCAATGCAGCCAGAGAGAAGTAGGTACCCACACGAACGAATGACCAGCATCAGGAACGCTAACTACAAAAGGGTGATTTTCAACTTTCATCTCTAGAAAAATGGTGAATGAAACATAGTTTGTTGCTCTTCTGCATTTTTCACATCATCACAATCTCTTGACGCTATGTCTGCTACAAGCTGGGCTTCGACTCCTTGGTAGACCTGTAGGACCACAACACATATTCCCCCAGATCAAGACATGGTGCCCAGCACACATCCAGCACTTGTAAATGTCCCAGAAATTAATCTACACATGGACGGCACATTCACACCGTGGTGGACAATAGTAACATGCACAGATGTGCTACCTGGACGCACTGTGTTATTCTCTGTTGGATGACAAGCAGAGTTCGCCCTGCCTGGTTAAACATCCGAACTAGATCCATTTTTTTGTCCAAACTTACGTCATGCTGAGCAGAAACCTCATTGCTCCACAAGTAAACTAGTGTCCCCAAGCCAGGTGCTACTTCAGAGCCAGTTATGAGGATACACACCCATTGCTGCTAGAGACGGGGCTCCCGGTGCCGCCCAGGCCTCCCGATCGTTTCTGTTCTGGTGGAGACGACAGCTCCTAGCATCTCCTCTTCCTGCCTTCTCGCTCTGCTGCGCACACCACACTCATGGGTCAGCAGAGCAGGTGGCGTCTGGAACCCTTTGGGGGAGTCTTGTCTTTGTTGTGTGGGGTGGCATTTTCACAGTTCCCAATTTAGAGGCATATTTTTGGACCCTGAGCAGCTACGATCCCTGCCAGTAGACTGGCGGAATGTCACTCCTCACGTGACTAGACAGCTTCAGACTCCCATCTTACAGAAGGTATATTTACATCTCATAAACTATGTTGGTATCTTATTTTCCACAACAAAAGCTCTACGTCTGTGTGTACGACGGAGAGAGAAGGATGATTTCTCAGCCCATGAAACCTTCTACAGAATGAGAAGGTTCTGCCTGAGAACACTACCTTTTAGAGCATTCACCCAGCAACGGGGTCACGAGCTGTTCCAAGAGGAGGTCATTCTCCCTTGGGGAAAGACGCACCATCTCTTTTCTGAGCAAAGGGCTGGAAGGAGGGAAAGCTGCCCCAGGAACGGGCTCCTGCGGGAAGACCACGGCTTTGATAAGCAGGTTTGCTGTGTGTCAACCGCAGGATGCACAGGCGTCTGCTGGGAGCAGACTGAGCTCAAGGAAGGCAGGATGGCACAGCCATACCAGCGCAGTGACATCTCTCTCCTAAATCTCACGCCAAATGTCTAAGATGTTACAAGGCCAGGCGGGGCTTAGTTTGGCTGAATTTGAAATCTCATTGTTAGATTAGAACCTTCTTCCCAACTGAGGGGCGTGGAATGTGCCTGTGGTCCAAACGTGGCCCCGCGCCCTCAGTCACGCCAAGCCTGGTGAGGCCAGGAAGACACCGGCTCCTGCACTGTGGTCCACAGGATTTCCTGCAGCCATGGGGATGGTGCACGCCCACCCAGCCCAGGAGGGTAGCCGCTGGCCACGTGGGTATTGGGCGCTTGAAATGTAGGTGATGTGACTGAAAGTAACCGTTTCACTGTGTTTAATTTTAGTTACTGAAATCTAAACAGCTACATGTGGCTAGGCCAGGACTGGGCAGTGCGGGTCCAGGCATGCTCACGGGAGGGGCTCCCACTGAACTGGGAAGTGCGGTCTTCATACTTCGTCGGCCCCGCGCCTGCACACTCTTGACCTGTGTGGACCTTCTTCCACGCTCTGCAGGAAGCACAGCCCTCATCTCTTCCGTCTTCAAGTCCTGGCCTGGACTGGCATGCATCCCTGCAGCTACCCATCATGAAGCTTCGTTTCTGCCAGTTCCTCTGCTCCCTGTACACGGGCACAGGTCTGCCGTCTGGACAACGCCTGCCTTTGGCTCAGCTACGTTCCTGACCATCATCCTAATTCCTCCCGTTTCCACGCATAACCCCATGGGGCCCGGCCCATGTCTCCACCATCGGAATGAAATCTGGTTCTCGCTGCCCCCTTGCACTGCATTTGCCCATTGACCATAGGACTCCTCTTGCCCCGGACCGTGGTGCAAGGAGCTGGCCCTCCAGGCATACTGCGTGGCTTCCCTGCCCACAGGATTCCGCTGGCGGGCAGAGGCGTCGGAGGCAGGGACCAGGCATCTCTCCCTGTCTCTTGGCCTCAGGCTGCATCCCCTGCAGTGTCCACACATCCTCCCTGGCCCCTGCAGGCAGCCCCGGCCCCTGGCTCTGTCCCTCGAGCTGATAGAAGCCCCTGCCTGCCTTTGTCAACTCTGGCTGGGCTCCCTGTCTCTCCTGGGGCTTCTCTGGTCTTCTAATACCTGAACCCAGATTCTTGCATTCAACTCTTTCTGTAACAGTACCAGGTGTGATCCTGTCCTCCTGACTGGACTTGGACCCATCCCACCTCAGTAGCCGGACAGACACATGGAGCAGCCTGTGCCAGTATTCCTGGGATCCATGCACAGATGTCCTGTCCCCAACCGTGTCCTTTCAACCATATTCAGGAACATTGTTTGGTTGAGAAAAGTTTACAGTGATAGATGTAATAGTGTGAAAATCACTGGCTTGTCTCGCCCAGCCTAACACTTAATTGTAGAGCTCTTCGGCTACACAGAAGGCCTGAAGGGGGGCGGGGTGAGCAGCTCTGAAGCCAGGTGTGGGGGCTGATGCTCCTGCTCTCCACCTGTGTCTCACTGGGGACTTCCTTCATCTCTCCAGCTCCAGGTTCCAGAGCTGTAATGCACAACCTACCCCATAGCACTGCTGTGAGGATTAAATGGATACATATGGATATAAATGTGTGTTACGTGTTGTGTCTACGTTTAGAAAAAATACACACATATGTTCAGACCACACATATGTTCAGAACACACACACACGTGCACACACACTTCTAGATGAGTCTGGCAGGCAGGAAACATCCTGCAAACATTGGCTTTGACTTCCGTCTCCCAAGGACAGCAACCAGGGCTCACGCCTCCTCACCTTCCAGGGGCTTAGTTCAGAGCTTAATGCAGAAGGACAGGAACCAGGGCTCACGCCTCCTCACCTTCCAGGGCCTTAGTTCAGAGCTTAATGCAGGGCTGAAATTACCAGAATATTTGTGGGGTAAGAACTCAGGGAGACTCTGATAAAATTAAAACTTGAATCAGTGTGAAACTGAATGTGAAAATGATATGGCTGATTTTCACTCCGATTAGTATTCCAACAAAGGAGAACCATCGAGTGTCCTCACTAACCCGCATTAAGCTCGCGGTTTAGGGGGCCTATGTCACCACTACTGTTATTCCTGTGCGTCCGATAGGACTGGTCTAGTGGTGACCGCGTGCAGATCTCTTCTGGTGTTCTAGAGGCTCACTCTGGCCTAGAACTTGTGACATTCCTGAGGCTAATTCCGGCATTAGCTGAAATTCTGCCTTTGGCTGCAACACTCATGGGCAGATGCAAAACCATACTGTCCAAGAAAGATTTCTTTCAGAATTAGTATAAAAACACACTGAATTTATCTCACAAGTGGTGTTCATTTGTAGTTCGTGATCAACCAGCAACTGCATGTGCATTTTTAGATTGCCATGAAGATGGGAATAAGGTTTACCTTAAGCCATGAAGCTCAGATCCTATGTCTCAGAGTCCACAGTTGTGGGGTAGGGGGAAGAGAGGTGGAGAGAGAGAGGAAGAGAGAGAGGAGAGGCAGGTGAGTGAGGAGGGGCAGGGAGAGAGAGAGAGGGAGGGAGGGAGGGAGGGGCAGGGAGAGAGAGAGAGAGGGAGGGACGAGGAGAGAGAGGGAAGGGAAGGACAGGGAGGGAGAGAGAAGGAGAGAGGGGAGGGAAGGAGAGAGAGGGAGAGAGGGAGGGGAAGGGAGGGAGGGAAGGAGGGAGGGGAGGGAGAAAGACGGGGAGATAAATTCCATGGGGGAGAAAGTGGTGGAGATGGCTGGAGGTAAGGTCAGTGAGGATTCTAGTTCAGAACACTTAGATTTCTAGACACTGTCATTTTTGGTGGATCAGAATTTCATGTCTGGGCATTTGAAGGAAACTAAGTTGGAGGGAGGCTGGGGCTGGTAGTTGGAGGGGGGCTGGGGCTGGTAGAAGGGGCTGGGGCTGGTAGTTGGAGGGGGGCTGGGGCTGGTAGAAGGGGCACTTCTTAATTCCATTCCTGTGGTTTGGCTGATTTTATCCTCCAGATACAAAGTCAACAGACACACTACATTTTTATTAGTGCTTTTTGGTACTGTGCTCAAAATAACTATGGAGAAAAAAAGTATAACACATGTCCCCTTTTGTGCAGTGAATTTCATAGCTAGCTTATATAATGCAGGATTTTCAACTAAAGCACATTATTAATTATGTGGGATCGCCATAATCAAAAGGCATCACAAATCAAAACTGAATAGAAAGATACTGCTCTTGTTTTATTTGCTTTGGGTCTTTTAATATTTTCAGATTCTGAAAGTAAATTATATTAGGAAGCAGGTTTCTAAAATGGCAATGAAAACCTTAAGTTTACAACCAAACTCTGCAGCGTGTACTTCTGATATAATGTTCTGAAATGCTCAATAATGCTATAAAATCTCATCCAAGGCAGAAACAATAGACAGCTCTAGAGTGTTTGCTGCTAGCATCTGCCACAGCAGGGATTTTCTTAATAGAACATATAAAAATGCCCTTGGCAGTATCAAAAATGGAAAAAGGAGAAAAAAAGAATTAAAAAAAATATGTTGAAAGCAATTGTAATTATGTTTTAAAGAAAGAGTCTGGTTGCTTAAGTCACCCATGGCACAATGATTATAAAAAGTCACCTGTTTAAGTAGAGCCTTCTTAATAATCTAAAAAATATTATAGCATCTCTTCAAGCCCACGTGAATCAATGATATTTACTATCCTGACGGTACTACATTTCTTTTGTATCAAAGAACACCAATAATAATGTACTATTCCGGCGGGGTGCAGTGGCTCACACCTGTAATCCCAGCACTTTGGGAGGTGGAGGTGGGCAGATTGCCTGAGGTCAGGAGTTTGAGACCAGTCTGGCCAACACAGTGAAACCCCGTCTCTACTAAAAGTAAAAAATAAAAAATAAAAAATTAGCTGGGAGTGGTGCTGCACACCTGTGATCCCAGCTACTCAGGAGGCTGAAACAGTGGAATTGATTGAACCAGGGAGGTGGGGGTTGCAGTAAGCTGAGATTGCACCACTGCACTCCAGCCTGGGTGACAGAGTGAGACTCCATCTCAAAAAAACAAAAACAAACAACAAAAAAGTCCTATTCCATGATAAAAGAATATCTCATTGAGTGGATGTTTTCTAATACCCAGAGAGTGGAATAAGTTTAAACGCATCATCTGTAGCTGTCAGCAGAACAGCCTGGATCTTCATAGCAAACCAGAGTCGTCTACAATCCCACGGTGTTTTCCTTACAGCAGAATCAAGGAAGAAGCATCACAAATACATTAACTAGTATACACTGAAATAGGCGAGGAAACAAAACTTATCCCTGGCTATTCATCCACAGCTGATCACCAAAATCACCCTTCTATCTTGACATGGCTGTAAAAAGAGGAGGGGTACGTGAGTGTCTGAGTGTCTGTGTGTGTCTGTCTGAGTGTCTGCGTGTGTCTGTGAGTGTTTCTGGGTGTGTGTGTGTCTGTGTGTGTCTTTGTGCATGTCTGCGAGTGTCTTTGTGTGTCTGTCTGCGTGTCTTTGTGTGTGTGTCTGTGTATGTGTCTGTGTATGTGTGTGTGTTTGACATTCTGCACTAATCAACTTATTAAAGTCACTTTAACAAAATCATACAGACACGGTGGACTTTATTCCCCATAGCATATTTTATTACAAGATCATAGAACCCAGAACTCTAAGCAAACTGCTAAATGAACCAGAAATTCAACTTTCTGCTTATGAGTTAAATTATGGTTCTACTGGTTAAAATGTGAGCTCCTTAAATAGGCTGTTTTGGAAATGAAGACCCAGTGTTGGAGAAAACAATGTGCTGGCTGAGATAAAACAGGATGATATGCAGCTCTCCATTGGAGAGGTTTGTAAGCTCTCTGGCCACAGCCTTCCTAGGTGGGGCATAGCCAGCAGAGCTGCAGCAGGCTCCTGTAGACTCACCAGAGCCTGCTGTTAAGGATCCAGAAATTTGCCTGCTTGTTGTTAAACATAACCACAGATAAAAACTAACCTGTAGAAAACTGTAATTAATACATTGTATTAAGACAAAGGTGAGGAATATTCATAATTTCTCACTTCAGAATTATTTTACCACCTTATTCTTATCTTGCTAAAGAGGTTATTTTGACTTATTATATCTGAGGGATAGAAATATTATAATGTGCTATTTTCATCTCAACTCCACATTTGATGATGTAATGTTGGTAGCTTGAAATAGATCACAAAATTACACCATGGTAATTGGCAAACACTAGGAATCAGGACTCAATCCCCTCCCCTCCCCTCCCCTCCCCTGCTCCACCAGAGTACAGCCTACCCAGCACAGGGTTGGGTATAGTCCACCAACTTCATATAACAGTTTTTAATTGAAAGAACATTAGGAAAAAACAAGTTTTACCATATAGTCTAATTTTGTGGAGGGCTGGTTAAGCCTCTTTTTTAGCAAAATGAGAATAGATTATTCATATTTGACTAAAAAGCAGACCAGTGTAAACTTCTACATATATTCAGCAGTATTTTTGCTGAAAAAATTAATAATCAAATTTGTAGTTAGCAGAACAACTCACAAAAAACTAAATTAATAATGATGCCTCCCAAGAAGTGGCAAAAATCAAAACTATACAGTTATTCAAACTTCATTCTGACAGTCAAGCTGTGAGGCAGACAATTTGTTTGTACAATCAGTGTTAAGTTGTCATCAGTTTAAAATAGTGGGTTATAAGGTATATTTGAAAACCTTGTGGTAGCCTCAAATCAAAAAACATTCAATGGATGGACAAAAACTGAAAAGCAAGAAATTGAAACATATTATGACAGGAAATCACTTTCACCAAAATGAAGACAGAAAGCAACTAAAGAAGGAAAAGAAGACCACGAAACAACCATAAAGCAACTAATAAAATGGCAGGAGTAAGTATTTGCTTATCAATAATTGATAATCAATTTTTGATATCAATAATTGATAATCATTTTTTGATATCAATAATTGATAATCAATTTTTGATATCAATCATTGATAATTATTGATATCAATAATTATCAAACATTGAATGAAAATGGATTAAATTCTCCAATCAAAAGACAGAATAGATAAAAAAGCAAGACCCAATGATCTGCTGCCTACAAGAAACACACTCCACTATAAAGACAAACATAAACTGAAAATAAAAGAATGGAAAAAGATATTCCATGTCAATGGAAACCAAAAGAGCAAGAGTAGCTGCACTTATATCAGACAAAATAGATTTCAAGACAAAAAGTATATGCAGAGACAAAGGAGGTCATTACACAGTGATAAAGGGGTCAATTCAGCAAGCAGCTATAACAATTATAAATATATATGCTCCCAACAAGGGATGATCCAGCTATCTAAAGCAAATATTATCAGAGCTAACGAGAAAGAGAGACCTCAATACAATAACAGCTGAAGACTTCAACAGCCACTTTCAGCACTGGATGGATCTTCCAGACAGAAAGTAAGCAGAAATGTCAGTTAATCTGCAGTATAGACGAAATGGACCTAATCGATATTTACAGAACATATCATCCAATGGCTGCAGAATACACATTCTTCTCTTCAGAACATGAATCATCCTCAAGGATAGATGATAAAACGAGGTCACAAAAACAAATCTTAACACATTTAAAAAATTTAAATAATATCAAGTTTCTTCTCTGACCACAATGGAAAACTAGAAATCAATAAAAGAAGAATTTTGGAAACTATACAAACACATGGAAATTAAACACTATGCTCCTGAATGACGAGTGGGACAATGAAAAAATTAAGAAGGAAATTGAAAAATGTCTTGAAACATTATAATAGAAATAAAACATAGCAAAACCTATGGAATACAGCAAAAGTAGTACTAAGAGGGAAGTTTATACCTATAAGCACCTACATTAACAAACTAGAAAAACTTTAAATAAACAACCTAACAATGCATCTTAAAGAGCTAGAAAGGCAAGAACAAACCAAACCCAAAATTACTAGAAGTAAGGAAATAGTAAAAATCAGAACAAAAATAAATAAAATCGAATAAAGAAAATACAAAAAAATCAATGAAATGAAAGCTGGGTTTTCAAAAAGATAAAAACAATTGACAAACTTTTAGCCAGACTGAGAAAAAAAAGAGAGAAGCCCCAAATAAATACAATCAGAGATGAAAAAAGAGACATTGCAACTGATAACACAGAAATGCAAAGGATCATTAGTGGCTACTATGAGCAATTGTATGACAATAAATTGAAAAATATAGAGGAAAGATATAAATTCCTAGACACATGCAACCTACCAATATTTAATCATGAAGAAAATCTTAACAGATCAATAATGAGTAATAAGATCAAAGCCATACTAAAAAGTCTCCCAGCAAAGAAAAGCCCAGAACCCACTGGCTTCACTGCTGAATTTTACCAAATATTTAAAGAACTAATATCAATCCTACTCAAAAAATTCTGAAAAATAGAGGAGGAGGGGATACTTCCAAACTCATTATGTGAGGCCAGTATTACCCTAATACTAAACCCAGACAAAGACACATCAAAAAAAGAAAGCCTACAAACCAATATCCCTGATGAATATTAATGCAAAAATCCTCAACAAAATACTGGCAAACCAATTTCAACAGCACATTAAAAACATAATTCACCATGATCAAGTGGTATCTATCCCAGGGGTGCGAAGATGGTTCAACATACACAAATCAATCAATGTGATATATCAACAGAGTGAAGGACAAAAACCATATCATCATTTCAGTTGATGCTGAAAAAGCATTTGATAAAAACCAACATCCCTTCATGATTAAGAAAAACCCTAAAAACACTTGGTATATAAGAAACATACCTTAATATAGTAAAGGCCATATATGACAGACTCACTGCTAGTATCATACCGAATGAGAAAAAAAACCTGACAGCCTTTCCTCTAAGATCTGGAACATGATGAGGAGCCCCACTGTCACCACTCTTTTTCAACACAGTACTAGAGTTCCTAGCTACAGCAATTAGACACGAGAAAGAAATAAAGGGCAACCAAATTGAAAAGGAAGAGGTCAAATTATACTTGTCTGCAGATGACATGATCTTATCCTTGGAAAAACCTAAAGATTCCACCAAAAAGTGATTACAACTGATAAATAAATTCAGTAAAGTTGCAGGATACAAAATCAACATGCAAAAATTAGTAGCACTTCTATATGTCAACAGTGAACAATCTGAAATAGAAATCAAGCAAGTAATTCCATTTACAATAGCTATAAAATAAAACACCTAAGAATTAACCATAGAAGTAAAAGATCTCTATAATAAAAACTATAGGCCATTGATGAGAAAAGAGGCCACAAAAAAGAAAAGATGTTCCATGTCTCTAGATGAGATGAAGAAATATTAAAGTGTCCATACTACCCAAAGCAATCTGTGGATTCAATGCAACCCCTATCAAAATACCAGTGACATTCTTCACAGAAATAGAAAAAAGAATCCTAAAATGTATATAGAACCAAAAAAGACCCAGAATAGTCAAAGCTGTCCTGAGCAAAAAGAACAAAACTGGAAGAATTACATTACCTGACTTCAAATCATACTACAAAGCTATAGTAACCAAAATAGCATGGTACTGGCATAAAAACAGATACATAGGCCAATGGAACAGAAGTGATAACCCAGAAACAAATCCACATACCTTCAGTGAACACATTTTCGACAAAGGTGCCAAGAACATACACTGAGGAAAAGACCGTCTCTTCAATAAATGGTGCTGGGAAAACTGGATATCCATATGTAGAAGAACAAAACCAGATCCCTATCTCCTGCCATATGCGGAAATCAAATGAAGATAGATTCAAGACTTAAATCTAAGACCTCAAACCATGAAGTTATTAAAAGAAAACATTGGGGAAACTTTCCAGGACGTTGGACTGGGCAAAGATTTCTTGAATAACACCTACAAGCACAGGCAACTAAAGCAAAAATGGACGGGATTACATCAAGTTAAAAAGCTTCCGCACAGCAAAGGAAACAGTCAATAAAGCGAAGAGACAACCCACAGAATGGGAGAATATATGTGCAAACTACTCACATGACAAGGGATTAGTAACCAGAATATATAAAAGGCTCAAACAATTCTACAGGAAAAAATCTAGTAATCTGATTTTTTAAATGGGCAAAAGATCAGAATAGACATTTCTCAAAAGATGATGTACAAATGGCAAACAGATACATGAAAAGGTGCTCAATATCACTGCTCATCACAGAAATGGAAATCAAAACTACAATGAGATACCATTTCACCCCAGGTAAAATGGCTGTTATCCAAAAGTCCAAAAGACAGGCAATAACAAATGCTGGCGAGGATGTGGAGAAAGGGAACCCTCATACACTGTTGGCGGGAATGTAAATTAGTACACCCACTATGGAGAATCACTTGCGGGTTCCTCAAAAAACTAAAAATAGAGCTACCACCTAATGCAGCAATCCCACAGCTAGGTACATGCCCAGAAGAAAGGAAAAACCAAAGAGACATCTGCACTACCATGTTTCTTGTAGCACTATTCACAACAGTCGAGATTTGGAAGCAACCTAAATGTCCATCAACAGATGAATGGACAAAGAAAATGTGGTACCTATACACAATGGAGTATCATTCAGCCATAAAAAAGAATGAGATCTTGTTGTTTGAAATAAGATGGATGGAACTGGAGATCATTATGGTAAGTGAAATAAGCCAGGCACAGAGAGAGAAATATTGCATGTTCTCACTTATTTCTGGGAGCTAAACATTCAAACAATTCAACTCATGGAGATAGAGAGTAGAAGAATGGTTACCAGCAGAAGGATGGATGAGAAGGGTAGTGCAGGCTGGCAGAGGGGAGTGGGGTGTTTAATGCGTACAAAAATGTAGTCAGAATAAGACCTACTATTTGATAGCACAGCAAGGTGACTAAGTCACCAATAATTTAATTGTATATTTAAAAATAACTAAAAGAATATAACTGGATTGTTTGGAATACAAAAGATAAATGCTTGAGGTGACGGATACCTTATTTACCTGTGACTATTACACACTGCATGCCTATGTCAAAATATCTCACGTATCCCAAAAATATATATACCTACTATGTACCCAGAAAAACAAACAAACAAAAAATTTTTAAATCAAAGAAAGAGAAAGAAAGAATTTAACCGTACCCAAAGAGAGGTCTGGTTCTTGCCTTTGGCCCTGGGAGGGGCCATTTCTAAGCCCTTAGAATGTCATTCCTGATGGCAGTGTATTTATTTCCCTGGGCACCTTGGGCCAGCTGGATAGTAACAGTGTGACGTGGGGTGGAGGTTTGGGTCATACGGAATCAGTCGGCCACCAGAAGGGCTGGAGATTTGAGACTTGGGTCAGCCACACGGGCAATCAATCACCCCTAGGTGATGGAGTCCCAGATAAGGACTGTGGACATGGAGGCTCTCGTGAGCCTCCTTCACTGGCAACATTCCACATACACTACCACACTCTGTGCCGGGAGAATAACACTTTCTTGATTCCATGGGGAGAGGAAGACAGAAACTCCATGTTTGGAGCCCTTCTGACACCACCCTGTGCCACTTCTTCCCTTGGCAGATTTTAACTGGGGTCCTTTCCCCGTAATAAATGGTAACCATGAGTATAACAGCTTTGAGTAGTTCCGTGAGTCCTCCTCCAAGGGTGGTCTGGGGAATCTTTCAACTTGAAATTGGTGTCAGCAGTGAAGGTGATCTTCAGGAATGTCCCCTCTAACTTTGTAGTTGTCTACTTCCAGGTAAACCATAAAGATGATGGATATGGAGAAAGCATCACTGATTAAGAACCACAGACTTTTCCTGAATAAGAAGGTCTCCCGTTCTTTTGGGCAGCAGCGAGTGTAATTATGTTATGTAGAATTTGTCAACGGCAGCATAAATAGTGAGGACATGGATGGAAGGGGACATATTATTTCTCAAGCCCCTGCCCTCAAGGAGATCCTTCTGCCTTGGCCTCCCAAAGTGCTGGGATTATAGGTGTAAGCCACCATGTCCTGCCAGAATGTACTATTACTTATCACACTCAAGACACTCAAGACACATGTTTCAGAGAAATGGCCACAGAGTCCCCAAAAGAATTCAGAGTGCTGAGAATCAGATGCTTCTATGGAACATTTCGAAAAGAACCAACCCAAATGGAACGCTGATAGGTAGTAAGTGATTAACAAATGTCAGTGCAGTGAATTGAAATGTGGAAGACTTTCTTCACTGCTGTTTATTCATTTGATGTAGGCTTGATTTAAGGAAGCAGGTGATGGCTTTGAGAATCTGTACTAATGAGGTCTGTGACTGCATGTGAGGAAACTCCCACTCTGAGGCCAGTTTCTTCATCTGTGAAATACAGATGATTTCAAACTTCCTCATCAGTAGTTTATAGGAACGAACTGAAATAATGTTTGCCATCGTTTATTAAAAACCCTGGCTCACAGTGAACACACATAAAATGGCAACTATTAAAACCAGTGAGAATACCATTGCTTTGTTGGGACAAAAAGAGGCCAAGACAGGAATTTTAGATGAACCAATGCTTTCGCAACTATTAAGAAACTACAGTTTGGTTGCCCCCACCCCTGCCCTCAGTCTTACCTCCAGGAGAGGACTGATTATTTGTTATTTATTTATTTGAGACAGCGTCTCGCTTTGTCACCCAGACTGGAGTGCAGTGGAGTTCTTGGCTCACTGCAACCTCTGCCTCCCGGGTTCAAGTGATCCTCCCACCTCAGCCTCCTGATTAGCTGGAACTACAGATGCATGCCACCATGCCCAGTTATTTTTTTATACTTTTGGTGGAGGCAGAGTTTCGCCATGTTACCCAGGCTGATCTTGAACTCCCGGCCTCAAGTGATTTACCCACCATGGCCTTCCAAAGTGCTAAGATTACAGGCATGAGCCACCGTGCCCAGCCAGGAAGGAATGAATTCTTAATGCACCAGAACCAAAATGAGGGTGCTGCAGCCTCTTTCGTGTGAAACAAGTCCCAGATGGTAATTCTGGGATTGTACTGAGTCACGTGTTATGTATTGCTTCTTTTAGTCATGTGATGCACCTGCTATGCGTGCTGTTATTACAATGGGGGTCCAGCCCTTTTTCCTTCTTAGCATGTTAAGAGAAAACATTCTCTAACAGGACTGCAGCAAAGCCGCCTGTCTTGGTGAAGACAAACCAGCTGTGCTCACATATTGTCAAACATCTGGAGAGAAGCTTAAAAAACATTTGAATCAAACAGTCTGATGTTTGCGCATATCTAAAAAGAGACTCTGCTTGGTTCTTTGTAAATTCCTGACTAAACCTTTCCATTTTCAGCTGGCTGTTGTGGTACAAGGGCAGCCACAGTGAGAAATACATGGAAATCCACATCTCCTTGGGTGCACGGGAGCACATTCCATGCAATCCATACGGTGAGCTAAATGTTGATGCATTCTCAAAATGAAAGAATGTCCAAGGGGATATTTAATCTCATTGCCTGGCCATTCCAAACAAGATGGTTTCTTCGTTTGTGAACCCGTGGCAGGCAAAGTAATTTGGAAACTGTCCTATGGAGAACATTAGAAAGTAAAACTGTATCCCCCCCATCACCCTGCCAAAAAAAAAAAAGTCATATTTATACCCTACAAAATAATACACAAGATCCAGGAATCAATTCTTCTGGTTTATGATTTCTAACAATTCCCTAGAGTCGAAATGGAAAGTAACCTTTGCAAGCATGAAACTTGCGCACAAATGAAGATCAAGTTCAAAATTATTGGCAAGGATTGACAACAACAAAAACCAAGAGATAAAGATTCAAAATTAAAATACAGCCATTTACCTTCATTACTGACAACAGTTCAAACATATGTCCACCAAGATGCAATTCCGTTCGGATGCATTTAGCCGTCTCTACATAAAATCAGTACATCCACAGAATTTACAGAGGTGCTAGGCACTATCCCTCCTGCGGAGCCTCACCACACCAAGAACAATCTTTTTAAGATAATAAAGCACAACTCGATTACCATGCCTAAAAGCATACGCTAGAAATTTGCTAGAAAACATTTCACATGTGTGAAGAGAGAAAATTGGAGAAGTTAAAAAAAAAAAAATTCCCAGGTTCAATATCCACTTCTTCCTCCCCCATTATCATACCTCCCTGGAAATTTTTTTTATGCATAATTCCAACAGAAATCCCATTCTTCCTGGATGCTATGCTAAAAATTGGAAAGCAGCAGGTTAGCTATTCTCATATAATCAAAATGCCGACTCTCCAGCAAGTTCTCTGGCAGATCCCTTCCTTGTTCCCAGAGGGACAGAAAGGTACACAATACTTTGCCCTTCCAGCATTCTGTATGCCAGATCAAAGTCCCTGTGGACGGTCACCTGGGATGTTCAAACACATCTTTTAAATGTGAAGGCATATAAGACTCGCACACACTTTAGAAGGCCTGTGTGCACTTTTAGGGCCTGCTTAATAAAAGATCCAAATTTGGCATTTTCAGACTTTTAGCTTATTAAACAGGGAAAATGTAAAATGCATGACCTGGATAAAAAGAGCTATTCTTCTCACTGGGCTCTCAGTTTTGAAGCCGGCTTCTTTGTTCTCAGTGAAAATTAGTTTGGTAACAGCTCCAAGTCCACAGTGGATGATGAGCCCTGTCCCTCCACCTCCCCCAGTGGATGCTGGCAAGAACGTCCACTCTTGCTCAGGAGGGGACCTGGGCTCTGCTAGTGTGTCTCAGTCCTAGAGCAGCAGAGACACCTATGTTAGCTACCAGGCTGTTAATAGGACCGGATCCCAGAGACCTCACAGTCCAGCTGGCTGCTCTAGCCTCAACTCGAAAGATCCAGGGAGAGCATCTGTGTCCAAAATTGCCCAAATCAATTAACCTTCTCTAGTATTAGTCACTATTCAGGGACCAAGGGCTGCGTGCAAAAGCAAGATGATGTCTCAGCCCATCAGCAGGCAGGACCCTCAGAGGTAATGATAAACGAAGCTATTCTGGTCCTGCCATTTCTCAACTGAATCGTAGGAGCAGCATTAACTTCTCATCTCCTACCATCCAGTTGTAGCCTAGAACAGACTCCAAACACTGGCTCTTTATATTCAATCTGGATTCAAAATGCAGATTAGCAGGATTACATCCATAATAACTGTACCTGGAAATAAACTTATTGGGATTGTTTAAAGGTAATACTGTGGTCTTCCTTTTGTATCCCTCTCTGCATCTCTAGCAGCAGGGTTTGCCCAGCCCCCAGCACCTTCTTCCCAACACCAGCCAGAGCCCCGATGTGCCAGGTTTCCTAGAAAGTGAAACATACCAAACCAACAAGTTTAACAGAAGAAAAACCCTAACCCCACTAATTCTACCTGAACCATAAGCTTATGGACAGTGACCACATTAGTATGCACCTGAACTGCTGAGGAGCGGGTCATTAGCCAGGAGCTACTGTCAGAGAGGCAGGCATAACTTCAAACCCTTCCTCTGTCATTTCCCTGGGGCCAAGACAGCCTCAGTGTTCTGCTCAGTGTGACTACATTTGATTGGTTTCCTCCTGACCATTGGCCACTGACCTCCTTGATCCCCTGATGGCCTAATCACAGGGACCATCTTCCCTGGCATCCTCCTATCCTTTCTGCCAGCTCACCCAGTGCTGAAAATCCCTCCCGCCTTTTGTTTCAGTGGAGCCGAGTTCAGTCTCTCTCCCCTGTTGCAACAGTCTTGAACAAAGTCTTCCCGGCCATTTGACTGCCCTGGTGCAATTTTTCTTTTACAGGTCTCGTGCTGTGACTTACATAGGATGGGATTCAACATGAGACCCTCAGCCCTCTCCCCCAGGATCCATCTATGCACATGTGAAGCCATTGTCTTCACTCCTGACTGACTGCTTGGGGAACCACTGGTGAGGCCAACTCCTGATCCAGTGCCCTGCACAACGCTGCAGTGAAAGCGTGCATGGTGTGGACAGATCCTGATTCCCAGGATTCTGAGTCCACTCCTGAGGCTGGGTTAGAGTCCCAGGCATCTTTGTGTGAAAAGTCTCACCAGTTTTGTACATGGGGCATCTTACAGAGACCTCATTTGGTTGAACTTTGGTCTTTTGGTGTTGAGAGCACTCTTCCTCTGTAGGGATCTGCTTGGATTTTCTTCCTTTGTTGCTGTTACTTTGGGGCCTTGCCTGCCTGCTCCTGCCCTGGTGCCCACCTGTATTAGTCTGTTCTAATGCTGCTAAAAAAGACATACCTGAGACTGGGCAATTTATAAAAGAAAGAGGTTTAATGGACTCACAGTTGCACATGACTGGGGAGGCCTCACAATCATGGAGGAAGACAAAGAAAGAGCAAAGGCATGTCTTACATGGCAGCAGGCAAGAGAGAGCTTGTGCAGGGAAACTCCCATTTATAAAACCATCAGACCTCATGAGACTTATTCACTGCCATGGGAACAGTATGGTGGAAACCGCTCCCATTATTCAATTATTTCCACCTGGCTCTGCCCTTGACATGTGGGGAATTATTACAATTCAACGTGAGATTTGGATGAGGACATAGTCAAACCATTTCACCGCCTGTCCTGATCCTTACCCTCCTGCTTCGTCCCCTTTGAAGACTCTGGCTGGCGAGGTGCCCACCCCATGATGCTGACCGTCCACCTCCCTCCTTTCCAGCAGGATTTTACTGAGGATGATGTAAACCTTCCTCAGAGCAACAAAAATATTTCCAGCAAAGACGAGATCTATTCTGACTTGGGATTGTGAAAAAGTCAGGCCAATAACAAGGATGGAGGATGAAACCTAGGGAAAGAGGGAGAGGGGGGAGTCCTAATGAGCTGGGAGTGTCCTCCAAGGCATGGCAGAGTGGGAGGAGCAGCTGAGAGCACGAAGGGAGCTGAGGGAGACTCTCGGCATCAGGAGCAAGGCACAAGCTGAGTGAGTGGTGGGAAGCCTATAGGATGACTTAGCTTTTAAGAGATTTTGTTATTTTTGGTACAGGCAGAAGATGATGCAGGAATCCTCAGGATTACTACACTCCCTTGATTTACCAGGTGAGAATAAATTGTAATTATATTAAAAATTGTTTGCATATAAACAAATCTCCTCCACGCTCTGAAGATCCACAACTACTTTGACTCATCCTTCCTCATGGAGGATGCAATGCACAGGTCACCCCAGATAGGGAAGGGCCAGTCCCATTTGGTTTGTACCACTGAAATCTTAAGATAGAGGACTCCAGTGAAATAAAGGCAGAACTTCAGCAGAAAGTTCTAACCTGTGACAAGATTTTGGCAAGGCTGGGAGATGATGGCTCAAATACCCTTCTTATCATGCATTCCATCTGCCAGGTTTACAAAGCCACAGTCCTTCCATTCTTGGGTTAATTTTGGATTTATTCATTAATCCAGCTACCATCCACCCTTGACAACTTTCTTGTCAAAAAGTCTTACTGCTGTGTAATAATTTTAAGTGCATGCAAGTGCTATGCTGGAACCTGATCTGGGAAGATTAAAGGTGGGAATCCTTTTGTCAACTCCATCTTTAATAGGCATCTTCATGTTTGATGGACTTTGCCACTGGGTTTCATGTGGCCCTGGGAATGTACACGGCACTCCAGTGTTTTGGGCAGCAAAGCACTGAATAATATCTCTCTCTCATCACTTGCTAGTCAAGTGTAAAGAGACACAGTGCTTTCAGTGAGATTCCCCTGCAAACATCACACGTCTCCGTCGGGGACAGTTCCAGGTCAGTGCACAGGTTAAGTGAACAACCTCACAAATGTGAAAATAACACAGGAGGACAGGCACCAATTCCAGAGAGTAGCAGTTCAGGAAAAATGTAATCGCCCTCTCACACCCCCGCTGCAGGCCACCTCCCCTCCCACTCCCACGTGGGTCCCGATGCATTTCTCAGGCATCCGCGCCTGGACTCAGGAGCGAGTCCGTATCACCCTCGCTTGAACTCACTCATTCAGAAAGAAGCCTCTGAGCGGGCCCCCTCAGTCTCCTCCTTCCAGCGGAAGCCGAGTCACTTTTAATTTCCTACAAAGATATTCTAGGGAGGCTCCTCACTGCTGCTGTGGCGGGTTCTGACAGTCAATATGTTATTTCTCAGTGAACTAATGTAGTTCATTAACCCTGCACAACTGACAATTAAGAAACAGTGTCTGCGAACCTTTGCTTTTCTTAATATCCTTTTTAATTGCAGGGAAAGCATAAGGCTGTCTTCCTCGCTGTTTTTCTTGCTGATGCACCTGAAACTCCAGACTTAGGGATTTTGCTTTTTTTTTTTTTTTTAAATGGCTTCCTAGATTGCCAATATTCTCTTTAAAATAATTTGTGTAAAATTTGGGGAAGGGGAGGTTCCAACAATCATTTTAGAAGTTCAAATTTAGATCAGTTTCTACAAATGCAACCAAGTCCTGTGCTAGGAACCTGGTCTTCAGCAAATTCTCCCTGGCAATGGCCCTGGAAACACGGGGCTTAGATGGGAGCAGGATACTGCCGTCAGGGCAGCCCAGGGAGAGGGGTCTGCCCTAAAGGGGGCTGATGGAGCCAAGGCAGAGAGCCTGCACTGGCAAGAGGGCCACCTGGGAATAACAGTAATACCATTCATAGCAACAATCACGGAATAGCTGGGGCCATGGATCGAGCCAGATACCCCCATGGATGACCTTGTCAAGCCCCCAGCTCTTGAGAGGTCTGCTGCCACCCTGAAGCCAAGTTCAACACACACTGCTCCCTTTCCCACCATGAGCCCCTTCTCTGCAGAACAGTCAGCCAGTTCTGCAGCCCCTCAAGGGTACCTAGGACACCCACTCAATATGTTTCCTCCACGGGTGCCACCTCACCACTTAGGGACGCCTCTGTGCATAACTGGACAGGGCAGCCTGGCCTTTGCAGCCTCAGCAAACCACCTCCTGGCCCAGGGCCCTTATCCCCAAACACCGACCCTTGTAAAAGGAGGCTGCTTCCAGCAGCAGGTGAGTCCGGGGGCTCTGGGGCCCCCTACTGTCCACCTTTGGTTGGGCAAAACTGGGATCCAAACCTCCCCATTCTCTCCAATGAGGTCAGGCATCAAGGTTTCTGGGGCCCAGCTGAGAAGCTGGTCTCACCCTCAGATCACCTGAGCATACCTGCATTCCTTAAAGAGACAGAGCACCCTTTCTCTGCTACAAAATTCTGCTGTCAGGATGAGCTGCTCACATGATTGCAGGTTTCCCTTCCTTAGGGACGGAGCAGAGGTGCCAATGAAAAGCCCAACGTGGGCACTCGGGTATTCAGTGTTTATTATGTGCTAGCCGAGGGCAAAGCGCTCCCTGTTAACAGCCTTTCTCCTTGAGTTTTACACCTTGAACATTCATTCAACAAACATTAATTCAATTTCTACTGAGGGAGAATATCCACTGATAGGCAATGCATGGTCCCAGACCCCGCTGTCAGCCTCCGCTTGGGCCTCGAGACATCCAGCAACCCATCACTCTGAAGTTGGCTCCTGGAGTGTGAGGTCCCAGGTGTGTGGGGCACCTGCGGCCCTGGGGTCAGCTTGTGGAGCTGTATCGGGTACTGTGGTGTGACCTTCTGCAGGCCACAGGCTCTGTCTCCCTTTTCCTGTCCTGGGGTGGTGTGTGGGTTCAAGGAGCTGCCTTCTGAGAAGTCGTTAACTCGGCTGCGAATGAGCTCATGTGAGCCTGGAGGCATCATTTCTGCCTCCCAAGCCCTGGCCTAACTCCTGGTACTTTAAGGACAACCACAGGAAGAGACATGAGAACATAAATCACTGCGTTGGTCCTCATAGGGTGAAGACAGGGTCCCTGTACCACAGGTCAGCCTTGTCACCCCACATCTATGGTGTCCTCACCATGTCCCTCCCGCTCTCCAGCCCTCCCTGGGCCACTTCTCTTGCACTGGTTGTGAGCATCCCCCTTTTAGGCACTGCTTCCCGGCCTCAGATGCTGTAGGAATCCTCCGAGAGCCTGGTGAATGGCCAACACTGGGGTCCTGGGGGGCGCAGACACCCCAGCTCCCTACACGATACCAATACGTGACCAGTGAAGAACTGCAGTTGTGATCAGGTGGGAGCTGCGGGGTTGGGGTCCTCTGACCATTGCTCTGTCGTGCCCGTCTCTGGCTGGGACCCACCAGCCAGCCAAACACTGGCCAACCCCATGGCCAACCCCACAAGCGAACACAGAGCTCTGAGTCAGGGTTCTCACTGGCAACTTTGTGTTTGACCAGCATGAACCGAAAACTGGGATTAAGTGATGCTCCCACAGGGCCAACCTTCTAGAGAAGGGGATGGCCACACAAGCCCTAAAGAAGCTAAAGCAGCCACTAGGCAACACCAGCCTGTGAAGGCAGAGACCACGCTGGGGCCACTGGGGCCTCTCCAGGGCACAGTGTGAGCTGCAAACTGACTGAAAAAGGAGAGAGCCAGGGGGAAGTGTGGATGAGAAGCCTTCAGAGAGAATAGACAATGCTAGGGCTCAGAGGCTGGACCAAGGTTGCCAGGCTCCAGAAAAAAAAAAAAAAGTGGGGATGGCAGAAGCTCAGATGTAGGAGGAACAAGAGAAGCAGGAGGAGCTGAGAGCCATGAGGTGTGTGGGGTGGAGCGTGCATTCACTGAGGGGTAGAGCAGGAATGAGGAACTGTTTCACTGACTCTGCCAAGGCTTCACCCATTGCCACCACCACTACTGTCCCATCACTGCCATCATCATCACTACCACCACTGTCACCATTGTCACCACTGCTACCATCATCACCATCTTCATCACCCCCACTACACCCATCACCATCATGACTATCACCATCACTATCATTACCATTATTACCATCATCACCACCACCAGTACCACTACTGTCACCACTGTCATTATCATTACCATTATGACTATCAAAATCATTATCACCATCATCACTATCATCACCTCCATTATCACCACCAACACCAGTGTCAGCACTGTCATCATAATCGTGACCATCACCATACCACCACCACCACCACCACCACCACCACCACAGTGTCAGCACTGCCATCACTATCATCACCATGACCATCACCACCATGACCACCACCAGTGTCAGGACTGTCATCACTATCATGACCATCACCATACCACCACCACCACCATCACCACCACCACAGTGTCAGCACTGCCATCACTATCATCACCATGACCATCACCACCATGACCACCACCAGTGTCAGGAATGTCATCACCATCATGACCATCACCATACCACCACCATCATCACAGTGTCAGCACTGCCATCACCATAACGACCATGACCATCACCACCACTAGGGTCAGTCATACCATCACCATCACCACCAGTGTCAGCACTGTCATCACCATCATGACCATCACCATCATACCATCACCATCATCACCACCAGTGTCAGCACTGTCAGCACCATCATGACCATCACCATACCATCACCAGTGTCAGCACTGTCAGCACCATCATGACCATCACCATACCATCACCCTCACCATCACCAGTGTCAGCACTGTCAGCATCATCATGATCATGACCATTGTACCATCACCATGGTGACCATTGGCATCATCATCACTACTATCACCATTTTTGCCACCACCACCAATCACTGTCACCTCTGTGCCCCATCACTACCACCACCATTGTCATCATCCCTGCCTCTGTCACTCACTTCACAGTCAACACCAAATTTCACCTGCTTTGTGAGTTGAATTTCTCAGGGTGGCTCTATATCCTGTTCACATCTCTGGCTCTCTCTACCCCAGTGTCTTTTTTGAACAGTTATTTGAAGGAGGATCAAACAAGCCACCCTTTTACTCCACAGACAGTAGAGGGTGACAGAGATGGTAGAGGTGGGCCGAGAAAGTCACTGGGGATGTTGGTCACATCCCAGGTAAGAGGAAGAGTAGGACTGCAGCCACCATGGAGCACACAGCCTCGTCCCCTCCTTGTCTCCAAAAGGGCCCCCGTGGTGATAGCAACACTGTGGCTTGTCTGTGAACCCCACACACGTCCTTTGTCCTTATCGTTTTCTCTGTTTCAGGTGGATGCTGTAAACGCAGGTTTGCTCTCTTAAGGAAAATGCACGCTCTGAAAGGAAGACTCCAGTACAAAGCCCCTTTTGCCACTCAGTAATTTTCTGACAAATTAAAACAGCAACTGTTCCCTGTGCAGCGAGCTTCCATTTATTACCCCATTGTGAATCCAAGTTTCTCATTCTCTGCATGTTAACTTGCTCACCCCCAGGAGAAGTTCTCCCATGATTCTCAGAAGCTTTGCTGCATTTATAGAACAACTGTGTCTTCACATAAGTACGTATAATCATACTAATGATACATCCAACATACAGAACACACTTTCTGCTCTAAAGACACCTCAGGAAGCTTCCTCACGGAGCTCCTCTCCGGAGCTGCCTCGCCCGTGTCTGTTATCTTTTGGAGGCACAAAAGATCTTTCTGCAGTCTTCGGTATTCCAAAGATCAATTATGCACACTATAGTGGCTTTTAAGAAACAATATAGCTCCTTACCTTCAGCAGAGTTTCCCGACCCCAGCACTTTCAACCACATGGGTGAATTATTCGTTGATGTGGGAGCTGCCCTGGCATTGAGAGATGTATAGCAGCATCCCTGCTTATCCCCAGGGTGGACTCTACCAACTAGATGCCAGTTCACCCTCCCCTGCTTTGTGAAAACTAAAAATATCCCTAGGGATTTATAAATGCCCACTGACGGGGGCAAAATCAGCCGTAGCATTGAACCATTGGCCTACAATAAAACCTCAGATTCTTAAACAACTTAATGTTCTTCCAAAAGCCAACCTAAGATTGCACCCGCCATGTTGCCAACACACTTAGCAGTAGAAAGGCCCACTGTGCCTGAAGGGTAGAGAAGGTGAACTCAGCACAAATGCTGGACAGCAGGTTCCTGAGGGTTTTGCAGGCAGAGGTTATTTAAGAGCCATCAGTCCTCATGTCCACCCCCCTACCCATCTATCCATCCACTCTCCATCTATCTATCCATCCAACCATCCAGCCATCCTTCCTTCCTTCTCTCCATCCCTCTCTTTCCTCCCTTCCCTTCCCCTTTTCCTTCCTTCCTTCCTTCCTTCCCTCCCTCCCTCCATCCATTTATCTATCCATCCATGCATCTATCCATCCTTCTATCCTTCCATCTCTCCAGCCATCCATATAGTCATCCATATATCCATCCATCCTTCATTCTCTCCATCCTATTCTCCATCCATCCATGTATCCATCTATCCACACCTGCATGCATGCTTGGCTCCTTCATGCTTGCTTGGCCCCATACTGCAGATGACATGTAAGGACCATACACAGGGTCCTCGAGGATCTGAGTCAAGCACAGTGACTCTTATGGGGGTGGCATCACCCCATGGGGCAGTTTGGAAATGTGAGAGGTACATTTGGGTTTTTCCAACATCTAGGGATGCCATTAGCTTCTTATGGGCACAGGCTGGGGAAGCTAATGCACCCTGCATGGCGTACGGGAAGCTCCACATGTGGTTGGCTAGTTGCTGACTAGTCCTAGAAGTTTAGAATTACCCGAGTCCAGGTCTTCATTTTGTTTTACATATAAACGTCACCTGGATTTTGCAGGATTTATTAAAATCCTTCACTGGATTTTTCAGGAGTGCAATTGCCATATGCACAGAAGGGAAGCTGTCCTCTGTGCAGTTCAGAACTTTCCTAGAGCTCTTCACCAATTCAGAGAATCACACAACCCACAGCCAGGCTGATTTGAGGCACTCGCACCACCAGCCCACCCTGGGCTGTGAGTATTTGCAGTTGTCGCCCTCACAGAGGTTTCGTGGACAAGCCATAGACCTTGTGGCTGTGTTTTCTTCTGGAGCACTTACATACTGAACATCACCATGCAGCGTATATGCTTTTCATCTCATCTTCCTGTATCCCAAAGTTGGACTTGATATTGATGTCTTTACAAAGTACATGCTTGTGGAGATGTAACACTCTGGGATGTTGATTGTGGTGGTTACACAAATCTACACGAGATGAAAAATTACATAGAACTTTCTGAGGTGATGAAAATGTGCTTTATTTGGTGGTGATGGCTGCATAACTCTGTGAATAAACTAGAAACCACTGAATTACATTAAAAGGGTGAATTTTATGGTATGTGAATTATATCTCAATAAAGCTGTTAAAGAAGATAAAACACTTAAATGGTTCTGAACTGTGTGTAATAAAATCCATGCTTCCTACCCTGGTCACGGAACCCACCCTCCAAACCACTCCTGCACCACTGCCCCTCGCAGTGGGGAAAACTAACACCAGGTGCAGGCTCCTGAGTTTGCCACAGACCTCTGACCTCCAGGCTACCATATACACTGTTCCCCTGCCTAAAATGCTCCTCCTGGCTGGGCGCAGTGGCTCACACCTGTAATCCCAGGACTTTGGGAGGCCGAGGCGGGTGGATCACAATGTCAGGAGATTGAGCCCACCCTACCAAACACGGTGAAATCCCGTCTCTACTAAAAATACAAAAAATTAGCCAGGCGTGGTGGTGGGCGCCTGTAGTTCCCAGCTACTCCGGAGGCTGAGGACAGAGAATGGCATGAATGTGGGAGGCAGAGCTTATAGTAAGCCGAGATTGCACCACTGCACTCAGGCCTGGATGACAGAGAGAGACTCTGTCTCCAAAAAAAAAAAAAAAAAAAAAAAAAAAAATGCTCCTCCTTCCCTGTTCCCCCTGAATCCTACTCCATCTTACGGGGTCTTCACTAACAATCACTCATGTTTGACCTGGGTGCCCCTCCCATCACAATGTTCCCCCCAGGTGCACGTCCCCATCACAAAGTTCACCCCATGGTTGTGGCTGCTTGTTTACTTTGCTGACTCCCCGTCTCGAGTATAAACTCCGTGAAGATAGAACTGTCTCCACTTTGGTCAGCATTGTATCCCAGCAGCCGGCCCAGGGCCTGGGAGAAGGGAACTCAGTGAACACACAGGCAGGCTCATGCTGCGGAATTTCATCAGAGTGCACACAGGTCACCAGGATGGCCATGTATTAGTCCGTTCCCACACTGCTACGAAGAACTGCCCGAAACTGGGTAATTTGTAAAAGAAAGAGGCTTGATTGACTCGCAGTTCCACAGGGCTGGGGAGGCCTCAGAAAACTTATAACCATGGCAGAAGAGGAAGCAAACCTATCCTTCTTCACAAGGCGGCAGGAAGGAGAAGTGCAGAGAAAAAGGGGGAAAATCCCTTTATAAAACCTTATAAAACCATCAGATTTCCTGAGACTTATTCACTACCACGGGAACAGTATACAGGAAACCGCCCCCGTGATTCAAATATCTCCCACTGGGTCCCTCCCACAACATGTGGGGATTATGGGAACTACAATTCAAGATGAGATTTGGGTGGGGACACAGCCAAACCATATCAGGTCACTTTTTGGTCTTTCAGATTATATCTTATAATTCCACAAAGGAAGATAAGCCAAATATTTGGTTTTTAAATACGTGGAATCAAATCTACAGCCTGCAGATTGTCTGCAGGTGAGCTGCCCAGAAGGCACCCCATCTTTCTCTGTGGCTCTGGTTGTTAGGGGTTGAGCGCAACCTGGACCCAGCTCCACACACAGCCTTTTCCACACCCTGAATCCTTTACTCCTGAGGACCTAAGAAGTGGGTGGTACAGCATCCTCCTCCCATGAGAGACAGGACACTGGAGGAGGCTCAGAGAGGTCCCATCGCTTCCTAGAGGACCTCGCAACCAGCTGGGATTACACACGTGCGAACCCAGCAAGCTCAGCCCTGACGTCTCTGCTAGGCTGCCCCACAGGAACTTGCATCTTCAAAGTACAATGTGAGTTCCTTCTTCCTATACCCTGAGATACATAATCCCCCATCACTGCCACTGCTCCCATGACGGAAAAATGAATGCTTCAATTTGACAGTTTCAAGAACTATAAATTGTTCAAGTTCCTGGATATCAAATGGTGACATTAAAATTACTTAATTTAATATCCTCAATACACTATTTCATTGGCTTTTTTCCCCTTCCTTTCAAATTTCTTATGGCTTATTATAAACTCATACAATTACTTCCCAGGAAGTCTGATTTTCATTTCTTCATTTGCTTCTTAATAGAACCCTTTTCTATACTGCTAACTTAGGAGAAGACACATCACCAGTTTAACTTTTAAGAAGTTGCAAGATTAAATACCAGCTATGCTTTTTCTTAAGTGTGTTATCATAAGAAGGCAGACTGGTTAGAACACAGGGCTGTGGTGTAAACGGTTGGTGGAAAAGCTGAGAAACACAGTAAGTGTCACTCAGTTTTCTCTTTTTGTCTCACTCTCCTATTTCATATCTTCTCCATCTGCCAGGGCCACTTTCTCAAGGTTTTACGGCCTGAATCACAAGGCCTACAAGGCCTCTACACATTAAAAAAAAATGCATCACAAAGATGAAGTGTGAAGAATCCACCAAATCACACACCTCTTGCTTTCCTGCCTTACTTCCGTACAGTGTGGGAAAACTCTTCGACAATTGGAAAAATTTTAAAACTGAATAAATAGCAAAACTCAAACAGCAAGCTCACCAGATGAGATGCTTCAACAACCATCTCTACCTTTGAAATTCATTAACTAAAGCAATTTACCAAGCCTGACCCAGAATGCATTATTCACACAAGAAGAGCTGCGTTTGATAAATATGGAAACCTTGACTACTCTGCAGAGTCTGAACGCTTTTACATAAATTCCCACTAGGATTAGCAATCTTTTCAGAAATCAAGCTACCTACATAAAGCCACTTAAGGTTGTGGCTTTTCTTCTCTATCAAGCAAGTGTAAGGAAATCCTTAAATGGGGGACTAAGATCTATTACGGATAAGAGGAATCAGGCATCATCTCATCTAATTTTCTGACACATGAGATTAATTCCAAAGACACCTGGAACTCAACATGTAAGTCTGCCGCCTGCTTGTTTGTGGGCCCGGCCTGGGAAGGTGAAAGGCTATTTATTACAATCCCAGCACAAGGCTCCAACAGCTGCGCAGCTCTGCAGTGGGGCCCAAGCACGGGCTGACCCAGCGTCACAATCCTCAAAAGAAAGGAAAATCGTAAATGCTCTGGGTTCTCAGGAAGGGGCCGCGGCCGTTTTCTGAAGGACACAGAAGGGGTGGATGTCAGGCTGACAATCAAGTTTCCATTTATAAAGTGAAGTTAAGTGTTAGGCAATTATCTGGATAATTAATTTTCCAATGGTTTCTCCCTAAATCATCGAAATGCCTATGCATGAGAGAAGAGCTGGGAAGTCTACATTCCCTCCTCATTTATGTTGTGCAGATCAGGCCTTTGGAGACAAACGGCAGCTTGTGTGCTGGGCTCCCTGGCACACCACGGCCCAGGAGCCCTCCTACCCTGTCCAGAGTCCGCCCTGGATACCTTCCTCCCAGACTCCCACCCCCTCCTCCTCCTTCCCCTCTCCTCTCTTTAGTACCCTCCTCCCTCCCACCTTCTGCAGTTTTCCTTGACGACCCCAGCTGTCCTAGGGAAGTCCACACAGACTCTCAGGGCTCCACGCGATCTTCCCTTTACCCAGTAAGCAAAGGACCTACTGGGAAGGTAGAAGAGGAAGAAATGCTGCCACTTCAGGCTTTGCCCCAGAAGCATTTTCTCATTTGAACCTGTTAGCCTGCCTGTATCCTGGAAATAGTAGGAGGACATATAACGGTATTATTATACCCATTTTGCAGATTACAAAACTGAGGCTTTGAAGATGTGGCTTCAGGTAAACCACAATCCTACCTGGGATTCATAGCCAGGTCTGCCTGGGGCCAAGCACTCTGAACTACTCCGATGCGGCTGAGACGCACATGCTCCGTGGTGGTCTGTGCTGTTTCCTCCTTATACGCAGCTGCCTTTTGAAGCCAGGTGCCAAGTATCATGCCCATCAGGCTTCTGCAGCACCAGGCACAGCTCTTTATCATAGAGTTACTCAAGACTCTAGTGAAGAAACGTGCACAGGTGGCAGGATGACACGGAGGGAAGGAGGGGGCACGGGAGGGAGGGAAAGAGCTCTAGAATAGCCGGCGAGCCTCTATTCCCACAAAACCCCCGCCCCTCTCCTGAGCCTCCAGGCCCCTCTCTGTGGAGGCTTATGATCCAGGTATGTGGACTTCCTCACAAATGGACTGTGTTAGATGCATTATGGCTACTTAGTGTTCTGTGATAGCACAAGGACTCCTCAGGGCCTGGGTCCAGAGCTCCAGGATTTATTCAGCAAACTGCTGGGCGGTCACTGTTGTCAGGACACTGGGTTAGAGCAGAGAAAACCCGGCTCTAGCACCTCCACTCCTGAGCACAGCAGCAGACTCTCTCCATTGGAGAGCCGGGTTCTCTCTGCCCTAACCCAGTGTCCTGACAACAGTGGCCGCCCAGCAGTTTGCGAAATGAATCCTGGAGCTGTGGACCCCGGCCCTGAGGAGTCCTTGTTTTATCATAGCAAGCTCAGACACCTTCTCGGTTTGGGACAATGATGAGGGAACTGAGCTTTTAACAGGAATAGACATAGGTAGAACCTCAAACGTATTTGCAAAACCTAAAGCATATTTCAATATCAAAGCAGCCGTTCACATCTGAAGTCTTCCTTAATAAATCCTCTGTCAAGGGAAGACCCAGCACAAAGGTTTGTTGAAATAAACTGTGTCTTTAGAGGTTAGGGCTTGGTGCAAATCACACTGCATCCCAGCTCCCACTGCTGTGAAAACAGACTTAAAAGGGCATGGAGAGCAGTTCGGGAGGAGCCCCAGCCCCCAGACTCCTCCCCTGCATGGCTGGGCCAATGCATGTGTGGAAGGCTGGATCTGTGGGTCCTGTTCAGCCCCTCTTGGAAGCATCATTTCCCTTCAGTCTCAACTGTCCAGAAGTTTGAAGGCTGGGGTCCCGCCAAGGCCCTGTCCTGGGGGATTATCCCAGGAAGGTAGGTCATACGGAGACAGCCCTGAACCAGACTTGGGTTAAACATTCATAAACAGAAGGTCATTCAAGAAGACTTAAAAGAATCCACTAAGATAGTTTTGATTGCAATGACATCATTATCAACACTGTAGAAATTAACCTACCGTCAAGTTTCCTTTCTGAATAAGGGTTGAGATTAGTCAGGGGCATAGGCCAGCTGTGCTGCAAACGGCACCTGCTCCCAAAGGGAACACAGAGTTCCTGCTGGTTTCGCAAAAGCAAGGTGTGTGGAAGTGCCTTTTACCCATCTAATGATAGGATAATTGAAACAAAGCGTCTTTTCTAACTTGGTTATGGAAATTACCATATAAACTACTACAAAATACCACAGAATCTATGCAGCTCTTAAAAATGGTATAGAAAATTATGTTTAACAGGAAGATAGCCTCAGTGTATGGATACATTGAGGAGAAACCAAACGTATTTGGTATAATTTCACTTCCGTAGAGTTAATGATAAAGGCTAGAAAAGATATTTGTGGATCAAAATATTAACAGTAGTGATTTCAAGTTCTTAAGTCTTATCTATTTTTATTAAAATTCTCTACCATCAACATACACTACTATTAAAATAAATCTTTACAAAGCAATAACAGTTGGAATTCTTTTGTATCCTTTCACTATTAGAAGACCGTACAAATGACCATTTAAGCAAGATGGACTATACATCCGATTACAAAATATCCTCACGTCACAGGCTATGGAGAGAGACTAGAAGGCAGGCTGGATAGTCCTTATTAGCGGAGGGACTCAGGGAGTGGAGCTGCCGGGAAGAGGGGAGGCTAGCCTTTGCACAGAGCTTGGGAGCAAACAGGAGGATCAGGAATATGTAAATGAATGGTTTTAATTTCCCCTTTCCTTGAGTCCAATGGCAGCTGGCCCAGCCATCCACACTGACCTTTGTTCCAAGGTCCCTCCGTCCCCCGTGGAGAGAAATGCACCATGCTGTGGGCCTCTGAGGACAGCCTCGGCTTGGGTTAAAATGCTAATGTGGCTGGCATCAGTGCCCCTTGAAGCAGCAAAGATGAAGCCTGAACACCCCCGCCCAGCCCCTGGCACTGCACACAGTGGGCAGGTGCCATCCCAATCCCCAATCGCTTCCCCAGAGGCTGTGTGTGAAGTGACAGAAGTTAATGAGGATCCAGGTTTTTAAAAGTAGGGAAAAAGTCTGCATATTCAGGACCCAGCAGCCCCTCAGCATGACTTACTGTAGAATCCATACGCGGCAGCTGGCTTCTAATGAAAATTTAAATATGCCAGGGCTTTTCGATTTTGTTTTATTTTTCAAGCTGTTGTTATTATTATTATTGCTATTTCTCCATCACTAACCTCGAAGATTGGCCTAAAAAAAGAAAGAATGGCCTTTTCAGAGTATCAAAAAGAAAACCTCAGATGCGCGGGTGCTTATTTATATATTCATTATACAGAACTGCACATGCACGCAAGGAAAAGTTCATCATAACAAGGCTTAACACAATGACGATTTCGGAGGCTAGGTCTGTTTAAGTCATTTTCTACCACCAGAATGGTGATAATGCAATACATAAAATTCCTCCTGCTCCTATCACAAGCACAGAGCCAACTAAATCAGAGTCCGCTTTGTCCTTTCAGAGACACCCATTATCTTCCCAGAGAACACAATGTGTGTTTATTTTACAAAACCCCCAACACAAATGGAAATAAAAAAACACATTATGAAAGAGATTGGAGGAGCCTGTGCCGTGATGTATGATTAACTGTACTCTGTTGGGTGCGAGTAGCAAACAACACCAAATAACCCAAATTTCTAGTAGTTTTTCTCCATTAATTTCTACATTCTGCTCATAAAATGTTCGCATAATACCTTTCCGGTCTGGAAGAGTACAGGTTTGTTTAATAAACATCTCTTATGGAAACTATAAAAGCACCTTCTTCCCAGTCAGCAGAATGCAAAAACCAGGTGCCCAGCTGCCTGTGATTCCTGGGATACAGAAGGAATTAAGTGTAAATGTCTCCTGGGGCACTGGCTTCCAGCCAGCATGGAGTCTGGGCTGGAGCATGACCTGCTGGGCTGAAACAAGCCAGCAAAGCCTGGGCCAACCCACTTTTAAGATCCTTCTGGTTCTTTTCTACCTTGATTAGGTATGGAAATCAGTATGGAAGGCCCCAGGGAAGAACAAGAAAGACAAGCAGGATGCTGGTGGCAGATTCTTGGGAAAAGCCCATGACCTCCAAAAAGTAAGTTCATGCTTCGGGGTGTTGGGAAAATAAGAGAAGAAGGAAAATGAAGGAAGAGGGAGAATTCGGGGTAAAGTGTCAGGAAGTAAAAAAGAGGGTTATGGAAAGTATGATGAAAGGAAGGTAAAAAAGAGGGTTATGGAATGAGGATATAATTTCCAAATGAGAGTCTTGTAAATCATTATATGTTTTAAAAAGCAAATAAAAGTAGAGTTTGAAGATACAAGCAAAAGGTAACATACTTGTCCTCACCCTCCAAGTCTTATTTTTCCTTTTCTACACTTGCTTCTATCTCCTCTCCTCCCTTCCCATGCATCTTATTAAAATTTTCCATGTACCAATCTCAAGTTTAAAAAAAAAAAAAAAAAGGAAGTAGAATGAGCAGGGGAGAGAAAATGGATCTGCATGGGAAAGGGGAAAGTAGGAGACCTCGAATGCTAAAAAGTGAAATGGGACAAGACTGAAAAGCATGACTTCTAAATACCAGGAAAGCCTTTATATCAAAAACACCATGAATAGGTCTGGCACAGCGGCTCCTGCCTGTAATTTCAGCACTTTGGGAGGCTGAGGTGGACAGATCACCTAAGGTCAGGAGTTCGAGCCTAGCCTGGCCAACATGGTGAAACCCCGTCTGTACTAAAAATACAAAAAAAAAAAAAATTAGCCAGGTGTGGTGGCACATGCCTGTAATCCCAGCTACTTGGGAGGCTGGGGCAGGAGAATCGCTTGAACCCAGGAGGCGGAGGTTGCAGTGAGCCAGGATCACACCACCGCACACCAGCCTGAGTGACAGGGTGAGGCTCCGTCTCAAAAACAAACAAACAAAAATCACCGTGAATAAACCCAAAAGACAAAATCACAGACAGTATTTGTAATGAGTATGGTAGGCAAAAAGGTTAGTAGATAAACAGTATACAAAGAATTCCTCCAAATCATACAGGAAAAGATACGTACTCCAGAGGAAAAAACCTAAGTTAAAATAAACACACACAAAATCCGAAGAGATAATTTACAAAGAAAAAAGCTAATGACCAACAAACAATTGGCAATAAAAATTTAGCTTCACTAATAATGACACATAAAAATGGGTAAATAACAATTTCCCCCTAACAAACTGGCCAAACTGAATATATTTATGAAGGTCTATATATAATTGTACACACTCTCCACCACAACACACACCCTGGGCTAAGGTGAGACAGGTGCTCAGACACGCACAAACTCATGTATGGTCAAGTGGGCTGGGCTTTCTTCGGGGCAGACCAGCAAGACATGCGGAAACCTTAGAACCATTCTAGTTCTTCAGTCCTGTGAGTTAGCCCCAAGGAAATGAACAGAGATGAGTGAAAAATGCATGCACAAGAATGTTCGCTTTACAGCCATCTTCCATCACAAAAAGTGCAAACAACCCAACCTTTTTTTTTTTTTTTTTGAGATGGAGTCTCGCTCAGTCACCCAGGCTGGAGTGCAGTGGTGCGATCTCAGCTCACTGCAAGCTCCGCCTCCCGGGTTCACACTATTCTCCTGCCTCAGCCTCCCGAGTAGCTGGGACTATAGGAGCCTGCCGCCACGCACGGCTAAATTTTTGCATTTTTAGCAGAGACGGGGTTTCACCGTGTTAGCCAGGATGGTCTCAGTCTCCTGACCTCGTGATCCGCCCGTCTCGGCCTCCCAAAGTGCTGGGATTACAGGCTTGAGCCACCGCGCCCAGCCTTCATGGTCTTTCTTAAAGTGGACCTAGGAATCATCACTTCTAAATCAACTGCCCACCCACAGTTTCCTTGTGCTTTCAGTTTCACTGCTCTGTCTGCTACATTGTAACCTACTGCTATCCACTAGTGGGCACGGGAGGCTCCAGGGCCAGCGTTCGGGAGGAAAAGACACCAGGCTGGACCACAGATGCCTCCTTCAGGACTGGGGGAGGACTAGCTCAGATGGGCTGGGAGCCTTCCCTCCCCATGTCAAATCAGGACAGGGCGAAGGACCACGGCGTCCAGCCAGCACGTCTCTTCCTGGGAAAGGTCTTCCCAGTTTCTACTTTTAATGCTGCAACATGGCTTTCCTTCTTTTTCCTTTTTCAAAAATTGAGAGCACAGTGAAATATAACACAAACCCGGTGTATTCTGAAGTTGGTGAGAAAACTGCTTCTCTAGAACTAAAAGTAGAATGGCCTTGGTCCCTTCGCCTCCTGCTGATCTGTTGGAAGAGGGAAGGAAGAGGAGGGGAGGGGAGAGGAAGAGGAGGGGCCGGAGGGAAGCCAGGGGAGGTGTGAGGGGCATTGGTCTTGCCCAGCTCTTCATCACTCCCACGCTTCCTATCGTCGGCACTCCCATGCCCCGCCTGCCTCAGAGAGCCCTCACTGTGGCTGGTCTTGGCAAGGGGTGCTATGGCCACCCACTTTGAAGGAGGGACCTGGGGCAACAGCTCATGCCTTCAGCTTGGCCAAGCGGACCTTTCCTTCAGAGTCAGACTCTGAGCACCAATGCTGTCCTGCCTGGGGATGGCTGGGACCCTGCCTGGCTCTCCACAGGCCTCTTGGTTCCTGGATATTGTTCAACTGGGGTCCTCCAGCTCCATTAATTCCAGAGCTTCCTGACAGTCTTCTAATACATTCCCTGGCCACAGGTGGCCAGGGTCAGGCTGGGATTCTTGCAACAGGGAGTGGGGGAATAGTGGAGAAAAAAGACTAAGGACAAGAATTCCCCGTAGCCAGCACCAAGATGGGAGGGAAAACGCTCCATCAACACATGCGTGCACGCACACAGAGATACGCACAGACACACGCAGAGAAACACACATGCAGATACATACAAATACACACACCAAGAAACCCCCACACACATACACATACATACACACACAAATACACACAGACACACACATGCAGAAACACAAATACACACAGACACACACAGAGAAATGCACATGCAGATACAAATACATACACACACAAAGAAACCCACACATACATACACATACACACAGATATACACAAGTAGATACACATACGCACACACACACACACACGAACACACAAATATACACAGATGCACACAGAGAAACAGATACACAAAAATATACACACAGACACAGATGTACACAAAGACACACACAGATACACATACATACAGATACACAAATCTACACACAGACACAGATGTACACAGACACACATAGACACACACACATGCAGAAACACACAAATATACCCACAGATGCACACACAGACACAGACACAGGTGAACACAAAGACACACACACAGATATACACCCAGACATACATACACACACAGACACACATAAACATGGACACACACAGATACACAGAAACACACACAAAGACTCATACACAGATACACAAACACACATAAAGAGAGCTACATGGAGACACACATATAGATACACATGAACACACACAACGATACAGAAAGAGACACAGCCACATACAGATACACAGACACCCACATAGAGAGATCCACAAAGACACCCACACATAGATACAAACATACACACACAAACACAGATATAGACACATATACAGATACACACAGATACACATACAGACACCCACACAGAGATCTCCACAAAGACACACACACATAGACATACACACACACAGACACGTACACAGACACAGAGATATAGACACACACAGATACACGCAATCACACACACATACAGACACACACAGACACCCACACAGAGATATCCACAAAGACACACACACAGATAGACATACACACAGACACATACACAGACACAGAGATATAGACACACACACAGATACACGCAATCACACACACAGATACACACACAGACACACACAGACACCCACACAGAGATATCCACAAAGACACACACATACATACAGACATACACACAGACAGACACATACACAGACACACAGAGATATAGAGACATATACAGATACACACGATCACACACACAGAGAGAGACACACAGACACACACAGACACACCAGAGACACACACATACACAGGTCCACACACACAGAGCCAACCAAGACCCAGTCCTGCGGGCCCTGCCCGCGTATAAATCATATGAGTCTCAGCCTTCGGATGTGCTCATTTTAATAACTTAGCCAGCAGTCTTCTCTCAAAATTAACATCTGCTCCAGCAGCTTCCAGCTTTCCTTGTGAAAATAATGGCAGCTAATAGGGAAAGGGCTGTCGTGTTCCGACTCCAGGTACTGCTGGCGTGACAGCTGTGTGATCAGGAGAAGAAAGGTATGCCAAGACAAAAGGAATAATTAAAATGAACCACGAGAACCAGCCCTGGATTTAAATGTTTAAATGTTTTAATTTAAAAGAACAATGGCTCCTTGAAGTGTCTTCACTACCGGTACTGACAACCTGCCATTTATTAATCAGTGTTAAATAACAGCGGCTCAGGGTTTGACACCAAACAGCAGATGATGTGTGATGATCCCTAAAATAGCAGCCACATTTCAGGGCTGATTTCTAAATGACTCCGGCGTCACAAGGAAGACTCTGGAATATTTGCTGCACCAATTAAAGAGCATTAACCACTCTGTGGCAAATAAGCATGCAGTGGAGTGAGATTTAACTATCCCGAGCCTTCCAGGTAAAGTGAGGGGCGTATGGCGTGTCTCAACTATAAAGTACGTTAAAGACAAACAAATGAAAAGTGTGTCTTCCTAGGCAGTGGTTCTCAGTCGGGTTGCTTTGGTCTCTAAGACACACTGGCGACGTCTAAAGACATTGTGATTCACATACCTGGGGGTGGGGGAAGGAAGAAGGGGTACACCTAGGGGTCATCTAAAGGCTGGAGGCCAGGGACGCTGTCAAACAGCCTTCAACGCACAAGGCAGCCCCCACCACGGGGTGATTCAGCCCCTGAGGTCAACAGTGCCAAGGCTGGGGAACTGCAGAAAAAGGATCCATGCTCAAACCCAAGACATGCATTTCCACACATGTGTATTTTTTTAATCAGCACAAAGAGGGTTAAAATTCTTCTTTGTCACTTATTTCATAAAAGGAGCTGCTTCAGTGCATCCCGGGAGCCTCCTGACACCCTTGCCTGTCTCTGGAAGTCACGGACAGTGGATGACGCGCCACTGAGGGCAGGCAAGCATCCCACGTTTTGCCTTTGAGTCTCTGTAACGCAGGCTTCTGCCCCTCACTGCAGGCAGCTTATGTGGAGTTTAATGTATAACCCCAAAGCGAAGGTTGGAACCTGTTAGAAATGGGCCTGTTAGAAATGTCACTTCTATTTAAAAGGGTGGTTAGTTCTGCAATCATTTTACTGGAGTTCTCACAATCTGTTATCTTTTTAAAACCACAAATATTTGCACAGCAGGATGATGAGCATAAGAGATACGGGGATGTTTCGCTGACCTGATAATAATGATGTTTGTTTAAAAATGGGTTCTGCAAGTAGACTATCTGGAGGGTCTCCAAGTCGGGGAGGCACGGCTCAATCCACATCCGGTGCGATGCGGCCCTCCCTTAGACACACACTGCTTTTCAATACCGGTGTGAGCCAGCTTGCCCTGCATTTGGGATTTATGAAAAGTGCACGAACACTCCTTTAAATGCATTCTCATTTATGTGCTCAATTTAGCAAAGACTGATCAAATCCATCATGCTAAAGAGAAGCACCTAAAACAGTAATAACTGACTCTGGAAGCTGCTGGGGCATTTGCATCTGGGTGGTCTTCAAGCGTGGGTCACATTTGTGCTCATCACTGACCTTCAGAAGAATATGCTGATACAAAAGATTGGATCTGAAAGCTGCAAGAGTTTCCACCTCACCAGGGCTGGAGTTTTTCTGAAGCTATGTCCCATTAGTAAAGAAGGGTTGGAGGGAGCCTGGATGAACGCGCCACGCAAACTGCACAGCCCAACCTGGCTCTTGGTGTTGTTAGGGTCCTGTCGTGGTCTGACCGGGCTGTCATCACAGAAGAGCTTAGACTGGGTCTTTTATGAACCATGGACGTTTATTGCTCACAGCTCTAGAGCTTGGAAAGCCCAAGATGAAGGTGTCAGCAGATTTGGTGTCTGGTGAGGGCATGTTTTCTCCTAAATGGTACCTTCTGTGTGTGCTCACGTGGAAGACGGGCCCGGCAGCTCTCTGGAGTCAGGTTCATAAAGGCTCTAATTCCATTCCTAAGGGCGGAGTCCTCATGACCTCATAACCGCCCAAAGGCCCTACCTTTGGACACCATCGCCTTGGGAGTTAGGTCTCAGCAGATGAATTCTGGAGGGACACAGACATTCAGAACACAGCAGGATCAAACAGTGGTTAAACGACAGTGGGGAAACGGGTCTTTTCTCCCACCGGGAGTGGGTATAACCAGTGTCATCGATGAGCCAGCGGAGCCCAGAAGCCTACCCAGCTCTGTCCCAACTAGCTGTGAGGCCCTGGCCCAGTCCCTCCGCCTAAGTCCTTTCTGAAGCCAAGCGGCTGGCCTGGATGCTCCTTCCACTTCCTTTCCATCTGAAACCCCTGATTCTGAAATTCAGTCCTTTCTCTTTTTACTCTTTCAAGTGAATGGACAGTTTGGCTCCTGCCACCGACGGATGACAGCAGGGCTGGTGTCGGACGCTGCATTTCGAGTCTGAGATTCTGCGAGAGCCGTGGGAAAGCTCGCCACGTAGCACAGGCCTGGAACTCAAACAAGTCATCTCTGCTCTGAAATGGATAAAGAAATGTGTCTTTTTCACCCCAAGACTGAAGCTGGACACAGGAAATGTTTTTGAAGTGATATCTGAACTCAAAAGAAACTTTCGACTCACATCCGAAGTCTGACTGTTCTGACACTTTTCTGAGCAATCTGCCTGCGGATCTGCTGACCTGGGCTCTTTCCAATAACTACAGCCTTCCAGAACTTACCACCGCAGGGGCAGCGGCATTTAGACACCTGATGTGATTGTCAGACCTTCTCCTCATGCTGTCCCTGTCTCAGAGAAGCGCCATGACAACCAGAGGCACCAGGACACCTGCCGAGGACACCAACAACAGCATGTCCTCCATGGCGCCCGCCACAGGGCGAGGGGAAAGCAGGCATTGAGGCCCTGGTCCTCCAGATTCACATCTCAGGGGGGTCTTTGTTTTGAAGGACAGTCCATATTCTCAGAAAGGCTTCAACAGGAATCCACTGAAAACCAGGGTTAAAATTTTATAGTCAAGAGTGCAAACCGAGTATTTGCTTAGCACTTCATATCCAAAAAACAAAACTAAAATTTTGCAAAAATAGATGTATTTTATTTTATATTTAATAAAATTTTGCTTATAACTGCAACCAAATGCTAACTTTCAGAGTGAAAGACATTCAGGTAGTGACTGTGTCCTACTTGACTGGTTGCGGCTAACAAGCATTACGGCTGTTCAACAGGGGATTCCCTTTACATTTGCCTTTCAGAGCCTCATTGCAAAGAGTGACCTTTGCAAAAACTAGTCTAGAATGTTACTAATATCCTGAAGGTGTTCTCTGAATCATTGATCACTTCAGTAAGTGTCTTCTACTCTCACCGGCTAACTGGATCTCTGCCTCCTCAGTGGTAATCTGGTTGAACTCCACCTCCTTTCTCAATAATTGCGGCTGTAATTCCTGCACTTTCTTGAAAGCGCTTTCATCGTCATCATGAAATCCTACATGTTTGCATTACTTGCACTTTCACTTTGCAACCAACTCCACTGCACTGAGGCTTTATGATAGGGCAGTTGCAATATAAAACGACCAGCTAAGATCAACCCATGAAGCCCTGAGTGTATTAGGCAGAGATGGGTCTCAGTGATGAGCAGTGAGGCATGTTAGAGTGGGAATTCAGTTTAGGAGTGGTCTGTACAAGAATGGCTTTTCCCCAACATCACCACATAGCTAGGGCGATACAGCCCTCCCCTCTAGTGCTGAGGGTGATGGTCTCCAAAGAGGCGCCTCGAATCCTCCTCTCTGTATTTGCAGCCTGGACTGCCCATCAGAGGGAAGGGCTAATGCCCTGTCCTTGAAACCGGACTGGCCATTAACTGTCTGACTCACAGAATGCTGCAGAAGAGATGTTCCCGCCTTCCACAGCTGGGTCACGGGAGCTTTCTGGCTTCCACAGGGGACTCTTGGAATGCTCCCTTTGGGGACATCTGCTCTCAGAACCTAGTCCCTATGCCATGAGAAGGCTGAACCATGTCCAGTCTATGCTGCCAGCATATCTCCAAGCTGGTGACCAGCACCCACTGCTAGCCACATACATGCACCATCTTATGTCATGGCTTGGGATGATGCCAGCCTCAACCCCATTGAGTGCAGGTGCATGAGAAACTCCAAGGACGGACAGGCCAGCTGAGCCGAGTCAAGCCACAGAGCCACAGAGGCAGCAATGGATGGCTGTCTGAAGCCTCTGAGCTTTGAGGAGGTTTGTTGTATCACACTGCACAACTGAAACGCACACTTCAACACTCTTCTTGGGCTCTCGTTTTTAAGACAGGCCTGCATCTTCCGATAACACAACTTCAAGCACCAAGATTGTTTTGACCATTTTGACAAAAAGTCAAACTATTTTTCAGTTACAAGACAAGTCTTTTAAAAGTTAAAAATATATTCAGTCAGAACAGTCAACACAGAAGACAGGCTTGGGGGGGGAAATGAAAGAGGCATTGAAAAGCTTTACCCAGTGTGTTTTCATTGTATAAATAAGAATGAAATTTTATGATCTTGATGTTTTTAGGCAAGTTAAGGTTCTTTTTTTTTTTTTTTTTTAGCTAATTTTTACTATTTGTTTGGGGGCACTGAAAATGAATTGAGCTTCCTCCCACTGATTCTGGGGATATTATTGATTTAATAACACGGCAGGATTTACTTTTGCCGAGGATCTCTTTCTGGATACTGCTGGGCTGTTTCCTGTGGGTAGTTATTTGACTTTAGCACCCTACCAATACAGGATGGCAAAGTTTTGACCAATTTTTTTTTTTGGAAGTACAGAATATGCCTTTTCATATGAAACGTTTTCAGAGCAGCTTCCTTCTGCCCTTATCCACTCAAATAAAGTTCTGACATGCAAATAAATTTTGCATAAGCGGAGATATATGACGTCTACAGTTAAGGACTATGGCCAACCGATTATACCCACGTGCCATTTTCTACTTTTACAAACCCCTGATAAAAGAGAAAAGTCTTGAAGACAGCACTTCACACATAAAATATTTCTTTTATAGCAAAATGTGTCCAACTGATTTATGAGGTCCTCTCAAGGAGAACAAAACACACACTATAAAACTGAAACTCACAGAAAGGTTTCCCAGCTTCTTTAGGAAAAAACGCACTCAAATTGCACGGGGTGCAGATTTTCATAGTATATAACGCGAATTCTTCATGGATGCTGCACTTTCTCCTGGTGGGTTTATTTATTTCTATGATAGTATAATTTTTTTTCTTAAAGTACATGTTCTCAAGATACTTGTCCTTGAATTAAAGGCATCATTGGAAAAATCTGACCCATAAGCCAGGTAACTGCAAGGTGCATTGTGCCTAATTTGGGACACCTGAATCAGAATGATAGCCGGGTTCAGGGTGGCAGACGATAGCCCACTGGGCAAACCTGGCATGCACTGTTTGTGAAAATAAAACGTTGTTGGAGTCTGGATGGTTCCTGAAGGGCTGTGTGTGGCTTCTTCCTGCTGAAGTGGTGGAGTTGAGTGGTTCTGATGGACATCTGGCCCATGAAGCTGAAAACCCTCCTGGTCCTTAGGAGAAAATGCTCCCCGACTCCTGGATGGATGGGAAAGGACCCATCTTTCTGTCCTCCTGAGAATGTCTTCCGTTTTCCAGGGGCACATCTGGAGGCCCCATGGAATCTTCCTAACAGTCGTGTGGAGTGTGTCAACAAAATGGGACCGTCTGCATCAGGGCAGTCATGAAAGGGTCCTCAGTGACCTAAGTCCTTTTAAATGGAGTACAATGGACCCAGATTCCGTGAAAACAGCCTCCATGCACAGTGGCACTTGGGAGGAAAAGAAAAACCCTCTCATTTCCTTATTACCCGAACACACTGATGATCCATTTGTAAAAGACGGCCCAGCCAGCATCTCCCTCCCTGAGAGGGTGCTGTGTGCTGCTGAAATTCTGATTACAACTGCTCTTAGGACGAAATGACTGGAGCCCAGATACCTTATTTAGCAATCAGTGCCCGGCGCAAGGACTTGCTGTGCCAACGAGAAGGAAGCGAGGCATTTTGGCTAGTCACAGCATTTTCGCTGTGTCACAGGGAGACAGAAGATGGGCTGCTATTTCACCGGCTAAATGCTATCATTTTAAGCACCGTTCCAAAGAAAACAGGGATCTTGCCAGAGGAAAATAACACATACCATAAAGGAAAAAGAAATGTACATCAAGGCAAATAAACAGCTTTCTACCAAGGGCCTAGGATCTTGCTAGAGGAGTTGTTTCTCTGGCTGAAAAGCAGTTGAGAAAGGCAAGACAAGGGGGGCGGGAGCTGAGCAGGGCACCTCTAAGCCCTTCCTGCTGCTCTTCAAAGACAGATGCATTTTCCTTTCTCTTGTCTCCTTGCAAGTCTGCTGTAGGCCCTGCCACCTTCAGGCTGACTGACTGCCTCCTTCAAATGTCAGCATCTGGGGAGTTCCCACCATGTCCCAGGCCCTGAGCTGGGCGCTAGGATGCAGGAGGGGGCGAAACAGGCCAAGCCTTGCCTTTCTGAGCTTGCTGCAGGCAGAGCAGACAAGAGCCCTTTGTGCTTGGGCCCTGGCACGGAGCATCTAAAAACCCTCGGAATTTCCTGAGAGACTGGAGTGTCTTTGTTATGCTAATGAAGTGACTCACTGTTGGCCCCTGGGTGGTTTTAGGATGAGGAGGCTGGTCGCCAGAAAGACCAGGGACAGGACCAGAGAGCTGGGGACTTGGAGCCAGCCTGACCTCCAGATGGGGGGTTGGGGGGGTTGGAGACTGAGTTCAATCATGAGGCCAATGTGTTAATTAATCATATCTACATAACAAAACACAATAAAAACCCTGGACACTGAAGCTCAGCAGAGCTTTGTGCTGGTGGACAGATGGAGGGAGACCCCTGCTGACTCCACGACAGAGGGATGGAAATTCTGCCCCTTGCAGACCTCACCCTATGCATTCTGTGTGTTTCTTTCATAATGGAAGTACAATTACAGGTAACTGTGTTCTGTGAGCCATTCCAGTGAGTTATCCATTCTGAGCATGTTGTGGGAACTCTAGAATTTGTAGCCAAGGCCCCCCGGGACTTGTGGCTTACATCTGAAGTGGGGGTAGTCTTTTGGAGATTTTTGTACTTAACCTGTGGGGTCTGAGCTGCATCTGCTAGACAGTGTCAGAAGTGAATTGCAGGATACCCAGTTGGTGTCTGGCCAGTGGGGTTGAAATGGAATCCACGCAGCTGGGGGTGAAGGTGCAAGAGTGATCATGATGGTGCTTCAGAGAGAAGCAACGTGAGCCCAAGGTGGGGGTTGAAGCCGAGACTAGGAGGTCCTGACCTAGTTGAGAAAGGCAGGGCCAGTTCCACTGGGAATTGACAGCTGACCTGGGATATGGAGCATGAGCAGGGCTGGCCAGGCTAGGACAGGGCACTCCAAGCAGCAGAAAGAGCACGTGCAAAGGCCCTGTGGTGGGGCTGGAAGCAGGCAAGCGTGACCACAGTGGAGAGGGTGAGGGGAGGTGGGACAGGGCCAGGCCACACTGGCCTGGAAGGTCATGGATCACATGTCGCCAGAGCCCTGGAGCCCCTTCCCAGCACACGGGCCGACAGGATGCTCCCCACACCCAAAGAGGCAGCTGGTATTTTTACCCCCACTTTAAAACCCTGAATTCTGCGTCCCCAGGAAAGGTACTGGGGAGTTGAAACCCCCATGTCTGTGAGCTGACGGCAGGATGTCTCCTGTCCGGGCGCTGGCACCTCATCTAGCATTTGGAGCTGATGGCAGGATGTCACCTGTCTGGGCACTGGCACCTCATCTAGTATTTGGAGGTAAAAGCAGCTCTGGCCTCCTGCAGGTGCAAGGACCAGGGAGCTGCTCTGTGGGCTGGGCTCAACCCAGGTGTCCACCCAGGCTCGGCCCAGCCTGGCCATTCCTGACGATTCTCCTACTTCCTCCTCGGAGTCCTCAAGGGTCACTGTCCCCTTGCACTCCCTGTCTTTGAATCTTTCTGTCCTCCACCTCCTCCTGCCTCAGTGCACCAAGCTGGAAGCAGCACCTGCAGCTGAGCTAGACCACACTGGAGAGCAGTGAGCCCAGCAGAGCCCCCCGGGGATCTGCAGCCCCAGCTAGGAGTCTCAGAAGCCATGCCCTAGGGCTGAGGTCTCACAGGTGCAGGTCTAGCCCTCCTTTCTCTGTCTTGTGATTGCCTGTCCTGGGGCAGGTTACGTTGCCCCTGGGAGCCTCTGTTTTCTGTCACATCTAGATGTGTATAAGAGACAGGTTACGTTGCCCCTGGGAGCCTCTGTTTTCTGTAAAATGGGCCCAGTAATGGCATCCAAACTCCTGAGCACTCTAAGGATGGACAGAGACAGCATCAGTGCAGTCAGTCCCTGTTACTACAGAACCCACTGTCGTGAATTCTGCTGCTTTGCAGGCTCAGAAGAAAAGCCACATCTGCCTACACGGTCTCATAATCTGGTTTCAGCAAAGCATGAGTTAATTCAACTTCATACTCGTGAAGTGGGGGTTGGAAGAAATGAAGGCTGCAGGACACCCATGTACCAAGAAAAAGAAAGACAAACTGGTTGTTTTATCTACTTTACATCATGATGGGGTCCTAAAAAGTAAACAAATGTACACAGTTATTAATAAGACATATGAACAAGAAAGGAGTGAGAAGTTGTTTTGTTTTGTTTTTGAAATTGCAGGGGCCCCATGAAGGCAGGCGGCCCAGGGAGGAACCACCGGACACCAGCATTGTGCAGGGGGTCTGGAAGTTGCCGGCGCACGGTTTAGCAGCCGCAGCCCAGCCTGGTCCTGTCTGCCTGGCTGTCAAACCCAGAAGACCGTGGTTTCTGGTGGACTCTGTGACAGCAGAGGAGGTGGGGCGAGGCCTGGAAGTGAAGCATCTTGTGAGCTACTTAAGTGTTTATGAAGCTCGCTAATGTGCTTAAATGAACGAGAAGCAGGTACTTGCTCCCAGGACCACAGCCACCAAAGCAATTTCCACCGCAGCCCCTCGTACTTCGCACACTGCAAAGCTTGCCTTCTCTCCCAGAGGAGAGCTGGATTACAGCGCCGCCTCTAATGCAACCCGATCTGGTCTCTTTGAGCGCCGCGGTGAACGTGCAATCTATCTCATAAATGCATCGCAATGTTCCACAAATCACCCACGTTCATCCCTCGAGACGTCTTTAACTCAGGGCTTAGAGTTGCAAATGAATTCTCCTATGGATCTATTATTCCATCAAATAGCGGAGAGAGGGGACTAGCTTGTGCGGAGCCTTCACAGAGCTGGGCTAAATTTGATTATGCAAAGTCTAACGAGCGCCATTCAACAAAACCATGGCGGGCGTGAGCTGCAGGCCAGCCCTCCACTGGACCATTATCCAGGGGTAAACACCACTGGTGAGTTAGTTCCATGAGCTACTGACTGATTTGACCTGTGATACTCCAAGGTGGAAGTAACCAAAGAATATGTCTCATGAGCCCCAAGAATGAAGCCAGTGGAGAGTGGTACATGCTAGAGGATAACGCCTGGCCCTCTGCAGGACAGCACGTCAGCCATGCGCCATGGGATGATGGTGGTGGTTGGGACACAGGAGGCCACTGCAGGAAATGCGCAGGTAGGTGGGTGGGTCTATGTAAGCTGGCTTTAGATTTAAATCACAAGCATTTGCAGCTCAACTACTCAGTGTCTTATTTAATCCTTTCAGCAATAAACACCCTTTTCACATGTAGTAAGGTTAAGGAGTTTATATCATACCCTTTATTATTATTAATAAAGGGACACACCTTCCAGGGATCCTAGGGAACCTCCTACCCACCCTGTGGTCACTCTGGGGAAAGGAAAGCTCTCAGGGACCGACGGGAGCCTGGGCACATGCGCCGCAGCTCTCTCCTTTCTCTATCCCCTCTAGCCCGGCTTGCTGGCTCTCACTTTCTTTTGTGCACAAGAACTCATGTACAAGTTGCACAGCTAAACCCTTGCATGCTGCATTTCAGAGTCAACTTAAGTGATTTTTGAGAGTGATTTTGACAATCCCAATCAAAATTCTAGCAGGTTTTTTTTTTTTTTTAACATGACAAGTTGATTCTAAAATTCATAGGAAAATGCAAATGACCTAGAAGAGCCAAAGCAATTTTGGAAGGAATAAAGTCGAATGGCTGACACTACCAGATTTCAAGATTCACTTGAAAGGCACAGGAATCAAGACAGGGTGGTGTCGCCAGAAGGAAGGCATCAGAGCAGGGCGACAGGAGGCAGGCCACACACAGACAGCTGACTGATACCCGACAAAACTGCCGGGGAATTTCACAGGGAAAGGAACTCTTTTGAACAAATGGTGCACGAACAATTGGATAACCATATGGAAAAAATGTAAAAAACAGAAGAACATTGACCCTTCACTCACACCAAACATAAATTAACTCAAAATCAATCATAGGCTGGGTGTGGTGGCTCATGCCTTTAATCCTAGCACTTTGGGAGGCCGAGGCAGGTGGATCACCTGAGGTCAGGAGTTTGAGACCAGCCTGGTCAACATGGTGAAACCCCATCTCTACCAAAAATATAAAAGTTAGCCAGGCATGGTGGCAGGCGCCTGTAATCCCAGCTACCTGGGAGGCTGAGGCAGGAGAATCGCTGGAACCTGGGAAGCAGAGGCTGCAGTGAGCCGAGATCTCACCATCACACTCCAGCCTGGGCAACAGAGCAAGACTCTGTCTCAAAAAAAAAAAAAAAAAAATCATGGATCTAAATGTAGAACTAGAAAGGTATAGAAGAAAACACAGGAGAAAACATGCGGTAACTTTGAGGTAGGAAAAGATTTTCTATAGCTAGAACATGGGAAGTATGAACCACAAAAGGAAAAACTTGATACGCTGGTTTCTATCCAAGTTATAACTTTTGCTCTTTGAAAAACACTCCCAAGAAACAAACTACAGAATGGCAAATATATGTGTGTGTGTGTATATGTGTATATACATATTTATGTGTATATGTGTATATACATATTTATATGTATATATATACACATACATATGTATATACACACACACACATACACATACAGATACATACACATACACACTTCCAATATGCTGTGTATATCTGGCAAAAATTATATCTAGAATATATAAACAAACGTTTACAACCCAACAAGAAGAATACATACAATAGAATTTAATAATGGTTAAATGATGGAAATAGACACTCCACAAAAGAAGATGCATGAGATGATCAAGGAGAACGTGAAAATATGCCTAACATCATTAGTCTCCAGGGAAATCAAAATTAAGCCACAGTGAGATTAGAATGAAGCCTCACTCACTAGAATGGCCATAATTTAAAGAATTGACCTCACTGAGTGTGGGCTAGGATGCGGAGGAACTGCAGCCACACACACTGTTGGTGAGAATGTAAAATGGTTCAACGACTTTGGAAAACTACTGAGCAATTTCTTAAAAAGTGAAACATTTCCCTACTATATAGCCTAGCTACTCCCTTCGTAGCATTTACCCCAGATAGGTGGAACCATAAAGGACTCATATAAGAATGTGGATAGCAGCTTTATTCACAGTAGCAAAAATGAAGAAACAGCTCAAAGTGCACATCAGAAGGGGCATGGACACACAGAATGTGTGTTCCATAACTGGAGAGCTGCTTGGCATTAGAAGGGGCACACACACACAATGACGCAGTCAGAGCTCAAGTCGTCAAGCTGACATCCATGTGTCGGTGCAAGAAGCCGACACAAAAAAGTATATTTCCTACTACTCCATTTACATAAAACTGCAGAAGATGCCAGCTGGTCTTAATGATGGGTTCTATAAGCTGGTTGCCAGGGGATCGGTGAGGGGAGGAGAAACTGCCTAGGGGCAAAGTGAACTTTTGGGAGGAATGGAAATGCCCTATCTCGATTATGGTGGTGGTTCCATGTTTTCAGATGTCAAGTGTATATTTAAAACTTTGATTAAAAAGAGTAACTTTGGCCAGCCAGGCACAGCTGCTCACTCCTGTAATCCCAACACTTTAGGAGACCGAGGCAGGTGGATCGCTTGAGCCCAGGAGTTTGAGACCAGCCTAGGAAACATGGTGAAACCCTGTCTCTGCAAAAAATATAAAAATTACCCAGGCATGGTGGCATGCACTTGTAGTACCAGCTACTCAGGAGGCTGAAGTGGGAGGATCACTTGAAACTGGGAGGTCGAGGCTGCAGTGAGCCATGATCGCAAAACTACACTTCAGCCTGGGCAACAGAGCAAGACCCTGTCTCAAAAAAAAAAAAAAAAAAAAAAAAAAAATAATTTTGGCCAAGCAAGATTTTCTCCTACACTGAACATCAGTAGCCAAGATTTGACAAATAAAACTTCCTTGCATAGTAATTTAAGAGTTGAAATAGTGGTGAGAGGCTGGGTTTTGTTTGGTTTGGTTTTTAGAAGAGAACTATTGTGATAAGCTTTAAAGTTAAAATCCACCTGATCCTCTACCCATGTGCTTCCCCTAGAGTGGGGATTCCTTGGGTGGGTCTGTGTGTGCTGGGCTGTGTTTCTTTGCATACATGGAGCCAGCATGCTACCGCCAAGCAAAGAAACACAGTACAACACAGTCCCTGGATCAAGGCTGAGGGCAGCATGTGGCCGCTCAGGAAGGAGGCGTCTGGGGCATTTTGGAGACAGGGAAATGCTTTTCAATTCTTGCCAATGACACCCTGAAGCCTGGGGGGATTGCACGCACCAATGAACACACAGGTTCCTCTCTCTGTTTCTCGGCCAGTAGGAAGTAAAGAATGCACTTTCAGCCAAATGAGAGCTGAAGTGTGTGGGAGGAGTGTTATAAATGATATGCAGGCTACCAAATAAAATTCAATTTTCGGGTAATGTGAAGGTGTGATGCGTGTGGAGCAGCTGCTTTGCATATCACACAAGACAGCAGGTAATAAGGAGGGAAGCAGGACTGGCGACTGATCTGTCACTGGCGAGGCTGGGATTGTTTCCTTCCTTTACCTCCTCTAATCGCACCATTGCAGTGTTGATTCAGAACACGGCGGCCCATGAAAAATGTCACCGTTCTGTCGATGGTGCGGATCTGCTGGCAATTCCAGCAAGCAGTGGCTGCACATAAAGGGTGATAAGGCACTATATCCTGCCACGCTCAGCAGGTTTCCCATTTCCTCCTGCAATTACACATCAAACTGTTTTAGCTTCACAAGCTTCTGCACTATAAATGGCCTGGAGGCAGAAGGCCGCCTGGCACACTGATGAGCCGGGCTTCAGAGCTGAGTGCAGACTCAGGTTTGGGGGAGGCTGCTGAAAAAACATATCACCCCCTTCTCTGCAAGCACACATCCACTCTGCAGGGCCCTGAAGACATGCCCTAGAAATCATTCTTTCATTATCTCTGCTTAGTCCAATTAACAGAGGGTTTAGGGAAACACTACTGACTGTTCTTGCAAGAGAGACAGCACCAAAGGCACTGGAGAGCTTTATGTCTTTGCCTGTCTGCTGTGGTCTACAGACGAGCAGAGGGGCATCCCCTGGGAGCCTGTTGGAAATTCAGGGTGTCCAGATCCATGGGAAATCTGCTGACTCAGAATCTCTGCAGCTGGGCCAAGGAATCTGTTTTAAGGGCATCTCCAGTTGAGAAGCATGGCTCCAAGCCATGCTCGGCACACAAATATGCCTGAATTTTTGACGCCTTTCTCAGGGAATTCCTTACCTGCAGATCCAGGCAGAAGACAGGCTCAGATGAAGGCAACAGATGTAGCACTTTTTGAAAACCCTACTCACCCATCCATCCATCTATCCATTCACTCATCCATCCACCCAACCATCTACCTATCCATCTTCCCATCCATCCATCCATCCATCCATCCAATCCATCCAATCCATCCATCCATCATCTACCCATCCATCCATCCACCCACCCATCTATCCATCCATCCATCCATCCATCCATCCATCCATCCATCCATCCACCCACCCATCCATCTACCCATCCATCCATCCATCCATCCATCCATCCATCCACCCACCTATCCATCCATCCATCTACCTATCCATCCATCTATCTATCCATGCACTCACCCATCCATCCAGATACCCACCCATCTATCTACCCACAGATCCACCCACCCACCCATCTGTCCACCTATCCATCCACCCATCTGTCCATCCACTCACACACCCACCCATCCACCTATCCATTTCTTCAACACACACCAGGCATTAATTTGCTGCCTGGTACTGGAGATACAGAGATGAGAGACCTCACTGGGTGTTGTGCTCTCCATAGTATCTGGCATATGATTTGCTATAAACTGGCACCTAATCACTAGGCTAGGAGACAGAGCCTGATGGCCAGGGCATGTGTAGGCTCTGGAGGCTGCCTGCTGGGTGTGGGATGCTGTCTCTGCCTTTCACCAGCTGCATGGATTTAGGTACGCTGAATAAATTTTCCAAGTTTCAAATGTGTCTGATCTGTGAGATGGATATAAAGGTGGTCCCTACCTCAAGGGTTGGTTATAAAGATAAAATGACTTAATTCTTACTGAGCACTTAGAACAGTATCTGATAAAAATGAGCATTTAAGTATAAGCTGCCATGATCATTATTTTACCATCATCTTTGTTAACAAGGGACCTTTAGTCTAGAAAGTAGGTTCTGGACTAATACAACATAGATAATTAAGGCAAACTAATACGATACAATTACTAACCTCTATAGAAGGGGCAGAGGGAGACATATGCACTGTGAACATGGGAGAAATGGCTCTCAGTCTGTGCACAATTGTCCCTGGAACATAGCTGGAAAGCTCTCCCACTCTCGCTTACTCACTCTCACTCTGTCTCTCTCCCCACTGATGTAGTTAAAATCTATATTAAAGTATGTATACGATAAAATGCACAAATCATGATACATGGCCAGATCGATTTTCAGAGTGACAAACACACCATGTTACCAGCATCCAGATCAAGAAATGAACATCACATGGACCACAGAAGTCCCAGACATCCATCCCGGCACCTGCCACTCTGCCTCCTATCATCAGCACACCTGTGGTACGTGTGGTAAAGGGCAGTGGTTTGTTCTTATTGAACGTTGCATAGTATTCCATGCTAGGGGTATGAATAGCCCACAGTTTATTTCTCCTGTTTTACTCCTTGTCCAATTGATGAATCTACTACCCATTAAGCCAGATGCTTTCCGGCTTGGGGACATAACAAATGATGTTGCTGTAAATATTCTTGTATTTGTCTTCTGGTGCACACATCTCTGTTAGGAAGACATCCACGAGAAGAATTTCTGCATGTCTGTTAGGGAGACATCCATGAGTAGAATTTCTGGGGCATAGGATATGCATAGTTCAGCTTTAGAAGCAATGATTCTCCCAAAAGACAGACTAGTTTACACCCCACCTGCTGTGTGTCAGGATTCCATATGCTGCACGTTTCTGTCGACACTTGGTAGTGTCCGATTTTTGCCTTTAGATAGGCTTTGAATGAACTCACCTTCCCAAGAATCCCAGAAGCAGAAGGAATTCCTACCTGGCCCCACTTTTCAGCAGCTGCTTCCTGCTGGGGGTCTCCGTCTATGACTCAGAAAGGGTGGGACCTAGGAGTGAGCAAGGTCTCGGGGAATACCATGCACCGTCTTCATTCACTCCTCGGTAGTTCTCTTTTCCCTGGGATTTTGACTTCTCCAGCTGGTTTGGTTGTTTTCTGATGCTATCAAAGTCTTTCCCTCTCTTTCTCCTGCCTTCCTCCTTCCCTCCCTGCCTCTCTCCTATCTAACACCGCCTTTGATTCTCAGTGACTTGGTCTGATACCAGCCACTCTACCACATGGTAACTGGAGGTCCTTGGAGCTAGGTATGCACTGCCTGCCTGCAATGAGGGATGGGTGGGGAGATAGCTGCTTGCACAGAGACAAATAATGGCTGGGTAGGCATTTGCCTGTCACAAAATTGGGGGTCTGAAGCTGGCATTCCAGGCAGATGACAGACTATAGGCTGCACACCCCAGAGGCACCAAGTAGAGAATCCTGCTCAGGAAACTGGAAGGAGCAGCTTGGAAATGTGCAAAATAATATATCAGGAAGTAGACAGTGCAGGGATGAGAGATGCTGCCAGATAGGCTGGAGCTGCCAGGTGGTCCAAAAAAAGAAAAAAAAAAAACAAAAAAACCCTCAGTTGGGAAACAGTTTTGATGAATGCATGAATGCAGGATGGCACACAGATCCAGAATCAGGGAAGACAATGTTCTGATTTCATGCCACAGCCCCTAAAAACCCCTGCAGAAAAACTGCTAATGCCTCTGGCCTTTGGCAGTGCCTGCGCTGGGAGAAGAGACACACCATCTTCCACCTTGGCCCACGGAGAAATGGGCCAGGGGTCCCAATCAGGCAGGCTGTGCAAAAGAGACAGTAAAGGGCAGAGCATGGTCAGCTCCCTGCATACACAGGGCACAGGTCCTCTCTGCAACGCTGGGAATGTGGAACTGGGAGGAAGGGCTCAACAGTCTCTGCAAATGCGGCAGGAAGCTGTGCAACTGGCCTCAAGGTTGTCTTAATTATTTGTTCCAAAGATGTCAGCCTGTGATGTATTTACTTTCCTGATTTTTCTCCTCCTTAGTTAGTCTTGGAGCTGCTGTTGTACATACAACTCTCACTTCAGTCATAAATGAATGACATGAACATTACTAAAGGGAAACATCACCTGCCTGGAACACAGTACCCAATCACAAAAAATTACTAACAATTAGCCCAGGACAATACAGCTGGTTTAACACAATAGGCCATAAGCCAAGATTTTTATCTAGAAGAACATCTTCATTTTGAAATCCTCGACATCTGAACACACCTCTGCATATACCCTATGCCCGAGACAGGGTCTACTATGAAGGAAGCATCCAAGCTTCTGCCCCGATTCCCTGCAGGCATTTGCGGGGCCAAAGCCCTCCCTCCACCTTCGCTGGTGTCAACAGCTCAGGTCACTTTGATAAGGAGGCAATGCTGCAATCTCAAAAAATTGGGAATGGCCAAGCCTGCACTCCACAGCCATATTCTGATGGACAATTTCCGTGACAATCATAATTGGGATCTATGAGTCACTCACACATAAAGCGGAAAGGCAGGTGACAGGGAAGGGATTAGCAAACAGGCAGACCAGTCCTCTGTAGTCGCTGAAGCTCAGAGCTGAGCAAGGCACCCAGAGTCTACCTACAGCCCTCCACACAGGACGCCCCCATCCCTGCCACCCACCCACCCTCCACCCACATTATGTGAAAGTGTCCACCCGAATGCCGTGCCTATGAGCTAGACACGGCATTTTCAGGTGTGAGCATTATTCATTACAGGTACCTACATCTTCCTATATTTCTCATCCTTAATATATTAAGCCAGAGTATTTTTTCCAAGCAAAATTTTTATCAGCTAGATTAAAGCACCTGGCTGTGTCAAAAAATGAGATGATTCCTTTAACTCTCAGAAGAAAAAGAAACAAAACAACTGGAAACCTCCATTGAATATATCACATATTCTTCTGGCCTCTTCTATTTCTCTTACTGCTTTTTTCATAAAATTAATATCTCTTAACATGTTTTTTAACTGCAAAGAGTTAGGAGTCAAATCTCCCGTGGTCTCACCAGAGAGGTCAGCCCTGGTAACTATTTGCGGCATGTGATCTGCCCTGACTTAAGAAACACAAGAGCGCAGGCCTCAGTCTTCAACGATCTGAGGACATCAGCACCACCTGCAACTGGCCATCCTGCCCCTGGCGGGGCACCCGAGAACATCCTACAATTGGCCATCCTGATCTGGGCGGGGCCCTCAAGCTCATCCTGCAATTGGCCAGCCCTCAGGAACGTCCTGCAATTGGCCATCCTGCTCTGGGCGGGGCCCTCAAGCTCATCCTGCAATTGGCCATCCTGCCCTGGGCGGGGCCCCCGGGAACATCCTGCAATTGGCCATCCTGACCTGGGCGGGGCCCTCAAGCTCATCCTGCAATTGGCCACGCTGCCCTGGGCGGGGCCCCCCGGGAACATCCTGCAATTGGCCATCCTGACCTGGGCGGGGCCCTCAAGCTCATCCTGCAATTGGCCACGCTGCCCTGGGCGGGGGCCCCCCGGGAACATCCTGCAATTGGCCATCCTGACCTGGGCGGGGCCCTTGGGAACGTCCTGCAATTAGCCATCCTGCCCTGGGCGGCACCCTCGGGAACATCCTGCAATTGGCCATGCTGCCCTGGGCGGGGCCCTCGGGAACATCCTGCAATTGGCCATGCTGCCCTGGGCGGGGCCCTCGGGAACATCCTGCAATTGGCCATCCTGCCCGGGGCGGGGCCCTCGGGAACGTCCTGCGGGCTGCGCAGTAGCCTGCGTTTCCGTGCGCTGCTGCCCTGTTTTCTGTGGGCTCTGCCCCTCCTGCAGGATGCGCTCTGTGCCTTATCTCACGGATAATCACAGCAGCATCTGCCCTGCCCGCTGGCCTTCTCCCAGGGTTGACCTCAGAGAACACGTCCTGCTCAGGGGTCCAGGCTGGAGACATGGGCTTTCCTTCACCCCCCCAGCCCCCTTTCAGACAGGAGCCAGTCCCAGCTGTCCCACCCTGAAGGCCCCCCAACCCCTGCCTCTGTCCTGGCTCCCCCTTGGCCGGCTCGCTCCCATATCGAGCATCCTAGTGTCGAGGGCGGCTCTGGGTTCAGGGTACCACTGCCCTCCGGTCCTCACTGCCTCCCTCCCTGCTCCTGTCCCCGGAGCCTCCTGTGGTGCCTGCCCTGCTCAGGGCGAGGGTCGGCCATGCCTCCGGGCCGGGCTGGACCCAGCTCTGTAGGCAGCTCTGTGTCATGGGGGGCACGGTCCCGAGCTGTGATTCAAGGCGCTCGCGGAGCCACACGGGCGGTCTTGGGGATCCTCCACCAGAGCAGTGACCTGCTGCTCCTGGTCCACCTATGCCTGGCACAGAGCTGGGGCCCAGCACCCTTTCCTGGATGAGCCGGCACCGGCTAGGAGGCTGCAGGTTCCTCCTCTGTGTGGGGCCCATGGGGCTGCACTTGGTAGGTCGTTTTTTAAACTTGGTTCCGGGTGGACCACGAGGCACGGGCTCATGCCTTTCCTATCTTCAAGAGCATGTGGGGCACTGTGCTGTCACAGCCAGGAGTGGATTCCAAGCCTTGCTCTGCGGGGGACACTGGAAGGGAAACAGGCGGGGCAAATGCCCACAGCACAAGGATGACTGAAGCCTGTGTCAGGATGACACTCTCCTTAAAGAATGGGAGTCAGGGAGACAGGGTCAAAAGAGATGGACCGAAGTCTAAATCCAGAGGGTGACGAGCTGGAGCTGACCAGAATGAAAACAGAGGAAGAGTGGGTAACAGGGGACATCCCTGGTCTAGGAGTGGCCTCTACAGAGACCCAGGAGAGGACAAGGCCCATGGGAGGACCACATCAATGGTTGCAGTGGAGGGACCGCAGAGCCTGTGTGTGTGTGAATATGTGTGTGCTGTGTGTGGATACATGTGTATGTGTGTGCTGTGTGTGGTTATGTGTGTATACATGTGTGCTGTGGATACATGTGTATAAGTGTGTGCTGTATGTGGATACGTGTGTGTGGATACATGTGTGCTGTGTGTGGATATGTGTGTATATACATGTTTGTGGATATGTGTGTGGATATGAGTGTGGATACATGTGTGTTGTATGTGGATGTGTGTGGATATGTGTGTGAATGTGTGTATACGTGTGTGCTGTGTGTGGACGTGTGTGGATACATGTGTGTGGATACATGTTTGCTATGTGCAGATACGTGTGTGGATACGTGTGTGTATGCATGTATGCTGTGTGTGGATGTGTGTATATATGAGTGTGTGGATAAGAGTGTGTGTGGATACTATGTGTGCTGTGTGCGCATGCCCATGCACACGTGTTCATTTGTAGGTGTGGGCATGCACATGTGTACAGGAGCATGTGCACAGCCTGCGTGTGTGTGCACAGCCTGCGTGTGTGTGCACAGGGAGTGACAAGGTGAGAGGCTAAGGATGCAGCCAGAGGTCAGGTGAGGAAAGGCTTTAGAAGCCACTGAAGAAGCTTGGCTTGATTGCAACGGGACCATCCACTTAGAACTACTTGCTCGGATGCTGAGAGAGGCAAAGACGCCTTTCATTAGGACCCGGGGAAGTGTTATTAATGATGCAGAAATCAAAGGGTTTAAGTGTGTAGATCTCAAAATGAAAAAAAATGACAAATGTACCTGCCAAGTAAAAGAAGGGACGCAATACAGTCATGAACAAAAAAAAAAAATCCCATGCCATTGCTCCTATAAAAGCAGTTTCTCAAAACGTCATCCAAAAGTCAATGCTAAGTTCATCCGAGTGTATTTGCAATATTAACCACACCAGAACTAAAGAAAAGGAGACAGGGGTCTCTGCCATATTGAGTCTCTGTTTTGGACTCTGGGGTAGTTTTGCAATGCATCAATTCAGTTAGGATGAAAGACATTTCTTGCCCATACAGGTCTGGGTCAGGATTAGCAATGAGAGGGACATGAGATTTAAAAAGAAACATGAGGCAATGGCCCCTGCATCTGCGAGGTGAGTGCACACCCAGGGGCACTGGAACAGCTCAGGACACTTGCCTGCCCTGTCGGCTTACCGGCACCACCCACAGCTCCTCCACCTCCTGTCAGCCTTACTTGCAGGTCATCACTGACGTGTGCTAGGCAGATGATGGGTCTGTCCCATCCTTGTGGGTCTGGGGGTCCTTGCTTCCCCCATTGTGCTTCCGGCATCCCTCCCCAGCTGTCTG
>NW_012104365.1:3146278-3153905 GCF_000951045.1 Mandrillus leucophaeus | reverse complement strand
GTGTGTGAATATGTGTGTGCTGTGTGTGGATACATGTGTATGTGTGTGCTGTGTGTGGTTATGTGTGTATACATGTGTGCTGTGGATACATGTGTATAAGTGTGTGCTGTATGTGGATACGTGTGTGTGGATACATGTGTGCTGTGTGTGGATATGTGTGTATATACATGTTTGTGGATATGTGTGTGGATATGAGTGTGGATACATGTGTGTTGTATGTGGATGTGTGTGGATATGTGTGTGAATGTGTGTATACGTGTGTGCTGTGTGTGGACGTGTGTGGATACATGTGTGTGGATACATGTTTGCTATGTGCAGATACGTGTGTGGATACGTGTGTGTATGCATGTATGCTGTGTGTGGATGTGTGTATATATGAGTGTGTGGATAAGAGTGTGTGTGGATACTATGTGTGCTGTGTGCGCATGCCCATGCACACGTGTTCATTTGTAGGTGTGGGCATGCACATGTGTACAGGAGCATGTGCACAGCCTGCGTGTGTGTGCACAGCCTGCGTGTGTGTGCACAGGGAGTGACAAGGTGAGAGGCTAAGGATGCAGCCAGAGGTCAGGTGAGGAAAGGCTTTAGAAGCCACTGAAGAAGCTTGGCTTGATTGCAACGGGACCATCCACTTAGAACTACTTGCTCGGATGCTGAGAGAGGCAAAGACGCCTTTCATTAGGACCCGGGGAAGTGTTATTAATGATGCAGAAATCAAAGGGTTTAAGTGTGTAGATCTCAAAATGAAAAAAAATGACAAATGTACCTGCCAAGTAAAAGAAGGGACGCAATACAGTCATGAACAAAAAAAAAAAATCCCATGCCATTGCTCCTATAAAAGCAGTTTCTCAAAACGTCATCCAAAAGTCAATGCTAAGTTCATCCGAGTGTATTTGCAATATTAACCACACCAGAACTAAAGAAAAGGAGACAGGGGTCTCTGCCATATTGAGTCTCTGTTTTGGACTCTGGGGTAGTTTTGCAATGCATCAATTCAGTTAGGATGAAAGACATTTCTTGCCCATACAGGTCTGGGTCAGGATTAGCAATGAGAGGGACATGAGATTTAAAAAGAAACATGAGGCAATGGCCCCTGCATCTGCGAGGTGAGTGCACACCCAGGGGCACTGGAACAGCTCAGGACACTTGCCTGCCCTGTCGGCTTACCGGCACCACCCACAGCTCCTCCACCTCCTGTCAGCCTCACTTGCAGGTCATCACCGACGTGTGCTAGGCAGATGATGGGTCTGTCCCATCCTTGTGGGTCTGGGGGTCCTTGCTTCCCCCATTGTGCTTCCGGCATCCCTCCCCAGCTGTCTGTCCTGCCCCGAGGTGTACCACCTGCAGCAGGGCCACAGTGTCCATGCATTTCTCTACCACGTCCACTCAGCCATCCTGTTTGTGACTTTTCTCTGACCTTCTGACTTCTCCGAATCTTACCTCCTCAGCTTCTCCCACAGCGTGTAAGGTTTTAAGCCCAATAGAAAATCCCTTATTGCAGGGTTTTTTTCCCAGACGGAATCCTGATTGACACCTGACACCTGACAAGAGGGGCTTCCCAGCAGCAGGAGGAGAAGCACTGAGGCTGCTGAGCCCAGGGAGGGGAACCAGGTGATTCTCCCAAGACACATGACACACCCACATGTCCAGGAAGCACTGAGCAAGCAGGTGCAAGGTGGCCAAGAACAGGAACTCACAGAAGCCTCCTGAGGCCAGGTGAGGCCCCTTCTGCAGCTGAGGTGCTCAGCAATTTCATCTTGTCCTAATTTAGAATTTGGAGCCATATCTGTAAGTTCTCCTGCATGAGTGCTCTCCAAACTCTGTGCTCACCCATCTGACGGAGGGAAGAGAATTTCTGGCATGCACCCTTAGTATAAAAATATTTACATATTTATAAATGTATTTACTGCTGCTCTGAACCCTCCACTGGTAAATAAATACTTAAAGAAGATGCTTGGGGAGATTCGTCTTTAAAGATAATGCAATGGAATGTATAGATGTACATTCGAAAAGTCATCTTGGTAACTTCACACGGTTGGAGCTGACATCCTTCAGGTGTGATTGGATCATCAGGTTTTGTTTTTGCTTTTGAACCTCTGACTGTGGTTAGTGATAGCTGTGGCCCGTGAGGAATGTGTGTCAGCCCCACACTTTGCTCCAGGCTTGGATGGTGAGGAAGGTCTCCAGGCTGCAGTTTCCTTGCAGGGCTGTGTTAAAGCTGCTTGGTTTAGCCCATGACCGTGGGTTGAGTTAGAACTCGATACTATTCACAAATCCACTTACTCCAGTGCACACCCAGTGAGTCTCCAGAATCCAGTGCTGGACAAATGATGGGGGGTACTGCTTTCTGCACACGCCCTGCCCCTCACATCCCGGCACCAGAATCCCAGCAGGGGGAGGAGACTCACATCCACCTGTGTCACAAATGTCAGGGAAGCACAGTTCCTTTTTTTTTTTTGAAGTATAACATCTCCAGAGAAAACATGCACATCCTAAGTGTGCAGCTGCTTTTATGGATTTTCACAATGGGACTCTGTGCAACCTGTACCCTGGAAGTCCCCTTGATTCCGTTCAGTCATGAAACACCCTTCATCCTGAAATGAAACCTCCACCCTGGCTTTGGACAGTGGAGATGAGTTTGACTGTTCAGCATTTCCTATCAATGAAAGCATCCAGAAAGCTTCCTTTTCTGCCTGGCGTCTTTTGATCAAAATTAGGTCTCCCCACTTCACGTGAGTCCCTTTTGGTGGCTTCCATTCTGTCTAGGATTATGACGTCTCCTCCTGTTGTGGAATGGAATAAAGACCCTCCCGTGCTTTTCTGAAGTTGAAGTGTTGCACGCACAGAGGAAGAACCCACTCTGAGTGAGGGACTCTTACAAATGCACACTGTCGTGCAGTCACCAGCCAGCCGAGGGGAAGATGTCGGCCCCACGAGCCTACCTTGTGTCCCCTCCCAGCCAGGGCCCCCAAGGAAAAGAGCTGTAAGGGCTCCCATCACAAGGACCAGCTGCCCCTCCCTGTCTTTAGCTCCACAGAAATGAGTAACATATGGAAGCTGCCACTCATATTCCACAGCACATCTGAGACCCATACACATGGCTGCCAGGCCTTGCTGCCACTGTCCTATCACCCCCCAGGGGACATGCCACACTCTGTTCACCAGTGCACTGTGCATGGGCACCTGGGTCACTCCTGTCCTATCATCCCCCAGGGGACATGCCACACCCTGTTCACCAGTGCACTGTGCGTGGATACCTGGGTCGCTCCTGTCCTATCATCCCCCAGGGGACATGCCACACCCTGTTCACCAGTGCACTGTGCATGGGCACCTGGGTCACTCCTGACCTTATTCCCCTGTGGGACATGCCACACCCTATTCACTAGTGCACTGTGTGTGGACACCAGGGTCACTCCTGTCCTATCATCCCCCAGGGGACATGCCACATCCTGTTTACCAGTGCACTGTGCATGGGCACGTGGGTCACTCCTGACCTTATTCCCCTGTGGGACATGCCACACCCTATTCACTAGCGCACTGTGCGTGGGCACCTGGCTCGCCCCCAACTTTGGACTCTTAGGAGGAGTACTGCTATGAACCTTCCAGAACATGACTTTGGCTGCACCTGAGCATACGTTTCTGTTAGGCCTTGTTAGGAAGAGAGTTGCTGGATCCCTGGAAATACACATGCTCAGCTTTACTGGACACTGCCAGGTGGTTTTCCAGAATGGCTGGGCTTGCTTATTTTGTTTTTGGTGGTGACAAAGTCACAGTCAATAGAAATTGTGGTGAGATCTTCCCAGCCCTGGCGACCCTGTCGGGAGGAGAGCACTGCACTTGGAATCCCCTGACTGCAGATGGCATCTTTCCTTCCTGCACCCTCTCATTCCACAGCCTTTGGTGGCGAGACCAATGCCTTCCAGAGCAAGGAGCACCCCTGAATGGTCCCTCCTCCAGTTCTTCAGACCTTTCCAGCTCCAGACCTGCCAGGCCCTGGTGCTGACCCGCATTTCCCCCCACAGCAGGAGGAGCTGCCTGCAGAGGGAGGCTTGCTCTTGGGGCAGAGGATTCCTGCAGCTGCCCACACTCCTGAGGGACAGTGGCCGGAGAGAGAGAGAGCCCAGATTTGCAGTCACTCTCCGGGTGAGTGCCTAGTGCCCCTCGCATGCCTGACATCATCGGGGGGTCCCTTCACCTCTCTGGGCTCTTGGTACAACTCCCGCTAAGAGGGCTGTGGCTGGAATTCAATCAGAATGCACAGGCTTTGCAAATGGTGCATTCAACAGACACCTACTGTGTGCTGAGTGCTTTTCATGAAGCTGTCCTCAGGATGATCATTGACTAAATGATGCCAATGTTTGTATAATTTCAATTCTGACGATGGCTGTGAGGGAACACATGTGTGTACTTAGGAGAACACAGCAGGGGGACGTGCTAGGCATGGGGCTGTCCAGGCAGCCTCTCCGGGGTGGAAGGCTTAAGCTGAGGCCTGAGGATTAGATGGAATTGGCCAGACACAGGGAATGCGGTGTATACTCAGCAGAGGGGACGGCATGGGCCATGCCTGGAGCAGGGTGGCCTTGGCTTTGGGAGAAGAGAGAGGCAGCAAGGACTGCAGAAGAGGGGAGGGTGGGAAGGGAGCTGGGGAGGCAGACAGACGGGGCCAGAACCTTCCAGGTGGAAACTCCGCTGTGGCTGGCCTGGAAACCAAACACTCCCCTCTCCTGGCTCTGTGCACCAGCCGATGGGAAAGCTGCCCCAGGATGTAGAGTTTGAAATCTCTCTTTCATCTTAATGTGTCTTTCAGAACTTCCAAGGACGGGAGTCTTTACATCTCTCAGGTTTCATCTCTAAGGAACCACGAACTTGCCTAAGCTGTAAGGATTAGCGGGTGGCAGAGAGACCCTAACAGGCCCCAGAAACAGCTGTGATGGGAGGGGGTCTATTTGTTGGGGCACGATAGAAACTGATGAGCGGAGATAAGAACCAAAAGCGCTGTCCTGGGCAGAGCAGCCGCCTCTGCTGTCAGCTGCACCTGCTGCGGGGAATGGGTGATCTCGGGCTCAGGGCATGTCTGCAGTGAGCCCCACCCCTATAACCAGCAGTCCCACCAAACTCTGCGAGGCCTTTCTCCATGGACAAAACAATGACCCACTGTCATGGGTTGAACAGTGGCCCCCAGAAAAATATGGACGCCTGGAACCAGTGTGTGCGATCTTATCTGGAAAAACGGTCTTTGCTGAGGCTTACCTGGATGAGGGTAGGTCCTACATCCAATGACAAAAGAAGTCACAGACACACAGAAAAAGTGGCATGAGGGCCAAGGCAGAGACTGGAGTGATGTGGCCACAAGCCAAGGAACATCAAGGGGTCTCTCTGGCAGCCACCAGAAGCCGGGAGAGGGGTGCGGGGCTGTGGTGGTGTGGCCATGTAATCAGAGCTCACTGCAGCCTGGACCTCCTGGGCTCAAAAAGTCCTCCCTCAGAGCCCCTGAAGGAACCAGCCCTGCCCACACCTCCATCTCAGCCTCCAGACCCCTAAAGGAATAAACCGCTGTTGTTGACAGCGCTTTGTTACGGCAGCCTCCAGGACACTGACTCCTCCACTCGCGATTTCACTGGGCGGTAGAGCAAGTGCCGTTATCAGCCCATCTGATAGATGGGAAATCAGAAGTTTGGGGAGGAAAACTGGCTCACACAATGACCTCACTTAGTCAAAGAAGTTTGGGCTGAAGCTTGCAAACACATCTTTGACTTTCATCTGTCTTCTCTGTCTCCTGAGACCAAAGGACCAGCGCAAAGCCAATGGACACCTTTACTTTCTTGATCAGCATTTGCCACTTAATCAGCAAAAGAGCAAAGGCAGGTGAGACCTCTGCTCTGCTTGTGATCTGAGGAAGCAGGTGGCTTCTCCGTGCCTCGAAGGTGGCATCCCCATAAGAGAGAACATGTGCACCCCTCAGAAAACTCAAGGGATGGGAGGCTCCATCTCTTCCAAGTGGGCCTCTGAGCATGAACGGCCCTGCTGCTCTCGGCCTGGCCCCTTGGACCAGGACCACAGTACACTGAAGTGCAGTCTCTGGTGGCGCCTTCCAAACTCAGACTTCCTGAGACCTCACCTGGCCTCGGGGACCTTGTCAGGTCAAGGCTCCTGTGCCCGCTTCCCACCGTGTGCACCTGTCTCCAGCCGTAAAACGAGTAATACAAGTCAAGAGAAATGGACGTTCTGAGAGGGAAGCGGCTAGAAATTTGCTCCCCAATCCACGCTGCCAATTTACAGCCCTGCTAGATAGCGATACAGAAATGCATTCCAGCCGGAAACAGGGCCAGGGAGGGCTGACAGTTGTTGACAGCAATCAACCCAGACAGGAAGATGTTCCGATGGCCCGATTCCCAACTCCCAACTTCGACCCCAACGGTGCTGGCTCACATGGGTAATATGTTTGGAGGAAACAGCTGGCACTCGGGACCCACACCCCACAGCTGGCTCAAGGTGGAAGAGGTGACCTCAGCAGGTTTGCTGGTAACAGGGAAAGGGAGGAGAGAGAGGGGCTGGGGGAGAGGGGAGAGAGAAGAGAGGTAGAGGGAGGGAGGGAGATGGAGAAAGACAGAGAGGGAGGAGGGGGAGAGTGGGAGAGCGAGGAGGGGAAGAGAGAGCACAGACCAAGAGAGAAAGAGTGAGTCTCTTGGCGACCAGGACTGCATGCCCCCAACAGAGTCCTTTTCTGAAGAAGAAGGAAATAGGCCACAGAATCTGGGTTTTATCCCAAGCACCCACAGACAGCTCTGCGGGCCACATATTATTCTACTGAGCAGTAATGCCAGGCTGCGCCAGTCTTGCTGCGTTCCGAATTGGTGTTTCCAAACACCTCCCCAGCTCAGCCTCTCCACCGCTCCAAGTCATTTCAAATCAGCAACTGGAAGAGCCCCCGAGACCTGCAGCCTCTGTGTCTGAGCACAGATATCCAATTCTCCCCGAAGGCAGTGAGTCAGGAAAAAACTGTCCAAAGATTTCACCCCCTCAAAAAGACACCCTTCATCAAAATGAATAGAGCTGCAGGCCCTAAAATCACACTTGGTAAGTTATGTCCTCTGTCCCCTTCTGGAGCTGCGGAGAGACCCGCACAGTGCCATGCTGTCCACAGGGTGCCACGGGGCGGGCCTGTGCCAAGTGCCTTCAATGGGTCTGGTCTGAGCAGAGCTGGGGTGTGAGTGTCTTATGCACACTGATTTCAAAAGCTTCCTCCGCAATAAAAATTTAAAAACCATGTAAAATACCTGATTAATACTCTGAGTATTTTTACACACTGAAATAATACTGTTTTGGCAATACTAGGTTAAGCAAACTCATTCAAGAAACTGATTGCGTACCACTTCACACCCATTAGGAGAGTCACTATCAGAAAACAGAAAAGAACAAATATTGGTGAAGATGTGGAGGAACTGGAACCTTGGGAACTGCTGTGGGAACGTAAATGATGCAGCAGCTGTGAAAAACAGTGAGCCAAATACTCACTCGTGAATGAGGGGATAAACAGAATGTGGTCTACCCTATGATGCAATGTTACGCAGCCTTAAAAAGGAAGGAGAAGCCAGGTGCAGTGGCTCACACCTGTAATCCCAGCACT
>NW_012104365.1:3126262-3145538 GCF_000951045.1 Mandrillus leucophaeus | reverse complement strand
TGGGGCTGGGAGTGCATGTTTAATGGGGATGGAGTTTCAGATGGGAGAGATGTAAAAATTCTGGAGATGGACAACTGCGATGATTTCCATGACTCTGTGAATGTACTTAATGCTGCTGACTGTACACACAAAAAATAGTTAAAATGGTTAAATTTTGTTAAATATATTCACCACAATAAAAATTAGTTTTACTGTTTCTTTTCACTTTTTTTTTCCAACATGGCCTCTAAGACATTTAAAATCCCTCCATGGCGCCACCATGTTTCCATTGGGTGGCAGCGCAGGGCTGGGGTACAGGCAGGTTCCTGAGCTCCAGCCTGAGCTCCTGATTTGGCAGGTCTCGGGTGGGGGGACAGAGAATGGGGCTCCCCAATGTCTCCCAAAGTAATGCCGATGCCACTGGTCTGGGGATCCCACTTTGAGAACCACCACTGGGAAGCATTTGAATACCACCCACTTCTGAGCTGGCAGTTTGACGAATGTGGGCCAAGCATTCAGAAATTTCCAGCTAGCGGAGCAGCCCAGCCTCCCTCTTGCTGGTTGAATCTTTGGAGTCACTGTGAGGGACGCAGGACATCCATCAGCCTCCTGACCTCCGATCTGTGGAGAGGCACAACCCCACTGCATGCGGCAGCTCCCTCCCGGACACTCACAGGCATCTCACTGAAGAGGACGAGTCCAGACCAGCTGCCACTCTCACCATAGGAGGAGGCAGGCTGGCTCTGCAAGGGACACAGCTCTCGGCTCTGCTAAGGACTTCAGACAATGTCCTCTCCCATCTGGAGAGACTTCCCGAGTGCAGCTCTAATCGGAATTCTGATTCGAGAGGTGACATTAATTTCTGCCCTAAGGACAGGATGAGCTCTCCGCCAGCAAGCCCCTGTTTACAGCAATGCCCCCTCCACCACCCCATCACACGGCCACTTCCTGCTGTGCTTGCAACGAGAGTGAGCATTATTATTAATATTGCCGCACAGAGAACAGTCGAATCATGTGATAATGCCAGGAGTCAGCTTTGCTGGGAGCTGGTCGGCGAGCATTTGTACCAAGCCAGCTGGAGAGGGGCTGGGGTGCCTGCCTGTCTCAGAATGGCCTCCATGCAGGGCTCTCCCTGACTCCACTCTCCTTTCCAAGTCGCCTCACACCACAGTGAAAGCAGCAGAGGGTACAGTGGCCCAAATGCAGGGGAGTCCACTCCTCCCATTTCTCTACCAATGATGCCCACTTCCTGCAGGCATCAGGGCTGAGCCAGGGCATGAGCCGTGCCCTGCCCGCTCTAGTGAGATGGGTCATTCACGCTGGGAGACCCACGTTACATGGGACATCAAGCCGGCTAACCTGCATTCCCCAAGATTCATATGCTGAGTCTTAACCCCCAGCAGCACAGAACGTGACTATATTTGCAGTAGGGCCTTTAAGGAGCTAACGGAGGTAAAATGGGGTCACTGGGGTGGGTCCTAATGCAGTGTGACTGGTGTCCTCTTAAGGAAAGGAAATTTGGACACTGACACACACAGAGGCATGACCCTGGGAGGTCAAAGGGCAGAGACAGTATCCGCAAGCTAAGGAAAGAAGCCTCAGGAGAAACCAGCCCTGCAGACACCGTGGACTTGGACTTCCAGCCGCCAGAATGCTGAGAAAATGAGTGACGTGGAAGCTGCCCAGGCTGTGGGTCTTTGTCACGATGGAGACTGGAAGGCTGCTGAAAAGGCCCTACTAAGTGCTGCCCTTGGGGAATGAGAGATGGCCACAGGGGATGACCCTGAAGATTTGTAGCCACCAAGAAATTGCCTTTTGTAAGTGACTGTCCTTGAGAACCAGTGGGAGAGAAGTTCTGTGGGAAGGGGACTCCACGATGTATATATGAGCATCCACTATTTGCAAGGCCCATCCAACCACCAGCACCAGGCCACGGCCAGGCAGGAGTCACACAATAATGGCGGTAACAGCCGTCACACAGGGCATGGCAGTTGTGCAGGGGTGTGTTAGGCAGAAGACACACAGCGTGCCATCCCATGCAACAGCCCCACCAACTCCCCAGTTTATAGATGAGTAGACTGAGGCTCAGGGGGACTGAGACTCAGGTCACCAGCTAGGCAGTGGTCAGCTTGGAAGGTGAAGAGAAGCCCAGGCTCCACAACCACTCAAGCAGCCTCGGAACAGGGCAAGCTGGTGACACGCCCCTCCCCTCCACTAGGGTCCTGACTGCCAGGACAAAAGCCATGCTGGAAGCTACAGGAGGTGCAAAGAGAAACACAACTGGAAGGCACTTCCAGGCCAGCGGTGAAAAGCAAGGAGGCCACCCCGGCGGGGAAAGGGAGCATGGGCAAGCTCTGCGAATGGGGACGGGAGCTTCCAGAGCTGAGGATGGGATGGGAAGGGGACCTGGGGTGCCATGAAGGATGATTTAAAACCATGCAAAGACCGAGAAAGGTGTTTGCAGGGAGGCAGTCTCCCACACCAAGAGCCTGGAACATGGAAAGGAAGAGTGGCTGGGGGGGATGGACTATTTCGCAGAGGCAGAGGGTGGAAGCGAAGCCCAGGCAGGGTTCTATCCACACAGCCTGGCTCCTTCCTCTGGAAACAGCCCCTCAGAGTCTCCCTGGAGAAACACCCTTCCAGTTCCCAGGGCTTGACCCTGGGGTTTAATGGGGCTGACTCTGCCCCTCCTGCTTAAAGGGCGATCACATGAGCCAGGCCTGGCCATCTAGAGCATCCCATGTCATTGAACTGGTTCAAAGGAAAAACAAGATGTCGATGAGGCCAGAGAGATGCAGTCCCAAAGCTTCTGCTAGGGCTGCTGTTTCGCTGGAGTGGGGAACTCCATGAATAAAGTCGACCTGGAGCTGGCAGAGACCACCACGTGGAGAAGGCAGAGGTAGAAGGTGGGACTGGACCCGTCTTGAGAACACAGCTGGTACCCTAGGCTCTAGCTATGTCTCAGGACGTCCTGGAAATTCAATTATATGAGCCAAGAAATCCCTCCTCCACCTCTCTGTTTCTCTGTAGCCACTGTGAGTTGGATAAGAGAACCAGGAGGGACCTTGAATGCCATGCTGAGGAATTCAGACTTCAGGGTGTCAAACCAGTGGGGTGCTGAGAAATGTAACCTCCAGCACTCTGGGGAGGAGCCAAATTTATAGCATTTGCCAATTTCCATCATGCAAATATTCCCACCATGGCCAGTTCCAAGCTACCAGCATGCCCTTGCTGACCATGGTCAGGGAGGGACTGCACAGACGGCTCTGGGGAGTCAATGAGAGCCAGCTCCAGCTACCATGAGCTCATGCTAGGGACCCAGAGTTTCTTGCTAGAGTGTTTGCTGAAGTTCACTTTGATCTGTTAGCACAGACTAGACTGAAGGGCAGAGGCCCTGCTCTACCCACCATGATCTGGGTAAGAACCAGGCAAGGGGCAGCCACAGAACAGAAAGTGGCTGGTGCCTGCAGAGGAGGGTTGGTCATATCAGTGGCCAAGAGGCCTCTTTCCTCGGCTCTGCCCACCCTGAGTTAGCCTTGACCCTGGCTCAAGGGCAGGGTTTCCTTCTGGACGAGGCAGCAGCTCTGTACGGTCAGTACCGATGGTCACTCTGCTGAAATCAGGCCTTGGTCTCTCTGGCCTCACCCAGTCCCCTGTTGGGCCATACTAAGGAGTGGGTACATGGCAGCCCCACTGCCTGTGGACACTGACCGGGGCCTGGCTGGAGGCTTCTGTGCACTGTGCCCATGCTGTCTAGCTGCCCACTGTGATGGGCCTACAGTGCTGACATATCCCTGCCCAGACACACCCCCAACCTCCCACACTGTTTCCCATCCAGGCCCAGCAGGCACTGCTCATTTCATTTTGATTTTTTTTGAGCTCAAATCCTGCTCTGCATCAGAGAGAGCTGAACAAAATGAGCTGCTCAACGTAGACATGGAGCATATGGCAGGCCACATTTGAATGTTGCTGCTGGTGGCATCCCTGAAGCAGACAGCACCACGTGCCTAGCCCGGCCGGCAGCTGAGCCCCCAGGTTGAAGCTAGGCCGTTTTGACCCTGTGGGAAGGCTGCCCATTTGAAAACTAAAATAAAAAAGATGAGAGAGTTTGGCTTGAGGTTCTGCCAAAGCAATTATCTAGGCACAGTCTTTACATCAATGAATGCAGCTTTTCCTTGCATGAGGGAGTGACTGAGGCAGTTTTGAAAGCAGAGTCATACTAGATGAACCCAGAGGTGGATGCTCAGTGGGGACGTAATGAGGGCCTTGTCAGGAAACTACACAGTTCCCCCTTTTCCATGGTGGCACAGGGTGATGAAGAATGAAAGGTAAGAACATTAGACCCATGAAAGCAGGCACCTCATTAGCTTTGTTGGTCATGGAATCCCTAGAATCTAGCAATGATGGTCGGATGGATGGATGGATGGATGGATGGATGGATGGATGGATGGATGGAAAGATGGATGAATGACTGGATGAATAGACGAACTGATAGATGGGCTAACAAGTAGGAAGATAGACAGGAGGATGAATGGACGGTTGTGTGGGTGGATAATGGAAAGATGGATGAATGGATGGATGAATGGATGGATGTGTGGGTGGATGATGGACACATGGATGAATGGATGGATGTGTGGGTGGATGATGGACACATGGATGAATGGATGGAATGATGGACAGATGGTGAATGGATGGATGTGTGGGTGGATGATGAAAGGATGGATGAATGGATGGATTGGTGGGTGGACGATGGACACATGCATGAATGGATGGATGTGTGGGTGGATGATGGATAGATGGATGACGGACAGATGGGTGAATGGATGGATGTGTGGGTGGATGATGGACAGATGGATGAATGGATGGATGAGTGGATGGATGTGTGGGTGGATGATGGATAGATGGATGAATGGATGGATGTGGGTGGATGATGCATGAATGGATGGATGTGTGGGTGGATGATGGACATGTGGATGAATGGATGGATGAGTGGATGGATGTGTGGGTGGATGACGGACAGATGGATGAATGGATGGATGTGTGGATGGATGGAAAGATGGTTAAATGGATGGATGTGTGGGTGGATGACAGACAGATGGATGAATGGATGGATGTATGTATGGGTGGATGATGGACAGATGGATGAATGGATGGATATGTGGGTGGATGATGGACAGATGGATAAATGGATGGATATGTGGGTGGATAATGAATGAATAGATAGATGGATGGATTGGTTGGTTGATGATGGACAGATGGGTGAATAAATGAATGTATGAGTGGATAACGGACAGATGGATGGATGAATGGATGTGTGGGTGGATGATGGAAAGGTAGATGAATGGATGGATGTGTGGGTGGATGATGGATGGATGGATAGATGCATGGATTGGTGGGTGGATGATGGACAGATGGGTGGATAAATGGATGTGTGGGTAGATGACGGATGGATGGACAAATGGATGTGTGGGTGGATGATGGACAGATGATGGATGGATGAATGGATAACTGGATGAATCAATGGACAGATCAATGGACTAACAAGTGGGAGGATGGATGGAAGGATGGATAGATGGATGGATGGACTAACAAGTAGCAGGATGGAAGGATGGATGTGGGGATTGATGATGGACAGAAGGTGGATGGATGAGTGGATGGCTGACTGGATGAATAGAAGGACTGATCAATGGACTAACAAGTGGGAGGATGAACAGATGTATGTATGTATGTATGTATGTGTGTATGTATGTATGTACCAGTGGGAGGAATGGCAGATGGATGGAAGGATGGATGTGTGGGTTGATGATGGACAGAATATGGATGGATGAATGGATGGATGACTGGATGAACAGATGGACAGATCAGTGAACTAACAAGTGAGAGGACAGACAAATGGATGGATGGATGGATGGACCAGTGGGAGGAATGGAAGATGGATGGAAGGACGAATGTGTGGGTGGATGATTGACAGATGGAGGAATGGATGGATAGATGGACCAGTGAGAGGAATGGAAGATGATGGATGGATGAATGGATGGATGACTGGATAAACAGATGGACAGATCGATGGACTAACAAGTGAGAGGATGTATGTATGGATGGATGGATGGATGGACCAGTGGGAGGAATGGAAGATGGATAGAAGGATGGATGTGTGGATGGATGATTGACAGATGGATGAATGGATGGATAGATGGGCCAGTGAGAGGAATGGAAGATGATGGATAGATGGATGAATGGATGGACTAATGGGAGGAATGAACAGGTGAATAGAAGGATGGATGAGTGAGTGGATGGATGGATTCGTGTGTGAGTGGATGAATGGATCGGTGGGCAGGTGGGTAAATGGATAGATGGATAGATGAACACAAGTTACTCTTCTTTTACCTAATAACATATAGGAAAGGCATTCAGATGTCCCCAGGCTTCTCCATACCTTTAGCCTGTCCCATCTCAGTGTAAGAGCCAATTCTCATGGGGTCAAGCAGCCTGTTGTCAGGATTTAGGCTGGTTGGTTCAGATCCCTGCTCTGCACTGAGCTGCACCGTATGCCCTGGGGCAGGCCACTTCACTTTTCTGAGTTACCTAGTTCTCCTCTGGGAGAAGTGGTGAAGTTGCACTGACTAGGAGGCCTGGGCAAGGATGGAATAAGATGGTGATCTCTTAACATAAAGCCTGGGCTGCTGTGAGTCCCCTAACCATTAATTATGATGATGAGCTTCTGAAGCCTTGGATATTCTTAGCTACCTATTGTTATATTTCTTTGGTAGCTTTGATTGATTCTCTTTAAAAATATCCAAATGGGGAATATTAGAAAATAAATGGCATTCCAGGGCTGCAGGAAAGTGCAGTGTGGAAGAAAAGTTGCCTATATCTCTGTAGACTGATTTCCGTGACCAACCTCTGTCACACACAGCGTCTCTGCCTGCTTAGGACATGCGTCGGGGTCCTTACTGCCTCTTTGAAACGATTCTGCAATGCATACAGTGCGATGCCTCTTAGGGCGGTGCGGATGGTGGGCCCCGACTGCCCAGGTGGCTGTGGGTGTGATGAGAATGCACAGCCCTTCCCAGTGACTCCAGGGAATCTTTGTGTTGGATGCTTAATTTTCAATTTGCATTTTTAAAAAGGTAACATTTGATCCAGATGAGTTGGTCTGTTCTTGAAATATTTATCTGAAAAGAACACATTTTATTGCCTTATGGGGAGGGAGGGAACCTCTTTTGATGCTGACTCTGAAGTTATTTAAAGAGCGTTTCAGGGATGTAGTGAATTTCTCTCTGAGTCCCAGCTGTTTTGAGGTTTATTTGATGGTTCCAATGCTGGCACTAAGTGGGAGAGGGCTCAAGGTCAGGAGCACTGCTCCCCACGGCAAGGCGCCTATGCCACACAGCCGAGCCATGTGAGAGCCATCCCCACCGTGTGATGGAGTGGCCGGTGCAGCCTTGGCATCTGTACTAGCCCAAGCCAGGTCTTTGAAGGCAGAAACATCTTGAAAATGCCCAGGGTGCTTTCCCTTTGACAAACCTGCCCAGCAGTTTTCTAAACTGCACAATTTCCAGAACCTTAAATGCCACATTGAAGAGCAGAGAAGCCTGTGCAGAGTCAGTGTCTCCAAAAGCCCACAACTGTGTGTGTAGGACCCAGTCCCAGCGGGCCCATGACTCCGTGGCCATCTGGCTGGGATCCTGGAGACCATTGAGGGCCTGGTCCATCCTGTGACTGCGCCACGGGCCTCTCATCTGTCCCTCCAGGTAAGCACACGTGGGCAGTGTCCACTATGGGGCTACTAGAATACAGCTTCTCTGCACATTCCTTCACATGTTTTATCAGGACAGACTCATTCATTTCTCTGGGAGAAATATCCAGTTGAGTATATTTCTGGGGCAATTTCCTAGGGAAGTTCACGTGTCACTTTACTCAGAAGACCCTGCCAAAGTCTTTTCTAAAGTACTTGTAGCCATTTAGGCCTCTCTGAGCCAGGTATTCACCCACAATGATTTGTCTGAACAAATCCCAGAACTGCTGGTGCTGGGAATAGGTGGAGAGTGAGGCAGCCACATCTGGCCTCGGGGTTCCGTGACAACAGGTGAAGGTGGCATCAACCGCTAGATGCCAGGTGCTGAGAAGCTCAAGGAAGAGACAGAATCCAGGGTGGCAGGCATGGCTTCTCTAAGGATCTGACATTTCAGTCGAGGCCTACATAATGAGAAAGAACCCAGCCATATATGGAACCAACGGGAAAATGTTCTAGAAGCAGCAGTTGGGTTTGGCAGCTAACTGTTGCATGAGGCTTTGTGCTGGGTCTTCACAGGGACCTCACAAAAACCTTGCAAGTGGTACCTCTTTGCTTGGTGGGGACAGTAGAGACGTCTGTCTTCTTTGATGCTGTATCCAGGCAGAGCAGATGGTGGTCTGGGGTGAAACCGGGGTTTGGTGCACTAGACGGGCGTTACCTGGGCTTTTGGGATCCTGAAAAATCCCCACAGAGATTGTAACCTTGGAAGCCAAGCAGAAGGTCTTTGCTCCAAATAAAGATGTGGAAGATTCTGATCCACACCAAGAGGCTGGGTATATGGGACAAATGACAGTTATGATCTATAGAGGAACTCATGTGATTAAGCTCATCAATTACAGAAATTATACATAGATATAGATACAATATATAAAGTCAGACCTAGTCTAAATATTTACTATGAAAAAGACCTAAAGAAGGAGTTGAGACCCTTGGGTTCCATTTCTACTTCAGCCTCAGATTTCATTTTCCCCTCTGTGGCAGACATGAGAATATTAACTAGTCTAATAGTAAGAACACCAGGGACTGGGGCTGCAGTGACAGTGCCTAGTTGTACCACACTGACTCTGGGAGCAGTTTCTTTGGTTTTTATCTTTACAAGATGGGAGAGGCTCACAGCCCCTAAAATCATAAAGGGCCACACTGTAAACCATCAGCACCATGGTGATGAGTGATTTCCAGAACGTTCTATATGTCTGCCAGCGTGATCAGTATGGAAGCGGCACACCAGTTCACAGGAGGGAAGATATAGAATCACTGCCCGAGAACGGCGCGTGGGAGAAAAAAATGGCTGTGGTTTCTGCAGAGAGACAGGAATACGCAGCGCATCCTGGGGAGGGAGGTGGGGTCGAAAGGAGGGGCTGGAGGACCCCACCACATCCACTCCCTGGGACCCTGAAACAATATCAGCCTCAAAGAGGCATTTAGATTCACTTACTAATAACATCAGTAAAAATAAGGGAGCTTTTCCTTTTTGAGACTGACTCTCGCTCTGATACCGAGTCTGAGTCAGTGGCATGATCTTGGCTCACTGCAACCTCCGCCTCCCAGGTTCAAGCGATTCTCCTGCCTCAGCCTCACGAGTAGTTGGGACTACAGGCACCCGCCACCACCCCCAGCTAATTTTTTGTATTTTTAGTACAGATGGGGTTTCACCACGTTAGCCAGGATGCTCTTGATCTCCTGACCTTGTGATCCACCTGCCTCAGCCTCCTAAAGTGCTGGGATTACAGATGTGAGTCACCACACCCGGCCTGAGCTTTTTCTTAATAATGTTCTCCCTAGGAAAAAAAAAAGCCTAAATATCCTCACACAAGTCCCTGAAGCCTCGGGATGTTTCACATTTTCCTTAAGAAGGAGCTCAGATTAATGGGAAATTTGGCCTTAAGAGAACAGAATGCAATTTTCCCCCAAATCCCCTGCCCACGTTGTCTCTGTGCCTCACTGCAAGCGGCGTCGGGAATAATCAGGCCTCCTCTTGCAGATCGTCATAACCACAATTAAGTCTCGAAGCCCCGGGCCGGAGCCAGGTGCACTGGGTGCGTTTAATGCCACTGGATATTTCAGAAAAGGCAAGAAGCGTGAAATTTATTTGATGCCTTGACACAAAAGCACTCTACCATTGTGGAAGAGAGTGAAAGGTGTGAAAATTAAACAAATTAACCCAACTTTCCATAGAAGCAGCATTGTTTAAGATTTCAGCAGCTGTCCTCATCATGGTTTTCGGAAATTAAAACAATCAGGAACAAGCAGAGGACACGGGTGGGGGCTGCAGAAGCATCTTTTCCTTAGCAAAGAGAAGAAATGTGCCCTGGGACAGGTGGTGGTGGGAGTCCTGGCCCAGGACCCCTGTATCTGCCTGGCTGTACCAGCTCAGCTGCACCTGCCCAGCGTCTCCTTGCCCAGTGCCCAGCTTCCGGGAGTCCAAGCTGTACTTTCTGATCAATGGCATGTGAAAAGACATGGTCCTTTCATTAGGACTTAACTGAGGTTGTCAGTCACCTAATTGCTTCACTAAAATATAATTAATTAAGAATAACATGTGGAGATATTTACATGAGCTGGAGATCACACACTGCAATTTGTAGCTTTTTTTCCTGAAACACGGTGTCCTGCCAGACATTTTTCTCCTTGTATTTAGATAAAGGGGACAAGCTATTTCATGGTAAAGATGTTGATTTCCCCTCTCAGCTTGGGTTTCGGGATAAAGACAATTTAAGTCTATTATCTGTGCCAAAAAAAGTGTCTCGTGCAAAATCAGGAATACACACGGAGTTCCTGAGGGGAAGGTACAGACCCAGGAACACAAGAGGTGAACACAACCCTGCACGAGCACACGGCCCTCCGGAGAATAATGCTGAGCACCACACGCCTGAGGTCCAGGCAGAACTAAAGTCAGGGAAAAGGGCCCCTCCTAGTCTCTTAATCCAGCCTGCACGTTTTCCATGATGATTTGATTTGAGTATGGCACCGACACCAGGGAGACAGGGCCCACAAAGTGGCCACTCTCCAGAATGTCTGGATCTCTAGAGAGGGGACCATAGACCTCAGGGTCAACCCAAGAGAAGCAAAGCAACAACTAGGACTCAGTACCACCCCTGCCCCCAAACTCAGCAGCTCCAGAAAACATAAGTTACTCAGTGTGAAGGGCTGCAGGTTCAACCGCACACAAGGAAACACCCTCAAACCCACAGGGCTGTATTTGCTCCCGTAAGTGAAGCCCAAAAGCTGACAATGCAGGAGGATGATAGTGGCGAAAGGGATGGCAAAGATCCAGACCCACCGCCTGCTTTTCTGCTATGTACATGTGTGGCTTTCCTCGTCAAGATCCTCTCATGGTCCAAGATGGCTGCTGGACCTCCAGCTATCACAGCTGTGTTCCATGCAGGAAAAAGGAGAAAGGGAGAATGGGGGCAGGAGAGACCCCTGCAAAATTTGCAAAATTAACTTTCTGGAAGTCCCACAAAATGTTTCCACTTAATTGCAGTGGTCAGCACTTAGTGACAGGGTGACGCTTCGCCGTAAGGGAGCCTAGGAAATCAGCCTTTTTGCTGGGTGGATTATCGTCCTATGTAAATCTCTGGATCTGTAAATAAGGAAGAAATGAAAATGGATTTTCTCCAATGAACTCCATCCTAGTGACAAAAGGACAAGTGGCTTAACCATTCTGTTTCTTCATCTATAAACTGGCCTAACAGGGCTGTTTCAGATAAGATGCTATATAGATACAGTCAGCCCTCCATATCCATGGGTTCCATGTCAGTGGATTCAACCGACTGCTGATTGAAAATATGTTTTAAAAACTGCATCTGGGCCAGGCACGGTGGTTCATGCCTGTAATTCCAGCACTTTGGGAGGCTGAGGTGGGCAGATCACCTGAGGTCAAGAGTTTGAGACCGGCCTGGCCAATATGATGAAACCCCATCTCTACTAAATTTCAAAAATTAGCAGGGCTTGGTGGTATACACCTGTAGTCCCAGCTACTTGGGAAACTGAGGTACGAGAATTGCTTGAACCCAGGAGGAGGCTGCAGTGAGCCGAGATCGTACCACGGCACTCCAGCCTGGGTGACAGAGCGAGACTCTGTCTCCAAACAAACAAACTGCATCTGTACTGGACATGTATAGACTCTTTTTCTTGTCAATAGTTCCTAAACAATACTGTATAACAACTATTTACATAGCATTTACGTTGCATTTGGTATTATAAGTAACCCAGAGGTGATTTAAAGTACATGAGAGGATGTGCATAGGTAACACACAAATACTGCATAATTTTATATCAAGGATTTGAGCATCCTTGGATTTTGGTATCCTGGGGAGGTCCTGGAGCCAGTCTCCCACAGATACTGAGAGATGACTGCATATGCTTTAAGACGGGAGCTTTGTGCAAATATCCACTACTATAAAAATCCATTCTGTGCTGTGTAGCTAAGTGACTGGGACAAATGTTAGTCAGGGATGTTTCCAGCCTTCACAAATAACATCTGAGCAACCACTGTTGGCCTCCGTGATACACCTGTGAACGAGATGGTTACAGTTACACGAGTCCATCATCAAATGGATGTGCAGCTGGTCAGTTCTTCCCAGCAGCTTTTGTTGCAGGTGACTGTGTGCTGTCTCCCCTGGGCTCCCTTCTACTTTCATGGGCCTCCGTTCCAGGAGATGACTGCAGGGCTGACCCTTCACTTACACTGAGGCCTCAGCTGAGGGTCCATAACCCAGGCCTAGTCATCTTATTTACTCCCTGGCCAAAGAATCTACAGATGTGAAGAATTCTGTCCTAAGCCAGACCAGACAGAGTGACGTTCCTATCACAGTTATGAGAAGAGGCTGACAGTCTAAGAGGTCATGATATGTCAGTGCCCACCATACGGACAGAGTGTGTTCAAGAGACGGGACATTTGAAAACCTGGATCCAGCTACGCCTGAAGCCAGGCTATCCTTGCACTTCAAGTTGTGTGAGGAAACCCATTCCCCACTTCGCTGCATGAGCATGAATTTTCGCTCATTTCAAACAAAAAAGATGCCACATGACACTCATGACAGCTCCATGGTAGGGTGAGGCGCAATCGTGAGAGTCTGGCCTTGTTCTCTTTGTCGTTACAAAACAGTGTCATGGATGATTTCTGCACAGTTCAGTGCACAACAGGGACTGAAGCCTGCAATGGACCAGGCACAGAATCAAAAGATACAGACCCTTCCTTCCCAAAGACTCCTGGGCTACTCATCGGTGGAGCAGGCTTACGATTGCATTTTCGAAATTCGGAGTGAAAAGTACAGGCTGCACGGGAAGAGGCTTCAGGTTTGTCTGGGTGACAGTGGGTGGGCCCTGACTCCTAAAGGTTGTCACTTCTGAGTCTGCCAAGAACAGTACGCCCGCCCGGTGATGAGCATGAGGCTGGAGAGGCCTGCATGGCCTGGAAACAGGGTCTAGGGACCGTGCTTGGAGCTCTGGGCTTATCTGGAGGGCCAGGGAACCATCGCAGGGTGTGAAATGGGGTGGAAGATGACAGGGTTGCATCTGTGTGCTGGTGACTGTGAAAGAAGATTTGAAGAAAGAAGTAGAATACAGAGAAAGAATGATTATAGTGGCAGAGGGACATCAGGTTAGAAAGTAGTTAGGAGCTCACAAGGTGCAGATGAAAGGATGAGGCTCTGGAAGGGGGCGGGGCTGGTGGAAATAGAAAGACCAGAACAACAAGGAGGTGATGGTACCAGTGGAGGTGGGGCTGGGCCGGCGCCGAAGCCTCTGGTGCTGCAGCCAGGAGCCCTTGTTGTCCCACCGAGGGACCCAAAGAAGCTTCTCACATCCCCACCCCCAAGGCCATGACTGCTCCCAGTGGGCTCATCCCACAGCCGTGACTAAGGATCCTATGTGTTCCCGATGGTGCAGAGATGAGATGATGGAGGCTGGATCCATGCGTGACCTTATGGAGCAGAGTCCCTACAGACTCATGGGAATATACAGAATGAGCAAGAAATAAACCTTTGATGGTAGTCCTGAGATTTAGAGGATGTCTCTTGTCAAAGCAGAACTGGGGTTTCCGGGGCTCATCTAGGCTGCAAGGAGGACTGGGCCCTCTTCCCTGGACTCTGATGCAGCAAAGCCACCCCCAATGCAGCATCATTCTCCACCTCAGATCACCCCTAAAGGGTTCCTTCCTTTCCTTCCTTCCAGTGAAAACTTCAGTTTCCAATAACTACAACTCCTGAGAGGTCCTGCTGATCACAGAAAAGCTCTGATTGTAAAGCATCGTCTTTTGACAGATACAACATTCAGGTCTCCAGGAGCTTCTGCAGGTTGAGAGGCACTAACTCCCTCCAGCGAAGCTCCCCACAGACCTGGGGGCCTCTGTGTTGCCATCAGAGCTGTGAGAGTCAGAGTGAAGCCAGCCTGGGCATTGCTGTTCTCTACAGTTAGGGCCAGGCCATGGCCCACCTCTGGGAGAGTCATCCCAAAACGTGCTGCCCAGCTGTAAGGGTATGAAAAATGGACTGGTATGAAAAATGACAGGAGGGATCCTAGTGAAAATGAGCCCACCCAGCTATTCCTCCTACCCTTGGTCACCAAAGCAGCTGTCCAGAGGGTTGCCTAGAGCAGGAGTGCATGAGAACCACTGGGCTTGGGGTGAGCGACCTGTGCTGAGCCCCTCAGCCCCTGCCAGGGAGACCCCCATTGTCCCTGAGCCCCTGTAGGGCAGGCTCTGAGTTCCTCCTCTCAGGATCTCCTGAGCCCAGCATCACACATCTGAGCAGGCACTAAAAAAGAGGTGGGTTGAAAAAACACTGCAAGGCAATCGGAGAGGCTAAGTGCTTCGTGGGTGATGGATGGGCAGGTGGATGTGAGTGGCTCACCTGTGAAGTCCCGCAGTGAGGCCCAGCACATACCATAGACCAACCGGATGGGACCTCATGATGGAGGCGAGGCTTTGGGGAGGGCAGAGGGGATGCGAAGGCTGAGCCAGGTCCCGGGGTGGTCATTGAGGGAGCTGGGAGATGAGCCAGGGGCTCAGGATACTATGCTTTCTACCTTTGGGTAGGTTTGAAATTCTCCAATAAAAAAATCTTTTAAAAAATGAGTTTTTCCTCCTGAAACAATTGTAAGGTTCTGATTGGTGGGCCTAGTCTTTAAGGACTTAGTATAAATAATGACCTGCGGTTCACTTTACAAAGTATTTAACCCACATCTGCATTTAACCCATGTCAGCATTTAACCCACATCAGCATTTAACCGACATCAGCATCACGCCTCCACGGCCAGAGGCTGTGCAGTCTGAAAATGTGAGAGCAATGGGGCCTGCAGGACCGGGCTGCAGCTGGGGTCTGACTGTGAGAGTCCTGCTCTGGGCACTCCAGTCACACCTGCTGGCCTGAGAAAGGGGACACACGATGACTGACACAAGGCCAATCCTCCTCCAAGACATAATTGTGTCTGTGTCAAAAGTAATGAATTTGGGTAGGCCACAGTACCCAGACCTAGGTACCCAGCCTGAATGTGGTGGGGAAGATATTTTTAGATGGGATTAACAATTCAGTTCGTAGACATGCAGTGAGGTGGATGAGCCTTCATGGTGTGGGTGGACCTTGTCCAATCAGTTGAGGCTTTAAGAAAGACTCTGCTCCCTGGGAGAGGAGAGAATTTCGCCGGGAGACTCCCTGGGACTCGAAGGGCCACACCCGCTCTCCTCAGTCTCCTCCTGCCCATCCGCCTGCTCTGCAGATTTCAGACTTACCAGCCCCCACGACCTTGGGGCCTAGTCCTTAAAAGAAACCTACTCCTCTGTGTATACACATCCAATGATTCTGTTTCCCTGGGGAGCCCTGCCTAACAGTCCATCCACCCTGCTGTCTCCACCCTTAGAGGTGATAGACACAAATAGCATTAAATAGTTTTCCTTTTGTGTTGTTGACAGCGCTCTCAGGAACATCGTCTCTTCCGTGCATAAGCTGAAGAAATCTAGAATGCAAATCTACCATAATACAGAATCAGGCCTCTGTCAATATTTAAAGCCGGAAATCTTTGGAGGTACATTATCAATTCCAAGATAAATAACCAAGACTGATACGCTTGAATGCTCATTCAATTCTAATGGGAGAATACAAGTTTCTCTCTGCAAATGAACACAGCAAGTGAAACGGTGGAAAGAAGCTCACACTCCTGGCTGGTGCAGGACACGTAAGTGAAGCTTGCCATGTGGTTCCCAGGCACGCAGCTCGGCGTGTGGTCAGCCTTGTCCTGCTCCATCGAGCAGGTCAGGCCAAAATACCAGCGATATCCCTTCCGTACGCCCGGTGCGCTGAAAAAAAAAAATAGCAGCTGCAATACAGCCAAGCGTTCACACTAAAGTTTCAGTACCATGGTTTTAGACTTCAGGGCACATGAGAATCTTGTTAATTTGTTCGATCCATGTGTCCATTCACCCAGTGGCCACTTCCTAAGGTAGGCACAGGCGCTCCACCTGGCACTGATAACTCAGCCACAAACAGGACAGGGGACCCTGCTCAGGAGGGAATTCTTTTTCTAACAAAAACTACAGTGCAGTTTAAGCATTTATATCTAACAGATTACCACTGAAATGGGGAAAATACAATGCAATGTGATCATACCATTCTGAAGAAAATGACAGGATTTATAAAAAGTATTAATTCAAAGGGCAATATGGGGCTACCTCCAGCAAGACCCAGGTTTCAAGTTCAGTCTCGACGGCATATCAAGGTGATTCTGTCTCACTGGGGAGACCCTCAAAAGCCTGTATGTTTCTAAATATGTGCTTAGGAAGCATGTGATATGGGCAAGGAAGCCTGAAGGTCATGAACACAGTTGGGTGAAGTTTCACAGTGTGAACTCGGTGCCTGGCCACCACCCCGTTGGGAGAACAGACCACAACCTGCTCCTGCAGCTGCCCTTCCTGCCTCCTCCATTCGTCGCAAGAAACTTCACCCAGAAGAGGACTCACTTTTCAAGACTTTCTGGTTTTTCCTCACTTAAATAAATACTTTTATCAAAGGCCAGGTACGGTGGTGCACACCTGTAATCCCAGCACTTTGGGAGGCTGAAGTGGGCATATCGCCCAAGCTCGGCAGTTTGAGACCAGCCTGGGCAACATGGCAAAACCCCGTATTACAAAAAATACAAAAAATTAGCTGGGTGTGGTGGTGCACCTGTAATTCAGCTACTTGTGGGGGCTGAGGTGGGAGAAATGCTTGGGCCCGAGAAGTCGAAGCTGCAGTGAGCTGTTATTATGTCACTGCACTCCAGTCAGGGTGACAAAGTGAGACCCTGTCTTAAAAGCAAAACAATATTTTTATCAAGATACTGTTTACATAGTTGAAAGATTTAAGTAGTATTAAAAAGTGTATCATGAAAACCACTAGAGCCCTGGGGCATCCCTCCCCGCCCCAGGGCATCTAGCCCCTGGCATCTCCCTCCTAGGCTAGCGATGGGTCACAGCGTCTATGGCGACTGATTGAACAGAGGAAGAAGCTACCCCTTGGGGGTCTCTTCAGGGCCCCAGAACGGTGAGCTGAGAAACCTGGAGATGCTGGAGACAGGAGAAGGAAGTCTGCACGGGAGCTGGAGCCGCCAGGCCAAGGAAGCCGGGCCAGGTCTGCTGGTCTCAGGATGCTCCCCGTGGCCAGTCCCAGGCACAGAGATGCTCAGGGCAACAGGTTACTCAGTAGTTCTGCGGCCAGGTGAGGGCAGGAACTGCTGTGAGGGGGCAGCACCCCAGGTGGTCGAAGCACAGAACGCAATTTGAGAAACACCGGACGCTGCTAGCATCCTGGGAAGTCCACGTGCTTTCCCGATCCTCCCGAGCCTCTGCCGCCCTCCATGATGGCCCCAGGGGCTCAGTTCTATACACAGTCCCGGGCTCCCTGCCTGCTAGGTCTCCAAGGAAGGGGCCTAGACCTGGGTCTTCAAGGGCCTGGCAATTTCGATGTAGCCAGGATGGTACTGGGATGTGGCCCTCACCCTCCACCCCCACCTGAGTTTGGGAATAACCACTTTTTCTGCAAAAGGCCAACCGGTAACTGTCATATTTTAGGTTTTCAGGGCTATGTGGTCTCTGCAGCAACTACTCGACGCTGCTGCTGTTGTGGCATAAAAGAGTCAAAGACGGCATGACGGGTGGGCCTGAGTGCCAATAAAACTTATTTATTATTTACTCAAATAAATTTGGTGGCCCCACGTCCAGTCCTAATGCCAGCTAACTGTCAGCCACATTACGGGTAAAGACAAGTGAGGATCTAATTGAATTGATGAAATCATCCCAAACATCTGAAATTAATAAGAAGACTGAAATACGGATCAACGCTGGCTATCATTAAGGAGGACACTCCCCTGAGAGTTTTTGTGCCTTTAGATAATATCCCAATAGCAAAGCTAGCAAGCCCTTTAAAACCTAAGTGTTTAGAATACTAGTAGCATTTTTTATTTGAAACAGAGTCTCCCTGTTTCCCAGGCTGGAATGCGGTGACGGTGACGCTATCTTGGCTCACTGCAGTCTTGACCTCCTGGGCTCAAGCAATCCTCCCACCTCAGCCCCTGGAGTAGCTGCGACTATAGGCGTGAAACACCATGCCCAACTAATGCTTGTGATTTCTGTAGAGACCATGTTGCCCAGGCTGGTCTCAAACTCCTGGACTCAAGAGATCCTCCTGCCTTGCCCTCCCAAAGAGCTGGGATTACAGGTGTGAGCCACTGTGCCTGGCTAGTAACATTATTGATGATACTATGCATGTATTATGTCATGGTATATCATATACAAGTAATAACGCCATGTACATATTAATGCCATATATATGTATGCATGTATATATGTCATATATGAGCAAAAAGGTTCTTCTGCTGTTAATAATTATTACAAATTTATTTTTGCAACTATAAGATGTCAATTTATGTTGTATGTTTTTACTAAATAACAGTAGTACAGGAGTTCCAGTATATAATTTATAAAATAACAAATGTCTATATTTTAGAGTGACAAGACTGAAATATTTTTCTCTGGATAAGTTTCTCAGCATTTATTTATTTATTTATTTATTTATTTATTTATTTTTTGACAAAGTGAGATTTCAGGATTAGGACAGGCAGGGGTATGAGAAGCTGAAGGTGCATCTCCCCTCCAGGGACTTCCCAAGGCCTGTCCTGCCCAGTGTCCTATCCTCCCAGGAGGAGAGCGGCTTCAGATGTCAACGTTACCATTTCCAGTTCTCCAAGGAGCCTCTAACCTCCAGCCTAGGAGCCACAGGTGGGGGTCCAGACAGGTGCCCCAGCTCAGGGAGCACTTTTCCAGGATGGAACTGGGGGGCCTCAGAATCACTGCTGGGCGGGGTGGGGGTGGCAGGGGCAGGGCTGTGGGGGCTCACAGTCCCATGGCCTCTGACTGCTTCCAAACCACAGGTGCCTTCTGTTGGGCTCATAGAGAGTTTTATGTTTTTTAAAAAATATGGGCCGGGCGCGGTGGCTCAAGCCTGTAATCCCAGCACTTTGGGAGGC
>NW_012104365.1:3095911-3125992 GCF_000951045.1 Mandrillus leucophaeus | reverse complement strand
CCCACCGGGAGAGGCCGCCTGACTGCTCAGCAGGCACTTATCTGCCCCCTGACTGCTGAGATGGTGCTTGGCTGTCCTCTGGCCGCAGTCCTCACCCCACCCTGGTGCTCTCTTCGGCCCAGCCTGAGGACAAGTGCTGCCTGTCACCTACTTCTTACTGTCCTCACTTTTGTATCTCTAGGTCTCTATCAAAGTGGAAACAGGAAAGAGTTTAAGAAATCCATGTCTTTCAAGGAAGATGGGAACAACCGACTTTCTTTACAAATGAAGCTGTTTTCAGGAGTGGGCTGCTGCTGCTCACCTGCCGATGGTCGCTGAGGCTGAGAGGTGGGTTCTGCCCGAGAGGGGCAGGCAGACGGGAGAGTCCTGGATGGCAGGAGATGCTGGGGTGGGGCCTTCCCAGGTAGAAATGAAGATGTCCGGGAGAAGGGGCACCTCTGAGATCAGTGGGGACTGAGGTCAAAGGGCTGGGGCTGTGGTTAGAGAGGAAAATGTTCCCCAGGAACCACTGGCTGAACCTGAGACATGAACCAACATCACCTACAAATCCTTCAAAGCTGAGGGTGGTCTCTTTCCTGTCCTCACATCTCAAAACACACAGCATAGTTCTCGATGAATCATAGTAATGCAATGATTTATATAAGTATTTTTATTGGCCGGGTGCGGTGGCTCAAGCCTGTAACCCCAGCACTTTGGGAGGCCGAGTCAGGCGGATCACGAGGTCAGGAGATCGAGACCATCCTGGCTAACACGGTGAAACCCCGTCTCTACTAAAAAATACAAAAAAACTAGCCGGGCGAGGTGGCGGCGCCTGTAGTCCCAGCTACTCGGGAGGCTGAGGCAGGAGAATGGCGTAAACCCAGGAGGCGGAGCTTGCAGTGAGCCGAGATCTGGCCACTGTACTCCAGCCTGGGCGACAGAGCGAGACTCCGTCTCAAAAAAAAAAAAAAAATGAAGTTTCCAACATTTAAAAATTAACTAATTTCATATAAAAATATGGATATGTTGGCTCCTTTTGAGAGGCTGGAAGGGGAGGCAGTTCTGGCTCCACCACCCACCGGGAGAGGCCGCCTGACTGCTCAGCAGGCACTTATCTGCCCCCTGACTGCTGAGATGGTGCTTGGCTGTCCTCTGGCCGCAGTCCTCACCCCACCCTGGTGCTCTCTTCGGCCCAGCCTGAGGACAAGTGCTGCCTGTCACCTACTTCTTACTGTCCTCACTTTTGTATCTCTAGGTCTCTATCAAAGTGGAAACAGGAAAGAGTTTAAGAAATCCATGTCTTTCAAGGAAGATGGGAACAACCGACTTTCTTTACAAATGAAGCTGTTTTCAGGAGTGGGCTGCTGCTGCTCACCTGCCGATGGTCGCTGAGGCTGAGAGGTGGGTTCTGCCCAAGAGGGCAGGCAGACGGGAGAGTCCTGGATGGCAGGAGATGCTGGGGTGGGGCGTTCCCAGGTAGAAATGAAGATGTCCGGGAGAAGGGGCAGCTCTGAGATCAGTGGGGACTGAGGTCAAAGGGCTGGGGCTGTGGTTAGAGAGGAAACTGTTCCCCAGGAACCACTGGCTGAACCTGAGACATGAACCAACATCACCTACAAATCCTTCAAAGCTGAAGGTGGTCTCTTTCCTGTTCTCACATCTCAAAATACACAGCATAGTTCTCGATGAATCATAATAATGCAATGATTTATATAAGTATTTTTATTATATGTCTGTGATCTATGCAGATAGAACAATATTACTAGATTACACTGGTATAATAGAATATGGGGCAATCATTATGATGACGTCAATGGTAACGTTAAGTGCACACTCTTTTCCAGGGGCGTTACAGACCCATTTTACAGAAGAGGAGAGGCCCATGGCACATCTGTCTTGGTGGTGAAGATGGCAGCAGCTCTCACGCACTGAGCCCTGGGGTGTAAGAGTTCACTGCATGGTCTCCAGGACTCATGTAATCCTCATGAGGACCCCGCCAGCTACACATCTTGTCCTGACACAACAGAGATGTGGGGGCTGCAGTGACTCTCACCCAGCCAGGTCTACTTCAATGATCCTTGACGCAACCACTGCGCTTTGGGTCTCTGTTACTCAACACCTGCCTTGCCAACACCTAAAACAGGGCTCAGCCAAGTGGCTGTGGCGAATGTGCGCTACGTGAGGAACCTGCTCCATAAAGACCCCACTCTGGGCTGTCATTCAGAATTACCCTGGGAAGAAAGTCGTGGTTCAGGGTGTCCCTTACTGCCAGCGATCAAAGCATCCGGGTTTAATTTTGCCAATCCCTGGGGGTCCTCAACATCAGAGGGCTGGTGGTCGTTGATCCGTACACAAGCTAGGAGGCAAGGAAGACTCTGGCCCCCGGCTGCTGCCCCCCACGCCACTGGAAGACCAGATGTCGGGCCTCGCACTTCTCTCCAGGCGTGTGGGCTCGCCTGTGAAATGGCCTCTTGTTGGAGGGAACACTGACTGGGTCCTGCCCCCCAGGGAAGCTCCCGCGAGGACCGATTAAGCAGTGTTGTCAATGTCACCAAGACCACTCCATATAAACCAAATGAAGGCCCTCGGGTCAGAAGAGATAATAAAGAGGATATTTCTATAGAGATTCAGTGGGAATCAATTCAGTAAGAAATTAGGAGGAAAATAAATGGCCCTGATCACCGAGGGGCCCTGCAGCGGCTCTGTCCTCACGTTTTCTATCCCGTCACGCCCGGAGCGACAAGGCATGTGCCCAAGCAGGAGGCTTGGCTGCCCTTGGTGACTATTGGGGAATCTGCACCTCCTTCCCCAACTGGGGAGCCTTTGTGTCAATCCACTGGCTTTACTCAGTGCAGTGACACAGGGGACGGTGGTGGGGCTGATGGAAGACAAATGCATCTGACATTTCTAGAGCACTGTGGGGGGCCAGTGTTTCTACCCTGCTAGGAAATAAATGTGCGATACTGAGTTTCTGATGAATACTGTGAGAAACAGTCCGAGGTTCAAATTTAACAGCACGGGAAAATGTCTTTTGAATCAGAAGATGAGAACCCAAGGGAGTTAAATTAACAACATAGCACAACATTTTACTAAGTAATAGGACCATATTTCCCCTTTATGGGGCACTGCTCAGGGCAATATTTAATCTCTTGAGTTTAATGAACTTTTGAAACTACTCAATAAATACTCAAGGCCATGACAAGCACTGTCATAAGATAAATCCAGCCCTACTTCAATGGACTATATCATTTTTGTTATTAAAAAAGGTTAATTTTAATATTCAAGGAACTCAGTTCTCTGGAAAATCACGTCAGGGCGCCGTGCGTTCCGCCCCGGCGACGCCCTGGGATGGTGCATACTGAGCAGTGTGGGACTCCGAGCGGAATTGCCGGGGAGCCTCTGTTTCCAGGGAGGCTGTGTCCTGACAGCAAAACACTCATTTGGTGAAAGGATGTGCCTCGGGTTCCTGTCCCTCCCCAGCCCAGAGGAAGCATGTCCGGGTCCCGTGTTAAGGCCACTCACACTGCATGTTAAACCACTGGAAGAGTCCCTGTGACCATGTCACATGCCCGGGTTCACCTGCTGCAGCACGAGCTGCCCGACCACCACTTAGTTCTGCAAAGCTCTTTGGGCCTTTGTCCACAGTCCCCCATGATGCTGAAACCCCTGCTCACGCTTGCCCTGGCATTTGGCTCTAGAGCACCTCAGAAGTTCAGGTGATTTCATGGCAAGTGAGGCCAGGGAAAGGATGAGAAGTAGCCAGCTCTCCCCTATCCCTTAGTATCTCCATGCTGAGTCACTGGGGCTGTCTTTCTCCCAACTGCTCATCTTCGCCTTTCTGCAGAACGCGGGGGGAAGTGTACCTGGCAGAAAAAAATCTTGGAGCCCTACAGGCCCCGGAGCCACTGTCCCTCCTAGCGGCTCAGCATCCCCAAGGGCTTGCCTCAGGAAAGCCACCCGACGCCAGCAAATTGGATGCAGGGTAGGTAATTAGGGACAGACAGTGTCCTCCCACTGTTATTTCTTGTCCACCAGCGCAGAAGTAGCAGGAGCGCTGGTTCTCCGCTTTTCTACCTAAGGATCGTTCTGCTCACATTCCCCACGGGAGAGAAGAGCTTTGGACCAACTGTCTTACTAACCAAGCACAGACATGCTGCAACCAGGAGACACCCCCACAGGAAATGAGACCAACGGAATACAAAACACACAGCTTTGCTGTCTAAGAGGGAGCCTCCGTTTAGACAATTGCTGAGCCCCGTATGCCACACGTGCAGAGTGGTGGGGACGTGTGTCCAGCCCGGCGACGTCCCTTAGTCCAAGAAAGCAGTTCGAGGGCGCAGGTGGTGGACATTCTGGTCTACTGCAGGAAGCGCCCTGGCTAGTAGGTCACCCGTGAAAACCAGCTGCCCCCACCTTTCTCCTGATGCCAGTGTCAGATCAGATGTGTTTAGCAAGTCCAGGCCCAGCCCAGCCCTCATGGCTTCCGGGCCCCTCAATACAGCACTCAGCCCCTCTTCCTAACTGGCGCTAATTCTGTCCACTCGAGTAAATTATTGCGTTCCTGGGTTCACTTACTCGGCAAACCACAGAGTGGGCACATCTCGGGGGTGTTTTCTAGAACAAATGTCCAAGTGCTCTGAGGCCTGAGGCTACGTGCGGACCTTCAACCTGGCACCCCAAAATTTCCCATGCAGGACAAAAACAAGCAGACGGGAGCAGTGTGCTGTGGTCGGGCTAACCCCACGGCACTGCCTCCTTCTCCCCAGCTTGTATTAGTGAATAATATCTCTTTAATAAGTAATTTTTTAACTACGAAATTATTTCAGAGAATTTGGAAAGCTGATACAAAGAAAAGGGAGAAAATTACCTACGACAGCACGATCTCATTCAGGGTTTCCCACACACTGTGCTATGGGCACCCTATGGCTGCATGATCTCAATGAGGGTTTCCCAAACACGGTGCTATGGGCACCCTATGACCTCACGATCTCAATCAGGTTTTCCCAGACATGGTGCTATGGGCACCCTATGACCTCACGATCTCAATTGGGGTTTCCCAAACACAGCGCTACGGGCACCCTAAGACCTCACGATCTCATCTAGGGTTTCTCAGACACGGCGTTATGGGCACCCCATGACCTCACGATCCCAATCAGGTTTTCCCAGACTTGGTGCTATGGGCACCCCATGACCTCACGATCCCAATCAGGTTTTCCCAGACATGGTGCTATGGGCACCCCATGACTGCACGATCTCAATCGGGGTTTCCCAGACACGGCGTTATGGGCACCCCATGACCTCACAATCCCAATCAGGTTTTCCCAGACACGGCGCTATGGGCACCCTATGACCGCACGATGTCAATTGGGGTTTCCCAGACACGGTGCTATGGGCACCCTATGACCGCATGATGTCAATCGGGGTTTCCCAAACATGGTGCTATGGGCAGTTCAGGGAGGATCCTTTGTTGTGGGGTCTGCCCTGTGCACAGCAGGATGTTCAGCGGCACCCCCAGCCTACATCCCCCAGGTGCCGATTGTTCTCAGTCCCTGATGTGATAACAAAAAATGTCTCCAGACATCGCCATGTGTTCCTGGCCCAGCTGAGAAGCATCGATCTACTGAACAACAAGGAAGACGCTGAGAGGCGTTCTCCCAGACTTTTCTCTCTATCCTCTGTCAAATCCAATCGTACGTTCATTCAACAAATATCTAAAGCACCTGCTGTATGCCAGGCATTGGAATTAGCTATGAGAAATACTGCAGTGGACAGGAAAGACATGCTCACTTTTGCAAGGGGGTGATACTGTAACCACAGGGACAAACAGATGTTTAGGAGCTGTGCGAAGTGCCAGAAGTGCCCAGCAGGACATGGACATGTCATGTGATAAGATAAAGAACATCTGAGGCCAGGCACGGTGGCTCAAGCCTGTAATCCCAGCACTTTGGGAGGCCGAGACGGGCGGATCACGAGGTCAGGAGATCGAGACCATCCTGGCTAACACGGTGAAACCCCGTCTCTACTAAAAAATACAAAAAAACTAGCCGGGCGAGGTGGCGGGCGGCTGTAGTCCCAGCTACTCAGGAGGCTGAGGCAGGAGAATGGCGTAAACCCGGGAGGCGGAGCTTGCAGTGAGCTGAGATCCGGCCACTGCACTCTAGCCTGGGCGACCGAGCGAGACTCCGTCTCAAAAAAAAAAAAAAAAAAAAGAACATCTGAGACAGGCCACCACATGGTCAAGGCGGAAAAGCCAGGAATAAGCACCCAAGAGCAAGAGGACAGAGGAGGCAGAGCCTGTACCCCCACCCCTCCCTGCCCCTCCGAATGCCACACAGGTGCACAGTCACGGCTGAGTCTGGGGACTGTGGGCTGAGGGACTTCAGCCCACTGGCAGAATAGCATCTAGCTATTTGCATTCCCAGGAAACTAAAACAAACACCACCAAAAAACCTTGATCAGTTTAGCCATATATAAAAGGAAGCTTTTAAAATATGTCCTTTGACTCAATGCTTCTGTTACCTAAAATATCTCCTAAGGAGAGAAAAATTCAAATGTGAAAAGACTGGACTCCAAGGCTGTTTATCACAAAGCAGCTTATAATGTAAAAAACGCGAAACAGAATATAAGCGCTTAGTTAAATGTAGTACGTTATGCTCACACCACGGCATAATTGAAGTTACATTTTGGATGTATTTTGTTTTCATGAAACAGCTCCAAGAGATGTTGTTAAATGAAAAAAGCACACAATAAAAATGTAACTCATGTATTTGCGCACATATAACATGTACACACAAACCATACACATGTAGCCAACATCCACCTGTTGTCTGTGATATCTTTAAAAATCAAGCTGTAGCACAATACAGAGTACCCCTGAGCTGTTTTAAAAATGCTAACGACAGAATAGAAGCATGGGCAGAAGGTATGAATGGGCACATCACAGGGAACACTCACGGCCAGTGGAGCCTATGAGGGGATGTGAAACCTAATGTGCCATCAGGAAGACGCAAATCGAAGAAGGGTCACAGTGTCATCCTGCACTCCTTCGAGGGCACAGGCTTCCAAGTATGACATGACCACTTCTGGGAGAGGAAGTGGCTCGCTGCACAGTGCAGCTGTGGCTGTAGGGGCAGAAATTGGGACCCCACTTTGGAGCCGACGAAGGGCAGTGGTATACATACGGTCTACCCTTCCGGGAAAGGGGAAAAGTGAGACAGGGTTAACCCCACACCCCCCAACCCCCACTTACCATCACTCAGACAGCTCAGGCTTCAAGGCAGGGCTCTGCTCCTGGCCGACAGCTGCACAGCCCTTGCCTGGGAGCCTGCAGAAATGCAGACGACACACATTCTAACTGCAAAGAAGCAGAGCCAGCCCTGCCATCTCCACACTGCAGGATGGTAAACTGTGGAGTTCAAACAGTGGTATACCATATGGTGGCCAAAACGTTTGCTTTATAAATCTTATCAACATTGAATGTAAACTCTAAGTGCCCTCTAATTATAGATACCCATTTATTACTATTTAAACAGCGCAAACCAAAAATAGAGATACCTTTCAGCTAAACACACAGATATGATGAAACTGCATTAGAAAGCAAAGCAGGGAACAGAGACAGTGAATCTGGGGGGTGGAGACCTGGGGCGGGGCCAGAGGAGGGTAGGGTGGGGAAAGAGCCAGGAGGAAGGGGCAGGGCCACGGGCGGGTGTGGGCTTGTCTGGCGCTCTCACTGCAGTTCACCGTGGAGTCACTAAAAATACATTTATAAAAGAGAGGCTTGCGTGGACCAATGACAAGATTGAGCCACGAGCCAGTGTGATGATTAATTACGTATCTGAGCACAGATTCAAACAGGACATCAGTATGTGTTTGTGTGTCTGTGTGTATCTTTTCGTCTGTGTGTATTTGGGTAGCTAAATGTGTTTGTATCTATGTCTGTGTGTGTGTGTCTGTGTGTATCTTTCTGTCTGTGTGTATCTGGGTGGTTAAATGTGTGTGTATCTTTGTCTGTGTGTGTGTGTCTGTGTGTATGTGTGGCTGTTTCTGTTTCTGTGGCTATACGTGTGCCTCTGTGTGTTCGTGTGGCTGTATGTGTGTATATATGGATCTGTGTGTGGGTTTGTGTGTCTGCATGTGTCTGTGTGTGTGTATGTGTGTCACATTAGTGGGTCAGAGGAGAGATGAGTATCTTTTACCTTCCAGCATCCTAAACTGCAGGATTTTCCTTTCTTCTAATTGTGAATATATTTTATTTTTACAATTTTTAAACAAAATTGCAAAATACAAAAAGAATCCAACCTAGTAATGTAAACTCATCTCAGAGACATGGAAAATTGGTAACAGAACTCGGGGGAGTTCCTCCCATGGTCAGCTCACATATCCACATGTATGGACTAGGAGTGTGGTCTTCAGGCCGGTCCTGACGCCTCCTTTTCCGGGCCCCGGGCACACCTGCCTCACCCTTCAGGTCCAACTTTGACCTCTCTCAGGAAGCACCTTTGGGACCTGCAGGGTCACCTCTCTCTGTTTCCTGAAGGCACAAAATATGGAGGACAGCAATGGCTTACCCGATGGTGTGCTGGGCACTGTGCTGAGCGTTTGGCAATACTCTCTTGCTTAACCCTAAAACAATCCCACAAGAAGACACCATCACCCTCATGGGGACGTAACACATTTCAGAGATAAAAGAATTCATGTGCAGCTCTCCAGGAAGGGCAGAGTCAGGTAACCCAGCTTCTCTGACCTCACGGTGTGCAGCTCCCCAGGAAGGGCAGAGCTGGGTAACCCAGCCTGTCTGACCTTGTGGTGTGCAGCTCTCTAGGACGGGCAGAGCCGGGTAACCCAGCTTCTCTGACCTCACGGTGTGCAGCTCCCCAGGAAGGGCAGAGCTGGGTAACCCAGCCTCTCTAACCTTGTGGTGTGCAGCTCTCTAGGACGGGCAGAGCTGGGTAACCCAGCCTCTCTGACCTTGTGGTGTGCAGCTCTCTAGGATGGGCAGAGCCGGGTAACCCAGCCTCTCTGACCTTGTGGTGTGCAGCTCTCCAGGACGGGCAGAGCCGGGTAACCCAGCCTCTCTGACCTCACGGTGGCAAACCACTTCCATCTTCCCATCAAAGACCTCAAAGCCATGCCCCCCTCATCATTCCACCAGAAGGAAACAGCTCATGGCATGAGTTCAGCGCATGCCAGGGCCTCCGGAGGGACGGCTGAGGGAAGGCAGAGTGGAACAACTGGTGAGTAAGAAGGTGATCTAGACAGACGTGGCTGGGAGGTGAGAATCTACTTATCCAATGTCTCCTGTCTAGAGGAGGGTGTCACGGATTGCTGAGTGTTGTCCTGGGCAGCACTGTCAGCATCGAGGAGGCCACGCCTTTGGAGGAGACCGAGAGGTTTTTTCCTTCCAGGAGTTTTAGGCCAGGCACCACACGACTGCAGCTCAAGGAGGGGCACCCACAGGGGCCGAAGCCCTCGCCAGCAACGAACGGCAGTGGTACACGGTCCACTCTTCCAGGAAAGGTGAACAGTGAGACAGGGGTCAACTTCAACCCCACACACGATCACCACTACTCAGACAGCTCAGGCTTCAAGATAGGGGTCTGCTCCTGGCCGACAGCTGCATAGCTGAGCACAGAGCCACGGGAGAAACATCCCTGGGCGTCCCCATGTGCTAGGACAACCGTGGCTCCTGACCTCCTGCAGCACAGCTCCAGTCTGGTGCCAGGCATTAAATCCTTACCCACATGATGCTTTAACTGCCGCTGCAATCTACATAGCAAATGCCAAGTGCAGATATCAAGGCGAACAGGAGGCCTGGGTACTCGCGGGCTCTTTGAGTAAATGACATCTATGCTAAAGTTTAAAGGTGGGCAAGATGGGAGTACGGCTTCTCCCACGAAGAGAAGATGGTGATTCCTGTTGGTGGAAAAGGCATCTGTGACGATCCTGAGCCTGGGAACCTGGCGTATGGAGAAGCTACAGCCAGCCTGGATACAGCGTGGACAGCAACAGAAGATAACGGGAGAGGAGGCAGGAGAGCAGGAACCAGTCCCTGCAAAGGAGGCCAGTCACGCGTTTGGCAATACGGTAGGGCAGGAATTTGAACCAGCGCAGGCGGGGACAGCTGAACATGTTGCATTAAGGCTAAGATGAGCCACACAGACAGGAAGAGTTCAAGAGTTCTTGAGACCACCATCCAAGGGCGGGTAGGGATTTGGTCGTTGGCACAATGAATTCAGCTGTTCTTGTCCAGGGGATTTGCCAAACTCCTGATCTGGGTGTTCATTTCATGGTCTTAGAAGGGAAGGGAAGGGGTTGGTTATGGGGAAAGAAGAGAAAGCCTGGGGCCCATTCAGGTGGATGGTCTTGTAGGGGACAGGCTGCAGAACGCTGCCACTTCAAAGCGCACATCTTCCGTATAAGGTTAAACCCTAGTCCCCCTCCTGCCACTTCCAGAGGCTTTAGGGAAGGTGGCTCAGTGGAGCAGAGGGGTAGGAGTACTGTTCGGAGAGGATGGGGGCCACATTCACCACACCTAGGTGGTGCTGGTAGAACCCCAAGTTCAAACTCAGTTCAAAGCAGTTCCAAACTGACAACGCCCCTAGGGCCTGGCAACGGCCAACGCAAAACCTCTCTAGAGACACACATCCTCTTTGTAGGAAGATTCTCACCAGTGATATCCCACATGGCAAACGAGTAGCTCAGAGTTAGATGTGACTACACTATGAGCTAGAACAAGTAGAACCTCAGACAATAAAATCAGAACTGCAAACATCAGGACTGTGAGGGATCAGACTTGGAGTCTGAAATACCTATACTTACTACGTTGAAAGAGATTTGTTTAATGACCCAGAAAATAACTGCAGAGAACAGAAAAGTATTTCTAAAAAGCTGAAAATTAACAAAAGAGAACCCCCAGAAGTGAAAAATACAGAATGTATAATTTAAAACTTAATGGGTAGGATTAGTAGCTGAGCTGACCTTGCTGATGAGAGAATTGGTGAACTGGAAGGCAGGTCAGAAGAAATTGTTTAGAATGTGGTAGAGAGAGACTAAGGGATTAGAAAGAAAAGGGTAGAAGACGCAGTGGGCGGGATGAGAAGTGTTGACACATTGGGGCGGATGTTCAGAAAAGACTGGTTTGCAGGACAAACCACACATCCAGATCACCAGCTTCCAGATGGACAGCAGCACAGTAAATGCCTGACCACACTGTGAAAGCATGGCCTTTCTCTGTCCTGCCAGGGCCTGAGTAAGAGGCCAGCTCTTTAGCACCCCCACTGGTGCTAGTCTCAGTTGGGGCTGACCTGGGTTCTATGCTCTGTGGGGAGACCCTGTCTTTACACTCATGGTTCCTCCTGGTGTGATTCCCAATATCCCCTCCTGTGATGGTTAATACTGGGTGTCAATCTGGTTGGATTGAAGGATACCAAGTATTGGTCTTGGCTGTGTCTGTGAGGGTGTTGCCAAGGGAGATTAACATTTAAGTCAATGCGTTGGTAAAGACAGACCCACCCTCAGTCTGGGTAGGCACCATTTAATCAGCTGCCACACAGCTAAAATATAAGCAGGCAGAAAAATGTGAAGAGAGAAACTGGCCTAGCCTCTCAGCCTTCATCTTTCTCCCGTGCTGGATGCTTCCTGCCCTCGAACATCAGACTCCAAGTGCTTCAGTTTTGGGACTCGAATTAGCTCTCCTTGCTTCTCAACCTGCATATGGCCTATTGTGGGACCTTGTGATTGTGTGAGTTAATACTTAATAAACCCATACATATACATATATGAGTTTACATACATATATATATACAAATTTTCCATCAGTTCTGTCCCTCTAGAGAACCGTGACTAATACATTCCCCCATCATGATACACACTGATTGGTTTTTTTGCTCTGTAGCAACAGACTTGTGTTCTCCCCCTTGCAAAAAAACATGTCTATATCCTAACCCTGGTTACCTGGAAATGTGAGCTTATTTGGAAAAATGGTCTTTGCAGATATAATGACATTAAGGATCCTGGGATGAGATCATTCTGGACTTAGGGTGGGCCCTAACTCCTTGGCACTGAGCATTTCTGATGACAGGTGACCTCTCAAGAAGGGAGAAGTCCATGGAGGTGCACCTGAGGAGAGTCACGTGAAGACAGAGGCATAGCCTGGAATGACGTGGCCACCTGAGGCTGGACGAGGTGAGGCAGGGGCCTCTCCTGAAGCTTCAGAGGGAACATGGCCCTGCTCACACCTACATTTCAGACTTCTGGTCTCCAGAACTGTGAGACGATAAGTCCCTGTGGTTTTAAGTCCCCTGGTTTGTAGTAATTTGTCACAACAGCCCTGGGAAGCCAACAGAAGGTGTCACTTCCTCTGCCTTTTCAGGAGGGTCCACGACAGAGACACCAGGAACACCTGCTCACGGGAGGTCCACTCCCAGGGGTCTCCCATGCCAGGGTCTTCCATGTGCATATTCATTGTGTGCGTGTTCACCTGCCTTTCCTCTTGGCATAAGGATCTCTCACTCTTCATCCTGATGAAACGACCCCTACCTCACACCACCCACCTTTCTGTAATAAGTTAGAGCTGCTGCGTTTGAGCATTCCATTAGGCGGCCAGGCAGTCAATGAGCATCAAGTAAGCTTTGTTTGTAGTTCTCATTTCTTATTTTTACGTTTAAGCCTCTAGTTAAATGAAACATGATGCCACAGGTATCAGGTATCCTTTCCATTAGACATTTCTGCTCAGAACAGTGATCTTTTTATTTTTAATTTATTTTATTTTTATTTTTGAGATAGAGTTTTATTCTTGTTGTCCAGGCTGGAGTGCAGCGGCATGGTCTCGGCTCACTACAACCTCTGCCTCCTGGGTTCAGACAATTCTCCTGCCTCAGCTTCCTGAGTAGCTGGGATTACAGGTGCCTGCCACCGTGCCTGGCTAATTTTTTTGTATTTGTAGTAGAGATTGGGTTTCACCATGTTGGCCACGTTGGTCTCGAACTCCTGACCTCAGGTGATCCACCCACCTCAGCCTCTCGAAGTGCTAGGATTACAGGTGTGAGCCACTACACATGGCCAACAGTGATCTTTTTAAATAGTTTTCTGAAAGGTGTCATGTGATTAAAGTGTTTCTCTGGTAGTAGATTATAAAAAGGCCAAATTGGGGTGGGAAAGTGAGTAATTGATATTCCTTAGGTGGGTGGGTTAACTGGTGGCTCAAATCTTCGAACGGGGGACATTCTGCAGACTGCCCTGCGGCTTTAGAGCAGCGTTCCATCGTAGCATGTGCAGTCTTTGCTGAGCTTCGAGGCATCCTGGGAAGGGAGAAGGCACACAGGGATGAAGACAGGGTCACATGTTCTTTCCTCGGTTCATTTATCCTCTTTGAAAACGGAAAAAAAAATCTCCTTGCTAAGTGGATGTTTTTGTTTATCGTAAACTGCTAGGTTATGTGCAATGAACTAATTATTTCCGCACAGGCTAAGACAAGCCCAAAATAGCTGTCTATGATTTTCTGTACTTACCTTCTCCCAAAGAACTTATTCTCCCTTACATTTCAGAACTTGAGTCCCTGATTGGGCCCTGGTGGTACCATCTATAGAAATAAGCAGCAAATCCTATCAAGATCCAATCACAAACATCCTGGTGACCTTTCAAGGCAGGACACTTGGCAACTTCTTTGGAAGATGCATTAGGGGGCGCAGGCACCCCAAGCCTCATTCGAGATCACTACTCCACACAGGCTAGGGGAGCTGGTCTCTCTTCCTTCCCCCAAATTTAAAATGTGCCATCCTATGACCAGCTAACCTTCCCTTGCAAAATAACACTCTGAATTTCCATCTGCCGAATTCAGACAGGGACTATGTCCCGCTGCGTAACTTGTAGTTTTCAAATATTTGCTAGATTATAAAGGATGATACTCCAGTATTTTTATATCATCTAAATTTTCCCACATCTTCCCCTGCTAAGGGTGAGTATTTCTGATGACATCTTGAGCAGATGCAGGAGAAATAATTTGGATACAACAGAGCACAGATGACATATTTCTTTGTAGAACCTCAAACCTTTCGTTTGCCGAAGCTGCAATAAGCCCCACACCCTCTTTAAGCGTCGTGAAAGATCTCCAAGTTGTAACAACCATGCGGGCTGCCATATTGAGCCATTTAACAGTTCATATGGTCTTTAAAATGCATATCGTGTGACAGTGGGTCTGAGTTTGTGAATGACAGCTTTTTATGAGAACTGCCTTCCATCCTCCTGAAAGATATTATCTTCTCATCATTGCAACTTGCTAACATCTTGATGGATCGAGGGAGGGGTGGAAACAGGTGGGAGGGGCAGAGGGGGGTTTGGAGGATGGTGTTGTTGGTGGGAGTGCTGTCGAGGCGAAAGCCTGTGAATTATCAGAGTTCACGCAAACCGGATCACTCATCTCTCTGTCCACAGATATGGATACAAAGGGATGATCACAACTCTATCAGGTCATGGCCCAGAACTGGGTAAAACAAGGACGAGTGTGAAGTGTGATTTATCTGCAAACGGTGTCCATTCAACCATTGAGGCAGTCATAAAGGTATTAATTTAGCTGCAAACATTAAAATGTATACAGTAAGATGGATTTTTTTAACAGTTCAGTGTGGCATAACCTTAATGCGGTACATTAAAATCATTCATTACAATGAATAAATAGCTTAATGAGATTTGAAGCATCGAGCAGTCTCCCCCTAAATGTCTGATGAAGTGAAGCAGGCAGTGGCTGTCACTGAGCATAAATTATGCAAAATAATACACTCAACACCATTTCTCCCTATGCATCCTTGCTTTTGTTGAATATTCAAAGGGACAGCTTCCCAGGACAATATCAAATTAGTCTTTGTAATAAAAAAGTCTGCAACAAAATTATCTACACAATCCTTATCTGCATAACTCTCCATTTAAACAAAGGCCAGTGACAGGCCGATATCTTATTTGAGTGATGTGTCTCCGCTCTAAGCAATGCTACCTATTTTTGAGTCATTTTTCTTTTTGTTTAACATTCCTGGAGTTGACACTTCACCTCAAAAACTTGCAGCGGGAATTTAAACAAAGAACATTTGAGCACAGGAGCCTTGAGCAGAGTTGGTTAAACCGTGGGAACAGGAAAGAATGTCCTGGCAATTTTTCTACTGCTCCTTAGAAAAATTCTTTGTCGAATCAGTGCATTTAAATGAAGCATTTCAAAAACCTCCCTCCCCTTCATTTGTGGATTTCAGAAAGTGAGATGGTTACGCTGGACAATGGGGGTGGGGCAGAGGATTTAAAGACCAAAAGCTCCACAGGCCACCTCCCTGCAGCCGCTGGCTTGGGAAGATGAGGTTCTGAATTTTCTTAATGACCTTCAGATTTCCCCACACAGATTCGGCTGTTGGATTAACTTCAGTAACTGTAAAAGTCACGGCTCTAACTATTTCATCCTGCTTGGTGTCTACAGTGAGAAGTACAGGATGACTCTGCATGGCTGTCTGTCAATTAAGGCGACTCCACGCCGCTGCTGCCCCATTAGTGACTGTGAGAGCAGAGCATTCCCAAGACCCCACCGAGGCCCAGCGCCCCACGGCCAAGGCACTCACTCCAAAACCACGTCCATCCTCTCTATCTCGTCTTCAGACCCTTCCGAGGAACAGATCTTGAAATGGATTACGTTTCCACACCCTGGTGTTAGTCCGTTAAGAGGAATTACACTTACCACTTGTCAGGCAGGCTACGTGCCCGGTTTCATTCATAGTCTCATTTAATTTTCCCAACCACCTACCCGGCATTCTCACGCTCCCTTTTGCATAGGTGGAAAACAGAAACCTTAGGCTCAGAATGGTTGCAAACTTGCTTAAAGTCAAACAGCAAAGAAGGGAGGGTCTCTCTGAGTTACAGCTGAGCCCTCAGTAAAAAATGGATGCTTAACATCTGTGGATGGGACTGATGTCGATGTCCTGGCTGTGATGACATCACCTGCAGTTCATGGAAGGCTACCATTGGTACATCAACTGAAGGGAACTTTCTGGGCTATCTTTGCAACTTCCCTGTGAATCTAGAAATACTTCCAAAAAAAAGTTTTAAAAAATTATGCTAAAGCATCCTTCTACATGGAGTGAGTTGTCTGATGGCCAAAATACATCCATGTCAATCCCTGGAACCTATGATGTCATTTTACTTGGAGAAACGGTATTGACAAGCAGATGTGATTAGTAATTTTGAGATGAAGAAATCATTCTGGATTATCTGATTGGGCCCTAAACCCAATGACAGGTGTCCCTATGAAAGACACAAAGTGAGACGCACAGATGAGAGGAGAAGGCCGCGGGAAGATGGAGACAGAGACTAGAGTGATGTGGTCACAAGCCAGGGAAAGCTGGAGCCAGCAGGAGCTGGAGAAGCCCAGGGAGGGAGCAAGCATGGTCCTGCCCACACCTTGATTTTAGATTTCAGATTTTTCCAGAACTGTGAGACAGCACATTTCTGTTGTTTTAAGCCGTCCACTTTGTGCTAATTGGTGACAGCAGCCCCGGGAACCTCACACACTATACTTTCAAAGTTTTGAAGGGAAGAAAACTATATCCCAATAGAGAGTTTTGCTCTCTCCCCCTGGCTGCCGTGCAGTGGCATGATCATGGCTCACGGCAGACTCAACCTCCTGGGCTCAAGCAGCCCTCCAGCCTCAGCCTGCTGAGTAGTTGGGGCTACAGGCATGCACCACCATGCCCAGTTTATTTTTGTATTTTTTGGAGAGATGGGGGTCTTGCCATGTTGCCTAGGCTGGTCTTGAACTTCTGGGCTCAAGTGATCACCCACCTCGGCCTCAAAAAGTGTTGGAATTAAAGGTGTGAGCCACCACGCCCAGCCTCCCAATGAAATCTTCAGAACCATTTTTCCTAAATCATTTATCCAGATCAAGTGAGTCAACATCATGGGACATGAAGGGATGTGTGAACTAATTCCCCATTAATTGGCAGGGCTGCATTGATCTCCTTTCTGCTACAGAGGACACAGGCCTCCGGCCTTCTGAGGACCAGGCACAGGCCAGCGGACCACCCTAAGGAGTCCAGATGGGGAACAGATGGAATGTACCCTCTACACAGCACTGAAGGATTGCTTGGAGCCAGTGGTTATGACACATTAACATCCTGAGACTTTTGGTTTTGAAAGGGACGTTCTTTCTGGGGATCTAGTTCACGTTCTTCAGATAAAGTTAACGACACTGCAGTTGTTTGAAAGCTAAAGCGACTCGCTGACTACAGAAAAGCACTATGCAGTGGTTTTGTTTCACTTCACAAGGACACTTGAAGGTCACCGTAACCACAGACTCCTCCTTACACAAGTGCATATGGGGATGTCTTGGTGCTGGAGGGTTTTGCAATCAGGAAAGGCACCAGGGAGGTGGAGAGAGGATGAAGAAAATGGGACAACCAGGAGACGGGGCCGGCAGAGCCCTGGACCACAGAACTCAACCGTCCAATGGACACTTAGACATGGAATGGGGACCCTTTGGATTCATGAGGGCCCAGGAGTCCCGGGCTGTGTCATCTAAATGATGCTGTGACAAAGTGCCACAGGGCTGCTCTCCCTCGCCGGAGCCCCCCGCGTCTCCACGCCACTTCTGAAAACTCCAAGGCTCCTCCATTTTAGACTGAGCTTCAATAATTGCAGAGCCCTGCTTGCAAAATATGTCACTTGGCTGTCCCTTCCAAATCCCCAGTTACCTTGGCAACACAGACTTGAAGGACAGCAGCCGCCCTCATGTGTTGGTGGTGGATGCACGTTTGTATTTTGATCATCCTACAGCCTCCAGCTTGCCTAACTAGCGCTCACTGGTTGCGATGAAAGAGTTGGCCCCAAAGACATGCAAAGCAGGCTTTCGACTCAGGAACTGTGCCCATCGGTGTCAGAACCACCTAGGAAGGCTGTCAGATCAGGGCATTTGCCACAGGGAAGTGCCAGGGAGGAGAGGCGGTGTAGGTGGTGTCTCCTGCTACCAATGATACTGGTCGCCTGCCATTCACCTGTATCTCTGAGCTTTGTCCCTCATCAGTAGCATGGTAATGTGAGCACCCACCTTCTAGGGCTTGCCTGGGGGTCTGTGCTGAGACAGATGGGAAGAACAGGGGCAGCCACACAGAAGGATCCACAGGAGGGAATCACTCCAACCACACTCCATGGGGGAGAATGCATAGGAAGATGCATCATGGCCCCAGACCAGCCTTTCCCCCATGGCTGATCTGAACTCCACCCGGAGTAAGAGCCCGTCTAGCATTACAACGTCCCAAGCCCACACTTCCACCCCAGCCTCATCACCATGTCCCTCTGAGTCCCTGATCCAGGTTCCCCTGCCCCACTTCTGTGCCATTTTCATTTCTCTAACTTGAGGAACCTGTCTCACCGTCTCCCTTCCCAGGCCAGGCCAGAGCCTGGCTTTCTCCAAGACGGTTCCGGCTCCTCCTGCCCTCCTTCCCCTGGAATCTTTCCCAGCGACACTCACATCCCACACAGCAGAAAGCCGGGCACTTTTGTGGCTGGTCTCAGGGGTTCTATGCTCCTTTCATCAGCACCGGTAGGGCAGAGAAAAAGCCCACCACTACCACTATCAATGCCACAAATGCCACCACTGGCATTGGCACCCCCCCCCCCACACCCACACAATCATCAGCAACACCATCACCATCTTGAGCACATTTACCACTGGCACCACCTTCATCACCACCACCAAGACCATCACACTACCATCAACAAACCACTCCACCATCATCACCATCATCACCACAATCCAACTATCACAATCAGCACAACCACCACATTTATCACCACCTCCCCACGGTCACTACCACCATCACTACCATCAGCACTGCTACCGTCACCCAACATTACCAAGCATTTAGTAGGTACCATGAACTCTTCTAAGCATCACTCCTGTGTTGACAAAAAGAGTCAAACTCTGTAAAATATTTGAAGAGATTTATTCTGAGCCAAATATAAGTGACCCTGGCTCGTGACACAGCCCTCAGAAGATCATGAGAACATGTGCCCAGTGTGGTTGGGGTGCAGCTTGGTTTTATACGTTTTAGGGAGACATGAAACTACAATCAAATACTTTTAAGAAAGACATTAGTTTGGTCCAGAAGCATGGCACAACTTGAAGGAGGAGGGTGCTTCTGGGTTATAGGTAGATTGAAACATTTTCTAATTGGCAGTTGGTTGAAAGAGTTATCAGTAGAAAGGAATGTCTGAGTTGCAATAAAAGGTTGTGGAGACTGAAGTTGTATCATGCAGATGCAGCCTCCAGGCAGCACGCTTCCCAGGAAAGAGGTCAGAACTGTTTCTTATCAGACTTAAGGTCTGTGTTGATGTTAATGCCAGAGAGGCATCATGAGGCATGTCGGACCCCCACTTCCTGTCATGGCCTGAACTGATCTTTCAGATTTAATTCTAGAGAGCCCTGGAGACATGTCCGAACCCCACTCAAGGCCTTGAACTGATCTTTCAGGTTAATTCTAGAGAGCCCTAGCCTAGGAGAAAGTCCGTTCGGATGGTTGGGGGGTGCTTAGAACTTTATTTTTGGTTTACACCAGTGACAACTGTGTGAGATTGGTACTACGGTCATCCCATCTCACAGCTGAGGAAACCGTGGTCCAGGTACCTTAAATAACTCGCCCAAGGCCACAGGGGAAGTGAGTGGAGCACCAGGACCTGAGCTCGGGCAGTCGGCAAGCAGAGTCACCCCTCCCAGATCCTCTTGGGACCCCCAGATAACTCCCAGGGATGCCACGACATGTCATGCTGCCAAGATAGGGTGCCCTAGTCATCCTCAAACTGCACCTTTCCCCCGGATCATCACCTTCTCTGCAAAGCCTTCCCTGAGTCCTGTGCATGGGGGTGGCCCCTGGTCCAACCTCACGCATCTCCTGCACATCACGCTGCACAGAACTCACCTTTCCCACATGCTTCTCCCCTTTCAGACGGCGAGCTCCTCAGGGAGCTACTGCCAACCTACAGGTGCTACTGCCAACCTACAAGCCCCAAGCTCAGTGCCAGGTCTGTGACAGTGCTTGATGGATGTTTAAAAACTTGGGGTCCATGCTCTGCCACCATCACGCAGGAGCCCCGTGGGCTCTGTATCGCTGAACCCTCCACACCCATCGTGCGCACAGCCAGCCACACCCCACCTCCAGAGAACACCACTGCTCCACGAGTTCCACACCTGCCCCATCCCCGTCACTTTCTGAAGAGAACAGGTGTATCCATCTGTTTAATGTGACTCAGTCCAGAGTTTACATAGACACCCACATATGTCTAGTTCTTCAAGCCGCTGTGCATTTAAGAAGTCACGCTTAGCATTTATGTTGCCCTGGATGTGTTCGAATCGCTTTCCAACCCATTCTACAGCCAACCCGCATGGCACCCAGAGGGGAAGGCGTGTGATTGTGATTCCTGAGTGGACAAAACAGCCCCAAATATCTCACACAATCAGCCCCAGGTCACCTGGCAATTCAGGTGTAAGTCTGGTAATCGGAACTCATATTCCCCGGGTTCTAATCCCGTTTTGCTGGGAGGGTGGATACAGCAAGGAATTTCTACAGCTTTGTCTGCTGCGTTTTCTCCATTAAGTCCAAATGGTCCTGCCAGCCGTAGGACGACGTTCGTTATGAGAAATGTAATGGGAGAACATCCAGCACATTATCTTCAAAGAACAAAGAATATCATTGCTGTTTTTAGAACAATAAAAGGGCCTTTGAATCAGCCTCCAACAATGCAGAACGAGTGGCTAAAGGGCATAGCCCATTTCACTCAAGGGGTGCAAGCCCTCCTGCTCGAGGATCCCTGGCTCTCCCCGGAGCTAGGGCCTGTGCTGGGCCCCAACGCCCTCAGCCCTCACCGAGAGGAGCTGCCTAGTGCTGACAGCCCGGGGCACGGGACACAGGGCGTTGTTCCAGGTTACGGGGGGCCAGCAGGGCACACACCTGGGTGGGAGTGTTGGCCGCATAGAGGACGTGCTCAGTTAAGGGACAGCTGCTGCCGTAAGCCAGCCATGGGGCACCACAGCAATGTTGGCCCCGGAAGCCAAGTCCTCCAACTGTCTAGAAAATTAGCCAGGAATCAGGATTTTTATGAAAAGTACTTTTTATAAAAGTGTTAACATCTAAATGAAAAAAAAAAAAATCCGAAGTCTTGCGTGAAATGCATGTGAGGACGCAGAGGGCACGGGGCCGGGGCCGGGGCTGCACGTCCACACCTGCTGCCTGTGCTGAAGCCTCCGCCCTGTGAATCTCATTCCTGGAAACCTCCAGGATGCCTTTTAGCCTTCCCTGTAGGTGTGGAAAAAAAGAGTCTAGCTTGGTAAGTGTGTCCTGCGACTAGGAGTCGGCCATCCCTCCAATGTGGACAGAAAGCTGGGAGGCTTTGCTCCTCATCTGCGGCAAAACTGAGACCCGGCCGGCACGTGGGTGGGGGTTGGGGGAGGGTTGGCTCCAGGTCTGGATCTCAGGGTAACCAAGAATAGGAACCATGTCAGGGGGACCAAAATCTTTGCAGCCACCCAAGTCCACCACAGTTTTTGGGTGACCCAGGAGCGATCCAGAGGTCCAGCAGGGCTCCGGCTGTTCCTGGATGTCGCCCTTTACTGACAGATGAGTCTGCGCTACTTAGTCCCTGTCAGGCCCCTGAGGTGGGTCTGCAAATAGAGTCATGGGGGCCGCAGGCAGAAGAGTCCGCGGTGCCGCTGCTGGGCAGGGCGGAGCTGCACGGAGAAGGAGGTGAAGCGTGTTGGGCAGGGCGGAGCTGCACGGAGAAGGAGGTGACGCGCAGGGCGGAGCTGCACGGAGAAGGAGGTGACGCGTGTTGGGCAGGGCGGAGCTGCACGGAGAAGGAGGTGACGCGTGTGCGGGTCGAAGGAAACAGGAGTGCGCTGTTTCCTTCCGATGTAAACACTGGGCAGGAGGGCTGGGTGCCTGGTCCCATTGCGGCTGCCTCTGTGTCTGCGTGGGACAGACACAAGGGCCAGGTCACCGCTGTGTGACTTCCCAACAGGAGCCAAGCCACAACCAAGGGCCAAGCATCAGGAAGACATGGCGTTTGGCTTTCGGGGGCAGATGGGGCATCCACACAGGTCACATGCTTCAGGCTGGGGCCGAAACACCCAGCAGAGAACGGCTTCTCATCTATCCCAGGAGGGAGAGACCTGGGTGACAAACGTGGAACAAAAGTATGGAATCCAAACATGGAAGCAAATTCCATATTGTGGAGGTTCACTTAAAGAGAGTCCTGTAACCCTGGAATGCGCACGTGTTTCCAAACACAAGCTGCCTGCCCATGACCCCATTAAACCTCACTCTGAGTCATCTCCACGAGACTGGGCTTGGTACGTGGAGCCCAATGACAGTCACAAACACTTGGCCAGGGGCGAAGGACGGAGGGTGCGAGTGCAGGTTTACATCACTGCAGGAAAATATTTCAGGTTCAAAATCTGCCTTCAAGATGTGCACCAGCACACTGCCGTTCTGGACTCACGCCTTTGCCTTCCACGTGGCCCAGCCCAGGGCGGCTCTGTGTGTGATAAGGTCCCGACAGGAGTCCCATGGCCTGGGTCCTCCAGACGCTGGGACCGAGCCACGAAGCTGGTAACACACACAGGCCTTGGTGGGGGCTCGGGGCCTGCAGCGGAGGCCTGCCTGGCGCTCTTGGGGAAGGGATTGTTCAAATGTGGAATGAACTGAAAGGCTGAGAAACCACAGGAAGAAAAATGAGGTGTCTGGGGAATAACCAGATGGTCCACCTATATGACGTCTAGTTGAAGGCTTTTCCCGACGGCACTGAGAGCTGCCAGGGTGAAAACACGTCCTCAGTGTCTCCCGCTTCTTACCTGCGGGGACAAGTCCTGTGTATTGAGATATTCAATATCCACTGGACACCAAAGACTGCCCCAGGAAGGGTCCCCTTTATCCATCCCTGGCCTCAGAGCCCGAAGGGAGTCTGCCTGGGGGCCACTGCAAGAGGGCAAACGGGCCTGATGGCCTCCATCCTGCAGGTGCCCACCTCTCCCCACTTCCCACCCTCCTGGCCCCATCACCACCAGCACTGCACAGTCCGGGGCCAAACCAGTCCCAGCCACTCTAGAGCCTTCTGTAGGGCTCCGAGCGCCCGGCTGCAATCAGATTACACGCTCCAGCGCCCAGCCTGCTCGCTCCAAACAGAACGAATCCATTCATTAACACCAAGGCCAATTAAAAAGTAGGCATGCTCCCAAATAAAAAATCCCCCAGGCTGCTCCCACCCCGTTCCCAGGAAGCCTCTCCAAGCGACCCCTGCCCAGAGCACTGTGGTTCCTCAGGAGGACAAACGGCACGGGGGGAAAGGGAGGGAGAAAGGACAAAGAGCCGGCACCATTCCGCTCCTCGCAATGACAGGAGGCTCGTTCATCAGTGAGCTGGAGCCTGCACAACTTTAATTTCGCATTAAGTCCCAACTCTGCTCTCACCATCCCAAGTTTTATATAGTCATTTGTGTACTCTCATTAAAAAGCTTAATATCCAAGTGACAGGGGAGAAAAATTGCCTTCTCATTATAGTCTCTGTAAAAACAATATTGTAAAAATTTACCATTGAGTTATTTAAAAAGCAAAAGATGTAATCAGTATTTAAATGCTCGCTGGAATGATATGTCTTCCCTTAATGCAGGCATGTCAAAAGCCCTTCCTGGCAGTGCCGGCTTGAATCCTTTTCCAGTTTAATCCTCAGAAGCAACTGATACTCTCTGTCTGTAGAGGGGGAAATCCCTGGGCTTGGTGGGAATAGTGACCGCCACTCACTCAGCGGCACTGGGGAGAAGGAGGAGGCCACAGACTGAGGGAGGAGGCCGCGGTGAAGGGTGCAAAGCCCCTGCAGGCCCAGGGGCCACCCAGCTCCTCTCCTGTACATCGCCTGTACCACCCTCTGCACTGATCCCAGAGCCGGGAGCTCCTTGAAGGCACAGAGAGGTCCCACCTAGCACTCTACCTTCACAGGCAACAGCCATCCCCAGGGCCAGCCAGGAGCTCAGCGTGAAAGAACTGGGCCCCCCTTGACCTGGCCCCTCCCTACGCACACCTTCCCAGGGCCACCCACCCTCGGGCAGGCCTCCACCAGCCGCCACCTGGCTAAAAGCAGGGCTTCCCTTCCCCCAACTCCAGTCAGTTCTCTGACCAGCAGTAGACACAGGATGCAGCCCCTGCAGGCCAGGCTGGGGCCCTGTGCGGCTTAGAAACGTTCCCAGGAGGTCCCGGAAGACCCGAATAAAACCCCACTCCTATCCTGGGGTCTACAAGGCCCTATGGGCCGTGCTGCCCACCTCTCCTTTCCCCAGGATGCCCGCCTTTACGTCCCCAGGACTCTGGAAAGTCCTCCCCATGGAGGGCGCCTCACTCTGCTCCTTCTGATCTTTGTGTGGTCGGGCACCTTCTCCTCTTTCGTGACTCAAACGGCACCTCTGCAGGGGTCTTCTGTGACCCCATGTCTGAAGAGCCCCCTGGGCCCCTTCCCCTTCCATTTGACGTTGCTGACTTTTTTTTTTTTTTTGGTTGCTTTTAACTTTTATTTTAATAGAATTTTAGATTTACAGAAAGTTGCATGAAGAGGACAAATAATTCCTGTAATTCCTTCATGTAGATTTTGTGAACCCCACTGGGTTCATCTCTAATACATCCTTCCATGTGCCTCTCCTAAAAACACGGGCATCTTCTTACGTATGCACAGTACACATAGCAAGATGCAATGCCATCTTCTAATCTACAGACCCAACCCAGATTCTGCTTATTGCCCCAACAATGTCTTTTTTTTTTTTTTTTTTTTAAAGACAGTCTCACTCTGTCACCCAGGCTGAAGTGCAATGGTATGGTCTTGGCTCGCTGCAACCTCCACCTCCGGAGTTCAAGCAATTCTCCCACCTCAGCCTCTTGAGTAGCTGGAACTACAGATACATGCCACCACACCCGGCTAATTTTCATATTTTTAGTAGAGAGGGAGTTTTACTACGTTGGCCAGGCTGGTCTCAAACTCCTGAGCTCATGATCTGCCTGTCTCAGCCTCCCGAGTAGCTGGGACTACAGGCACCCGCCACCTCGCCCAGCTAGTTTTTTGTATTTTTTAGTAGAGACGGGGTTTCACCATGTTAGCCAGGATGGTCTCGATCTCCTGACCTTGTGATCCGCCCATCTCGGCCTCCCAAAGTGCTGGGATTACAGGCTTGAGCCACCGCGCCCGGCCCTGGAACCTCTTTTCTAAGTGCACTGATCCCATTCCTGAGGCTCCACTCTCATGGTCAAATCACTTCCCAAATGTTCCACCTTGGAGGTAAGGATTTCAACACAGGAATTTTGGGGAGACATAAACACACTCAGAGCACAGCAAGGAGGTATGCGCCATTTCTCCAGTGGAAAGTTACCATTTATTTTTCCTGTTGTAATCATTAAGAGTCTGGAGAGGCTGTGCGCGGTGGCTCACTCCTGTAATCCCAGCACTTTGGGAGGCCGAGGTGGGCGGATCATGACTTCAGGACTTTGAGACTAGCCTGACCAACACAGTGAAACCCTGTCTCTACTAAAAATATAAAAGTTAGCCTGGCGTGGTGGTGGGCACCTGTAATTCCAGCTACTCAGGAGGCTGAGGAAGGAGAATTGCTTGAATCCGGTAGGCGGAGGTTGCAGTGAGCCAAGAGTGTGCCATTGCACTCCAGCCTGGGCGACAGAGCAAAATTCCATCTCAAAAAAAAAAAAAAAAAAAAATCTGGAGAAAGGCATTTCCAGGCAATGTATAATATACATCCTGTACTCGTCCTCAGACTTCCACTCACTAGTTTCAGCATCTACAGAGGCGTCTGGCCTGAATCAGTTATTGTTATGATGCTTGTCAAATGGTGACTTTCTCATTCCATGATTCCCTTCTCATTGATTAGTTGACATTTTGCCACAAGAAAGTGCTGTTCCTCCTTTCTCCTCTATTTATGTCAGTGTGGACTTGGGGCTCTTATTTATTCTGAAGGTTATGATCGACAACTGTCATTGTTTGTTTCTGATGCTCAAAGTTGGGTCCGTGGGAGCCCCTTCAAGCTGCTGAAGGTTGGGTCCGTGGGAGCCCCTTCAAGCTGGCTTCTGTGGCTTTCTTTTATCACATTCCCACCACTATTTGAGCACTTTCTTACTTTCTCCTTTGTTCTCTTTAATTGGCTTCACTTATAATTAGCTGGAGCTCTGCTGTTTACTCATTCGTCCACTTGTTTACTGACTGTCTCTTGTGTCAGCCTTGTTTACAGCTGTGCTTCAGCTCCGGAATGTGTTTAGCACAGCGCGAGCATTTAACGGAAGACAACTCTCAGGTGTGTTAGGAAATGTGATCTCAGGGAGCCCCAGAGCCCTGCCCCACCCTGGCCTGGGGGAACTGACAGCTCTGGTGGCCACTTCAGCACACACTCCCCTCCCTGAGGACCTGCACATTTACTCGGTCAGGGCTTGGGCAGACTGGATCTGCCCCAGTGAGTAGCCCAGGCATGGCTCTCTGCCAGCGATGGGGTGGGTGGGGTCAATGGGCCCTGCTCTCTCGTTGTCCGCAGTGTGTTCTGTGTGGTCTCTGGAGGGTCTGCAAAGGGCCCAGGCTCCAGTTGTCCAGGGCTATGACCCCGTCAGTATGCTGTTTTTATGGTTTTCTTCCTATACTGTCTTTCTTCCCCAGCCTCCCTCCTTATGTTTCTTGGAATCATCTCCCAAATAGTCATAGGGTCTACCTTGACCTAACTCTAAGCCAAGACAGGAACCTCATCTTAGGATGACCTCCCAGGACTGCAGAGAACTGCTAGGAATGAATTCAAAGTGAAACTCAGGAACATCTCTTCGTGGTTGAGCCTCCAGCCCTGGAGGACTGCAAAGACTACAGCCTTTGTCCAGCAGAACTGTGCTTCAGCGGAGACCACCTCTTCCCACAAGACGCTTGCCCTCCTTTCAACTGCGGCTGGCCTGCCACCAACGGGGAAGCCATGAGCTGCCTGAAACCTGTTACCACAGCCCCGAAACTTGGGCTCTGGTGCTGCATGCCTGTCTAATTCTGGATAAATGAATGAATGAGTCAAAGAACAAACGGATGGGAGGATGAGAAAATGGCCAGCTCACACATGTGCATCAGGCCCTCGGTCCAGTGCTCAGCCTCCAAACCTGCCGGCAGCTGTCCTGGAACCCAGACACAATTCTAAGGCTCGGATGCAGCAGGTTCAGCTCACTAGAATGAGACGATGCCAGAGCTGGAAGGAACTCACTGTCCTCACAGATGGGAACCCCAGAGTCCAGAGCCACTCTTCAACTCACTCCAGGACACACAGTTCACATGTGACACGGCACAAGGGCACAGGACGCAGGTGGTGGGGAGCTTTGTAAAAAGCCTACCCGTTCACATTCTTGAAAAGTTAGGAATGGCATCTTTGGACTCAGACCCCGTTGGACCAATGACGCACGTTGCTGGACCCTTCTACTTGCCGTGATTTGATCTCATCTCCTCTGACCCGACACAGAACGCATGATCCTCCCACCACGTCCTTCCTTCCCTAATGCTGTCTCAGGCGCCCCTGTCTCAGGGAGTGCCCCCCACCCATCCAGTCAGGGGTGCTGGTGGCCCCGGAGGTCATCAGGATTGTGATGTGTCTTCACCTCAAGTCCCCTTTGTTCCCCCATCCTGACCCGCTGAATCTCAGCACTTCCCTTCACTTCCACTACGCGGTCCTAGGCCACATCATCTCTGCTCTCCCCTATGCTGTCCTAGGCCATGTCTCCACTGTCCCCTTCCCTGCTGAATACGCTGTGGCTTCCATTGACCCCAAACCCCTCCCCAAGGCCCACACAGCCAAATGCAGCAAGCATGTCCCCCCTGCCAGTCTTTGCACTTGCTGTGCCCCCACCCACACCTTTCTTCTCCCTCATCATTGCCTTCCTGGCTCTTTCTTGCTTCTCAAGTCTCAGCCCAAATGTTTCCTGTTCACAAAGGTCTTCACCGACCATGCTGGCTAAGGGACGCGCAGCCCTCTGCATCTTCTTCACCAGCACCCACTGCTCTCCAAGCTGCTCCAACTGGGCGAGACACTTGCTGGTCCCCTCTCGGGGAGCGTGGGCTCCGGGATGGCAGATGCCTGGCTCACTTGCTGTGCACAGGATCCCCTGGGCCTGGAAGTACTTGGGGCATGAGAGAAAGCTGATCCTCTGGGCCTGGAACAGTACTTGGGCGTGAGAGAAAGCCAAGTGCTGGGCTGGCCTTCTTGCAGGCAGGCACCCTGGGTTCCGCACCACGGCACCTCCTCCCTACACCCAAGCACAGACTGATGAAAGCCCCATTGCCCTGGCTTCACGCCTGCACCACTTTCCTGACTCGGGCTCCAGCTCTTCCTTCTCAGACCCCAAGCTTGGGTTGGTTCTGTCACCTGCTGCTCAGCGGATGTCTGTTTAAGGAAAGAGTTAGGCTGGGCTCCTCCACGCAAGACTGTCGGAAACCAAAGTTAAAATGGGAGCATCTTCCTTTTCGGAACCAAAGCCAGTAGACAGATGCTCTGCAGATTAGAAGAAAGAGGTCCAAGGAAAGTGTCTGGTTGTCTGCTTTGATCACTGCAGCTGTATCCCCCTCCTCAGCCCCTGGAAAATCACACCTGGGAGTGATTTACAAATACTCATCAACTTGCCAAGTGCTTCTCTAATCTGCCCATTTCCACAAGTTCTCCCTTCTCTTTCTTGACACATGTGATCATGAAAGCTAAGAAATAATACCTTCTCCTCCTCCCCCACTGCCACCCACATAAGATCCATGTGTGCACGTCTCTTGGCAAAGGAGGGCCCACCCCAGAAACCCTAGCAGGGTACCCCCTCCAGAGCAACGGGAGAGTCCCGAGCTCCATGTTGCCGGAAAGGGCAACCCTCAGGGCTCCTTCCCTCTCAGTCTCAGCCTGAGAGTCACCCCAGGGTCCCCGGCTAAGTCAGTCTCCACATCACTCCCTTCCCAACTCTATGACTCTGGCCACGTCTCTTGTCTGCTTTTCCCTGAGTCTCCTGTCTCCTCTCCTAAGAACAGAACTTGAATCCTCCTGCTACGTTTTCATGCTGTTCCTTTTGTTTGCCGCTCTGTGGAAATGGGAATAACCAGTCCGTATTCTTTTTGTTTGATGGATGGGGTTAAAACCATCAGTTCACAAGTATACAGCCCTGATTTACCAAAGCCTCCCTTCTAGAATTGAGTTGGTATGCCTCTCATCATTCTGGCTGCTTTTGACAGATTCTTTACAGTTTTCTTTTCCATTTTGTGTTCAGTTCAGAAACCCCCACGACCCGTGGCCTCCAATATCAGGTTCAGAGCGGAACCGTAAGGAATATCTGGGGCCTTCTGACTTCCCTCCATTGCCACATGTTCCCGGGCTGGACTTGGTGGTGACATCCTGAGTGCGTCTCCGTCACTTTGCTCTTCACAGTGTACCGACAGCAGGACTCCTGTGGCCCCCTGCTCCTAGGTAAGAGGGTCTCACCTCTGCAGCACCGGATGGAGCCCTCTACTTGGCTCACAGCTACTACCAACAGATGCCAACTGTCCAGGAATGCATGGCTGATGGAAGCAGGGGCTCATGCCTGAGACACAAACCCAGGATCCTGACCGTGGCTCTCTCCGATGTTCTTCTTCCCTGCTCTGAGGGCACACGCCAGCCCCAGTGGGCATCTCTTCTACTTCTTGGGCCTCCCCCACGTCTCATCTTGTATCCTTCATCCCCCTGAAAGACCCTCAGGGGTAAGGAACACACTTGTTCATTGTCTGACAGCTTCTGGCTGTGCCCAGCACAGATCTGCACACCCAGGACATAGTTCAGTTTCTCTGGCTCTGCCCGACAAACCTATGAGCTCATGTGACAAATCTCCCTTCCCCAGATGCCAAGCACGGGGAGACACTGTCTCAGAGGCAGCCTCCCCTGGATTGTTCTGTTCTATTCCATTCCGTTCAGTTCCGTCCCGTTCCGTTCCATTCCATTGCATTCCATTCTATTCATGGAGACACTGTCTCAAAGGCAGCCTCTCCTGGATTGTTCTCTCCCTTCCCTCCCCTCCCCTCCCCT
>NW_012104365.1:3088704-3095291 GCF_000951045.1 Mandrillus leucophaeus | reverse complement strand
GTCCTGTTCTCCATCCTGTTCTCCATCCTGTTCTCCGTCCTGTTCTCCGTCCTGTTCTCCATCCTGTTCTCCAATCACTTCCCTTCCAGGAAGATTTGTTTCATCTGTCGCCTTATCTGAGTTTATTATGGCTGATTACTCAATGAACACTTTCTTTCTGAGGCCTCTCTCTTTAAAGTGCCATCTCGCTGGGGTGAAGCCTCTGTCTCTCTCTTTTCTCTCCCCCACAGCCTGGCTTTCATCAGGACACGCTGCAGACTTGGATGGGAGCAGTTCATGCAGAATGCAGCCTTTAGGTTTGGTCCCTTCCTCTCTGCCTTTCTTGCTAAAGCTGAAAAAGGGAGGATGTGGGAGAGGAGATGGTGATGCTAAGTCCTTGTCCCCAAAGACAGGCACCGAGGGGTTGCCAGGCCGGGACACAGAGCACCTGCTTCATGTATCACCTCGTGGGACACAGCAAAGACTCAGCCCAGACTCCTGTGCCCTTCAAACCTGCCACGCGGGGGCCGTGGGAAGGAGCCATCTCCTGTCCAGGCGGCCTGTGTGCTAGGGAAGTGGGAAGTCTCACGGCGGTGCTCCCAGGGAAGCCTGGTGCCCAGTCCTCTGTGGCCTCTCACCGCAGGTTCTCCCAGGACTGGGAAGGTGGGGAGCACACACACAGGCGCATGGCCACAGAATTCAGGCTCGGCGTAGCTGACAAATGAGTGACCTTGTGATCCACCCCCCACCCCCAAACTCCTAGGGAAGTGAGCCAACGACACACAGTAAATACCTCGCCGGGTTTAAGAGGGGCTTTCCGTGGTGACGTGTGAGTTCATTGTTTCTTTATTAAAAGAAAGCCAAGATGAGAAGTCACCAACTCAGAAACTTCCCTTGCGTTAATGAACTCAGGCTGCCAGGGAGTGAAATGCAGGCATGTCTCTTTGTGGCTGATTCTGGGAAACTCCGCCTGGCTCTCTCGACATTCCGGTTTTCCAACCTGACCCTCTGACAAGCGTTAAGGACATGAATGTTGTGGCATACTCTGATTAGAGACCCCTGTTCTCATTTGAGGTGCTCTGGAACCCAAACGGTGCACCACAGAGTGAACCCCAACACCATCCTGGGCTGAAACTGACGGTGAGCATGCCGCACGATGGTTCCCTGTGGAGGGAACTGTTTCTGTGGCTCATGAAGGCCTCCTCTCCTTCCCCCTGCATTAATGCGATTGTTCCCTGGATGGGAATTAGTGTCTGAGACCCCGGCCCAGATCACTGTTGCCTGAAGCTTCTAGCACCCAGCCTTCAAAAACAGGCAAATGTGTTTGCAAGACAAATGTGAGGTTTGCAACAGAAAACCAGGGAAGGGCCGTGCATTTGGCCCTCTCTGTGTAAAATACAGGCATATCTATTTACAAGGGGCTGGATTTTAGGTTTTACTAATTAGCAGAATAATGCTGATGTTTAAATTTTCCTCGTTTTGACATCAAGAAAAACTGGGAGGGAGGTGGTGGGAAGCCTATGGTTTATTTAGCTTTCATTCAATCAATATTTATGAAATGTTTGCTCTACCCCAGGCCCTCTACTAGGTATTGGGGATATGGCAGAGAAAAGGCCATGCAGGACCCTGGGTCCCTTGTGGAGGTCTGTGTCGGGCCTGCCGGCATAGCCTGACTGATGTAGGTGCTGTGTGCAGGGCACAGGGCTTGGTGCTTCGAGAAACAAGGGGGCATGACCATGACCCCGCTGAGTGCACAGTGGGTGGGGCTGAGGGAGAGGAAGGCAGATAGCACACTCCTCATCCTAAACCAACAGCTCAAAGGAGGGGTTTCGAGGCTTCTGTGCAGGAAACACATCCCGGGGGTTTGCTCATGGGAATCTCTCAAAGTACCCACATCCAGGCAGAAGAAAATGAGCACAGGCCGGGCGCGGTGGCTCACGCCTGTAATCCCAGCACTTTGGGAGGCTGAGGCGGGCGGATCACGAGGTCAGGAGATCAAGACCATCCTAGCTCGATGAAACCCCATCTCCACTAAAAATACAAAAAATTAGCTGGGCGTGGTGGCGGGCGCCTGTAGTCCCCGCTACTCGGGAGGCTGAGGCAGGAGAACGGGGTGAACCCGGGAGGCGGAGCTTGCCATGAGCCGAGATCGCGCCACTGCACTCCAGCCTGGGCAACAAAGCAAGACTCCGTCTCAAAAAAAAAAAAAAAGAAAGAAAGAAAATGAGCACAACCCACAGTTATGAGTCCTAACGTGTCTTCCTGGAGCGAGCAGGGAAGGAGCACACGACTGCACATCCAAAGACCAAGTGAAATTGTCATAAATCTTGAACATGACACACAAAAACGCCATCATCCTCCCCACCACGCCCTGCCAAATACACTTAGGAACAACTACCAAGAGATCATTATGTCGATGTTGTAGGGGTTACTGGGGAAAAAAAATAAAAAGCAAAGGATCATTGTTCCTGCCCTCGGGGATCACAGAGTCAAGGCCAGAGATCACTGGCAGGCATGTGGTCCTTGCTGGTACACGGGTCCGCTTTGAGAGGCCAGCACTGTGTTTTTACAACACTTGGATTAGCTGCCACTATTTGAAAATAGGGGATTTTGCATTTAATTCCAGATTTCTGGTTTCTTCTGGAAGATGTGAAGCTCTAGCAACACTGGACCCACACGGAGATGCAAGGACCGCTTGTCCATCCCCTACAGCAGGTCACGGGCTTCCTGGTGGCCAGCTTCCCCCTGGGGGCCATTGGGTCCCTATAGGAATGGGGATATGGAACCAGGAAGAATTGGCAAGAAGAGAAATATAGAGCGTTCACCACCATCAGAGTGAAGAGCCACATGTGAGACCTCACAGAGATGAGGGGCAGGTTCCAGGAATCGGAGAAACCCAGAGGTTTCCCAACAGTGTGTGTGGCGGCAACATGGCAGGGTGGGCAGTGGGTGTGGACCAGCCCGTCCTCCTCTCTCCAGCCTACCCGATGTCTCAGACAATGCTGGGAGGGGTGCACGATGTCCAAGGACAGGTCGAAACAAAGCGAAACTGGATAACTAACAAATCATAGAGCAGAAGCGAGGGCCATGGTGTGGGAGGAAGAAATGAGGAGGCAGGTTTCAGCTCAACACAGGAAGGAGCTTCCTAGCAGTGTGTTCCCAAGATGGCAGCACGGCCATGCTTCTAGCCTGGGTGGAGGTGAGGGCACATGCTAAACCTGGCACCCTGCATCTCACTGAGGGGGAGAAGGTCACCAGTATGGTTGACTCTAACCCTGGAACACCCCGGGGAGTTCAGGCCCACTACAGATTCCCTCGTCTCTTAGTACATGGGCTGCCTTGGAGATCCATCTCTTCCTTCCAAACAGCTGCCGAGAGACAGAGGCTAAACGTGAATAACGTCTTTGAACTTTATTTCACATCTTTCAAATCTGTCCAGTTAATCCCCACCTAGATCCAATCTGCTGACTTTTTAACTAAGTATCTAAAACTGGCGGACGTTCTGTTGCTTTGGCTTAATTTTTTAAAAACAGAATATTTTCTAATAGATGAAAAAATTTCTCTTCATGCTTCACTAATGCAAAAACAGCTGAACCAATTTAGCTCAAACTTTCTCAATAGCTTGTTACAATCCTAATTAAAATATTCACATACGGTGCAAGCTTTGGGGAGCATAATATTGCACTGTCAGTCAAATTCTGGCTGAATATTTACAACCAGCTAAACAGAAAAGCAACGGCACGGCTTTTACTCTTTGTTGCCTCTTGAAGAAAATGTAGTCAGACAATTAATGGTGAGGAGATAAAAGCAAGCAGGAGGCATGGTGCTTCCCCGCTTGGTTTCACTCATAAACCATTGGGCATAAAGACTCTCAGGGCTGCTGGCTGAGCTGGGCCGGGTAATGCCTAAACCCTCGTGTACCCGGACACCCTGGGAAACGGCGGTTCTCCACCGGGGAAAGGCCTGCTGCTTGGCGGGAGGGTGTGGTGCTGTGATGACACAGAGCAGGTTACGGCCCATCTGTGGTGCCTTCCAGATGCCGTTTCTTGGGCAAGGGGCTCAACCCTCTTCCAAGATAATCCCTCATCCATTCAATAGGAACAGTGGCCATTTTAGATGAGGCACTTCATAGAAAAGCACTGGCACATGGCCTGATGCCCAGTGAATGCTCCAAAAACACTGCTGCTCTGCCTCATCATCCCACCTCCACAGAATGCCCAGAGGAATGAAGACAATTTGCTGAAAATACTAAAAGGAAAAAGTTTGATCTTTCCGGAAAGAAACTTTAACCACGTGCATGATAAACTTTGTGCATCTGAAACCCCATAACATGCTCTCTTGACAACTTGATCATTTCCAGAACAATCCACCACCTTCCTATTCCATAAACACTCGTGCCCTTAGAGGCTGTGGAGAAGGCAGGAAATTTTTCATGCATAGAACGTAGCCTGGTACCCTGAAGGGCTTCTCAGGCCGTCTGACTGTGGTGTGCGTGTGTGGTACGCATGTGTATGCAGGTGCGTGTATGAGCAGGGAGACAGATCCACGCATGGACAGGCGGCAGACAGGTGCACAGTGCACACACTCACACACACGTGCGTGTCTACATGGTTTCTCCCTTTGTCTTAACCACCAGCTACTGTTCCTCAGTGTTCTCAGAGTGTGTGTTTTAAGCTGCCTCTGTTTTTTTTTCTCAAACCAGAAAACCAGGCTGAGCTTGTATTCAATGAGAGAACCGCCTCTTGGCAAGGACTTTGCGGGAGTCTGGGATGGACTCTGGTTTTCATTTACGAGGCATGTGGTCTTTTGCTTCATTTTTCACGTTTGTCTTAGATCCAGAAATTTCCACGAGAGGAAGACTTGTCCCTGCACCCCCAATCACCTTCCCCTTCAGTCTTGCTGAGGTCACTGCTAAGAACCAAGGACATTTAAAGCCCCGTGGATGACTGGCCACGTGCTTTAGTTTCCTCTAAGCCCGCAGTTTTGTGCTGGCAGAGGCGGAATGAGAGTCCGGTTCCTGCTCCAGCCTTTCTGAATGTTCTGCTTTCTTGGTCGCCCCCTTGACTCGGAGCTCATTTCAAGGACTTCGATTCTCCAGGGCAGGTTTGTTCAGTGTTTATTGCCTGGAAATTAAAGGATTTAGGGGTCTTTGCTAAAGGACTAAAACGGTGCGTTTTTCTCCCTACTCAATGAATGCGGCCACATTTGAGGAATTTTATTCCCACAGTGGTTTCCTCTGATGTGCTGAGTGTGAAACCAAAACCCCAAAGCCAGCAAGAATTACGTCGGCTTTGCTTTTCTTTATGAGAAAATGGCCCATAAAATGTTAACGCGCCGTTCCAAATGTGGCCGGTGACGCCTAATTAAGAGGACACTCTTAGGTGCGGAGCAAGCTGCACCGGCAGCCGGAGAGGGGCTCCCTGCGCCCTGCTTTCCCCTCACAGATGCCCTTCAGCCGCTCCTGCACCCCTGGCTGGCTCAAGCAACATGACAGTGTGACTAGGACTGTAGGATCAAATCTGGGCTGGTCATCCCCGGGACAATAAGCCAGTGAGGTCCTGCGAAGGCCAGGGCTAAACCTTGGCCAAGTAATGTGGCGGGCAGGCCCCGGTCAGCCACGGCATGTACCCTACACGCTGCCAGGCCACACGGGGAACCCAGCAGGTGCAGCAGGGCTGAGCCACAGGGAGGGGTCAGGACAGCCCCTCAGATCTGAGGCAAGGGAAAGCCTGGAAATCTCTTCTCTCTCCTCTCAATGATCATCTTTATTTCAACAGCAATGGCAACAGCAGCAGCAGCAGCAGCCACCACCTGGATTGTGCTACACTCTCAATGTGCATCAGTGGATCCATTTTCATAAGGACCCAGCAAAGTGGGGATGGCTAACTCTAGCACCCTTGTCAGGAAACCGTGGTTCAGAGAGGTCACGTGGCCAGGGAGAGGTAAGTCTTGGAATGCAAAGGAGAGCGATTTGGCTCCAGGGTCTGGTGGGGATCCAGGAGGACTGTCCGGAAACCTGCGCTCTCCCACTCACGTGCTGCCGGGAGACATTTCCGCGCCTCAGAGCAGCCGTGGCCAACCTTGGTGCTGGGATGTTTGGGCCTCTGGGGGGTGGGGGGCGTCCTAAGCACTGTAGGACGGTTAGTGGCACCCTGGCCTCCCCCTACACAATGCCAGCACCACCCAACATCCCTAGACATTGTCGAATGTCCCTTGAGGGAAAAATCACTCCTCGCTGAAAACCACTGCCATAGAATCTTCAGAATAATCCCCATCCCTGTAAATGATCGATTCCTCACAGCTACAAACAGGAAAACACAGTGCTGCAACACCGACACAGAAGATAAGTCCTTTCAGCACAAAGCAGGGCTGCTGGGGTGAAAAATCATCATTCTCTGTTATGCTCAAAGATAAATTTCACTAACCCAACCAAGCTAAAAAACCATTTTTATTTGCAGATTTTTCTAACGGGGCACATTCCAGGCTCTGGCATGAAGGGCTGTTCCCACCCAGTGGAAGGTGAACTGGGGTGAATCATCGTACTGCACTTTCATCACCTTCCAGAGGAAAAGGGGAAGCAGGGGAGGAGGAGGGGGAAGGAGGGGGGG
>NW_012104365.1:3076157-3088339 GCF_000951045.1 Mandrillus leucophaeus | reverse complement strand
CAATTTAAAAAAACACACAGACACACACACACAAAAGAAAGGAAAAAAGAAAGACAGGAACAGGGAGGGGAGGGGAGGGGGAGGAAGAGGAGGGGGAGGGGGAGGAAGGTAGTAGAATTAATCTGAATTAAAAGCCAGGATGCACAGGAAGTGGCCAGTTTGAGAGATGCCACTCTCAGTGCTGTGGAATAGAATCTGGTTTTCTATAAAGATGATATTCTGCAAGGCTCAGTGTATTAAGGCAGTTTACAAGATAATGAGTTAGATAACGGTGGTGAAATAAATTTACAGGCCAGAGTCGCGGGCATTATGCAATGTGCGAAGGCTTGGCATATCGCCGGAGATTGCGAAATTAATTTTAACGGAAGAGAAAATGTTAGTCCAGATACAGGCTGCTTCAGGGACACACGGCCACCCCATGGTTCCAGACCCTGGCACCTCTGCACCCCCAGATTCCCCCATTCACAACCTTGAGATCCTTCCCACCACTAAGCTTTGCCTCCAGTGGAGGAAGCAGCAAATTCATCATGTATATGCTTCCTACAGGTGGAAACCTAGGAGGCAGCAGAGCGAACACCAGAAGCGAAGCCTGGCTGGAGCAGAAAAAGCAGGACAGAGTCAGACAGGCGAGAGCCCCTGTGGTGGATCAGAAACCTGTGGAGCTAAGAGGGGTGGAGGGGAGGAGACGAGGCCCATGGGGTCCCCAGAGCCTGAGCTCAGCCCCAGGGGCCCCTTGGTCCTGCATGCCACACAGGCAGAGAGAACGTTGAAGCTTCCGGGGTCCTGGGACCTCCTGTGCGCCGCGAGGATGGGACATTGACACACTCGTCGTTCGCAGCGTCTCACAGGTGCACGGGGTGGCGGGCTCCTTGCTGCACTGTTGGATGAAGAACTCCGAAAGGCAGAAAAACGGCAAGCGGCAGACGGCCAGGAAGAAAATGCAGGTGACCCGGGGGAGTGAACGGAAGGCTAGGAAAAGAATGCAAACCAATAGGAAACAGCCAGCCCCCCTAGAGAACATCTCCATCCAAGGAGAAATACAAATAGGCTCAAACACGAGACAGCCTACCCCACCAGAACCAGGCGACAGAAATCTAAACAAAATACAATGCTTTGTTTTCTTTCCACCAGGTCAGAAACGAAAAGGGCTGAACGTCCCGCGCACCAGAGAGGCTACCCCTCGCACGGCTCACGCTCCGCTGGCAGGCACATGGGCTGGTGCAGTCCTTTCTAAAGCAATGTAAAGACGTTTGCCACATGTTCGGACGTGCTCAGTGCATTGTGGAAAAACACTGGCTCTCATGAGGGACAATGCCATCAACAACTGAATGTCACCAAAAGTGACTAAATAAATTTTAATCAGGGATTTTTTAAATGAGGTGAAACTCTTTGTTCTGACACGGCATGTATTTCAACATATATTAAATTTTAAAAGTAAGTTGCAGAACAGAAAGACAAACTTTGCAAATTGTCACTTATTTACAGAAGCTAAAAATCAAATGAACTCATGGAGATAGAGAGGAGGAGAAAGGTGGCCAGAGGCTGGGAAGGGTAGTGGGGCAAAGTGGAGATGGTGAGTGAGCGTAAAAAAAAGTTAGAAATAATGAATAAGAACTAGGATTTGTTAGCACAACAGGGTGACTGCACTCAATAATAATCTAATTGTACACTTAAAAATAACTAAAGGAGGCTGGGCGTGGTGGCTCACAGCTGTAATCCCAGCACTTTGGGAGGCCGAGGCAGGTGGATCACCTGAGGCCAGGAGTTTGAGACCAGCCTGGCCAACATGGTGAAACCCCATCTCTACTAAAAACACAAAAATTAGCCTGGTATGGTGGCGTGTGTCTGTAGTCCCAGCTACTCGGGAGGCCTAGGCTGGAGAATCGCTTGAACCTGGGAGGCGGAGGTTGCAGTGAGCTGAGATTGCGCCACTGCACTCCAGCTTGGGCAACAGAGTGAGACTCTGTCTCAAAAAGATAAATAAATAAAAATAAAAATAACTAAGAGTGTAACTGGATAGTTTGTTAAACAAAGGATAAATGCTCGAGAGGATGGTATCCCATTCCCCTGATGGGATTACGGTGCATTCCACGCCTGTATGAAAACATCTCACGCCCTCCCATAAACATACATGCCTGCTACGTATCCACAAAAAATAAAAATTGTAACAAAAGTAAGTTGCAGAACAATGTCTAGTAAACGTCATTTATGCTGAAGTATACAGCTGTCCCTTGGTATCAGTGGGAGACTGGTTCCAAGACCTACCTCTGCACATGCCAAAATCTGTAGACGCCCAAGTCCCTGATATGAAATAGTGCAGTGTGTGCGTGCAATCCATGCATCCCCTCCCACAGACTTCGCATCATCTCTGGATCACTTATAATACGGAATACAATGTAAATGCTATGTACACAGTTATTAGACTGGATTGTTTAGTGAAGAATGACAAGAAAAAAGTCTGTCCATGTTCAGCACAGGCACAATTCTTTCTCCGAATATTTCTGATCTGTGGTTGGTTGATCCAGGGAGGCAGAGCCCATGGAAATGGCCATGACCTGGCCTCCCCAGCATCTGAAAGCAGGGATGAGAGCAGGCCCTGAACATGGGCTGCCTGGGGATGGAGTGCAGGCGGCTGTGCCACTCAAGGCATTGCCCCCACCACAGCTGCCCCCCAGCCCCACCGCAGCATTCAGGATGCAGCGCATGCCTGGTCCCTGCTTCAGACCGGCTCAGCCTAGAGCGTCGGTCTCTGTACTGAGTCACTCTTCAATGTGTACAATATTTCCTTTCAAAATTATTCCTAGGAAATAAAAAAAGGCAGCATGCGACATGCTCATGGAATCATAATTCCAAGAGAAGCTCGAGTTTCCAACACAGGATCTTTCCCAGAAGAGTGGCAATTTTCCACTCAAAACACAACTTTCCTCTCCAGGCCACTTGAGGGTGCGATTAGCACCGGGGGAGGGGGGTGTCTGCCTGACCCTGGGTGGGAGAGGCAAGGTCAGAGGTGTTTCGCTGGCCTCGTGGCACTGGGGGAGGGGGGGGTCTGCCTGACGCTGGGTGAGAGAGGCAAGGTCAGAGGTGCTCTGCTGGCCTCACAGCACTGGGAGAGGGCGGGGATCTGCCTGACCCTGGGTGGGAGAGGAAGGTCAGAGGTGTCCCACTGGCCTCTGCAGCACTGGGGGAGGGGGAGGGACCTGCCTGACCCTGGGTGGGAGAAGCAAGGTCAGAAGTGCTCCGCTGGCCTCATAGAACTGGGAGAGGGCGGGGATCTGCCTGACCCTGGGTGGGAGAGGCAAGGTCAGAGGTGTCCCGCTGGCCTCTGCAGCACTGTGTGAGGGATCTGCCTGACCCTGGGTGGGAGAGGCAAGGTCAGAGGTGTTCCACTGGCCTCTGTGGCACTGGAGGGTGGCTGCCTCCTCTCCACATGCACCCAGTTCCTTCCTTACGTGACTGTCCCAGTGGGCAGGGGCAGGAGGAGAGGGGCTCCTGGGCTCCTGGGCTCCTGGTACTGGGCTGAGTCTGGCACCCAGGCCGCCACTCAAACGTAGCATGTGCTGCCCTGCCCCACATGAACTTGGTCCTTTCCCCTCCTGGAAACCTAGGAGCACATGCTCCTTTCCACGTACATGGTTGGCTTCAGAGGAGTCTTATTTGCAGGCGGATCAGCAAGACCGCCCCTGAGGGCCGTTTCCACGAGTGACTGTGTGATTCTTCACAACACAAGGACATGCCTCATGAGGCATGGAAGGGAGTTCTGGGGAACCCCAGCTTTCACTCCACAGGCCTCCCGATGAGGCCCGACGTGCCATACCCCAGGTCCACACATGCCCGGCAGCACCCAGCAACGGGGACATCAGCCAACACCCCAGCTCCCGGCCTCGTCTGGAGCCTGGCTCTGCTCACCCTCCCCAGGCGCCTGCAGGATTTTTCCTCACTGACCTTGTAAATTAACTGGCTCACACCTCAGGTGGGCGTTTTCTCCCCACGATTCAGTTCACATCAAACACTAGCTGGTGCTCACGAGGCAAACTTCAGCCCAGAAGTGCTGAATCCTACCCAGCACGGGAGCTGCCACACCCAGCTGCGAAGCTGGGGCTGAATCCCAGGTTGCAGCCACCTTTCTCCCCAGAACCACCAACTCCACGGCTATGGAACAGCCCTGGGTTGGGGCAGGTAGAGCACACGTGGCCCTGCAGGGGCCCCGCTGTCTGTTCCTGATGACCCAGCCTGTCTGTCAGGGCTGCAGGCCGGTTCCTGAGAAGTGGTCCATGATCCATATAGACAGGCACTCTGTCCCATGACATACGTGTGATCTTCCAAGCACAAAACCCAGGATGCTGGAGCTGCACAGTGTAAAATACAACAGGAAGCTAACTATATAAAGGACCAACCGCGGCACAGTGTGGGCCTCCCCCCACCACCGTTATTCCCAGAAGCCCTGGGCAGCCAGGAGAGGAGGGGCTGCAGGTCTCTAAGCCTCTTCTCTTTCAAATGTAGCTCCAAAACAAATGGAAAACAAACAAGAGCTTTTGTTTTGTGTCAGTTATATCCAAAAATCCAAATGGCTTTCTCTTCCATACTGGAGACAGAAACAGTTATTGGCTGTCATTGGAGGGTTTATTTCAAAGCCAGGAAGAAAGAGGCCCTTCGGAAGTGACAAACGTTTTCATACTTCCTGAAGTCCTATTCTCACTTCTGCCCACATGTCCACCTGCTCAGGGTCATAAACTCCCAGCCATTTGGAGAGATTCAGCCAGATTATCAAAAGAAGACGTCGTGATGCATAAACTGATCCTGGGTTATTTAAACACAGGAAGTGAAAGAAAATGAAAGAGAACAGAAGTGAGACTCTCACTGGAAGCTCAGCTTTAAGATGAGACAAAGTGGGCAGCATTCAGCCTCTCTATGTCTTGGTGGAGAGAACCGCTGGCAGCACTTCCCTTGTCTCCTATTGACATAGTCTGGCTGTGTCCCCACCCAAATCTCATCTTGAATTCCCACGTGTCATGGGAGGGACCCAGTGGGAGGGAATTGGATCATGGGGGAGGGTCTTTCCCGTGCTGTTCTCGTGACAGCGAATAAGTCTCATGGGATCTCATGGTTTTATCAAGGGGAGTCCCCTGCACACGCTCTCTTGCCTGCCGTCATGTAAGATGTGCCTTTGCTCCTCCTTCACCTTCCACCATGAATGTGAGGCCTCCCCAGCCCTGTGGAACTGCGAGTCCATTAAACCTCTTTCCTTTATAAATGACCCAGCCTCAGGTTTGTTTTCATTAGCAGCGTGAGAACAGACTAAGATACCTACTCTCTCCAAATGTAGAAATGTTTACCATTATGGGGCAAAACAGACCAGTGAGAAGCCACCACGTTACAGGCACACCTGTTCCCAGAGGAAAGTCTTCCCTGATAATACACACATGGGTTTCCACTCTTCCCTTTAACCATGGAAAGGGCTGTTCCTCATTTTAAGGACTTGTTATTCCCTCTGACTCTCACACTTCACAGACAGAGGGCTCCTCTGATAATCCAGGCACGGTTCAAATGCCATGCTTCCCACCTGTGTGTGGGTCCCAATTCGAATCAGCTGAAGTTGAAGAGACCGACGTCCTGTGCCGAACCAGGAAAGCACACCCCGTCAAATGTTATAAGACAAAGAAGGTGAGTTGATGCTTCACAAACACCACCCGCCGCTGGCTTATTCTGCCTGGTAAGCATCCACATCTCCTGACAAAGCTGAACAATGGACTTCCAGGTCCATGATGAATCAGAACAGCCTTAAGTGTCTCTCAGCGCTCACACTAGAGGGAAACTGGAAAGGTCTAATTCATTTTAAATAGCACTGACAGCTGCCATTAATGATTCCTTCTGCGATCTGTCATCCATATTTATATTTAGTCACCACAGGAAGCATCGTGGGAGTCAATATCCTCTTATATTTTTTTTCTTTCTTTTTGGTAAAGTATGAAGAGGGGGAAATGTGTAGATAGTTTTGCTTTTCCTTTAAGCAAAATCCAAGTAAGAACATTTGGAATTATCTAAGACAGAAGCTTCGTCTAATCTGACTATGTGTACATTTCTAAAACCACGTTGGCCATCATGCAGACTCAGCCGCCACTAGTAAAATGTGTGCAGCAAGCATTTGGCCAGGTAGCAGCACGGCTGTCACCTGTCTTCTGAATGCAGGCAGGGCCCCGGGGCCACGTAGGGCACGAGGCTATGACTTTGGTCTCCCACAGAGGTCAGGTTCTGAGGACCGCAGTCCATGAGTCAGTGGGTTCCTGCTGGGAGTCCGGGCCCTCCACTGGGTTCTGCGGATAAAGTTAGTAAAACATGGTACTGACCTTGCAGAACCCTCGGGCTAACGGAGGAGACAGCCATGAAACCACATTATTAGACGACGGGAGAAATGGTTTATGAGACATGTGTGCCAATCTGCAGGGGAGCAAGCAGAGCTGCCTGGGAATGTGGGATGTGGATGAGGGACAGATGGGGAGCCCCTGTATGTGGAGTCAGTATGATCTAAGTCCCGCCCTGGCCCACTCACTGTTGCCTCTCACCTGCACAGCGCAGAGCCTGGCTTTCTGCTGCACCCCGGCCCCTGGAATCCATTCTCACACAACAGCAGAGGGGTTAATTTTTTTTGTTTCTTTTTTGTTTTTGAGACAGAGTCTCACTCTGTCACCCAGGCTGGAATGCAATGGTGTGATCTCAGCTCACTGCAACCTCTGCCTCCTGGTTCAAGTGATTCTCCTGCCTCAACCTCCCGAGTAACTGGGATTATAGGCACGTGCTACCACACCCGGCTAATTTTTGTACTTTTAGTAGAGATGGGGTTTCACCATGTTGGCCAGGCTAGTGTTGAACTCCTGGCCTCAGGTGATCCGCCTGCCTCAGCCTCCCAAAAGGCTGGGATTACAGGTGTGAGCTACCACGCCCAGCCAGCAGAGAGCTTAATTTAAACCTCAAATCCAACAGCACATTCCTGCTCTGACCCTCCAAAGCCTCCTCGTGGCCCTGGGAATGCAGCCCAAGCTCCTTGCTGGGACCCCCATGGCCGGCCTGGCTGATCCCTGCCTCCCTCCGACCATACCAACCATGCACTGATTCTACTCATGGCCCCTGGGGCCGTCTTGTGGTTCTTCTAGGACTTCCTGACTCAGTTCCCGGTCTCAGTTTCCTGCCTCTACTGTTCCCTCTTCCAGACACACTCAGCCCAGGGCCTGACAGAATGGAATGACCACCTCACCCCGGGAGAGACCGTCCTGACTGCACATCAGCCCCTCAGCCTCCAGCCCACGGCGCTGATTTCCCTGCAGCATTTATCCCGCGTGGGATCCACTCGCTGTGCACTTCCCCGTGTGTTCCGCTTCTCCCAGGGGAGTGCCACCCGCATGAGGAAAGGAGAACGCGCCGCGGGATGCTTAGAAAATACCAGGTCCACAGTAAATGCTCAGCAAACCTTTACCGAATAGAAGAAGCAGAGCTGACAGGGCACCCTAAGGAATGTGTACCTTGGAGGGCGCCTCTCCTCTTGTCCATGTCTTTCCTGCCGGCAGCAGGGGTCGTCCACCTCTCTAGTTTGTAACCCAGAGCACAAAGAGCCCTCCCTGAGGATGAAGCGCCAACACCACTCGCTCCTGGCAGCCGCTTCCTTGCTGTCCATTCAGGTTGTCAGTGCAGGGGCCACAAATTCTCTCTTCCCCTGTTCCCCCGCTCATGGCTAGAAGGGAAGGTAAACCTGACAGGCCGTGAATCAACATTTCCTGTCTAATAAGATGAACGCGTCGTTAGGAGTGTCCCAGGTAGGGATCCTTACATTGTTATGATAGATTTTCCACCCTGGGTATTCCATAAAGGCACGGTTACCTTGTCCTCACGGACTTCTTCCACCCCATACTACATTAAGCTGAGTAAAAATGAAATACGGAATGTTCAATGAAACATTATATTCCCAATGAAACACGGCAAATTAATTACAAGAACGAACACTGCTTTTAAAAACCAGAGGGCTTGAGTTTCACTATGCTAATCATTGCGGGATGGTGTTGCCTGAGGTTTTAAAACTACTCCAGGTGAGACAGTAGAGAAGAACATGGCATGTTGTCCCTCTCGGTTTCACTGGGGTGGAAATATGACTTTTACAGATGAATGTAACTGCAAATATGCCAGCAGCGAGGGAGGCGCACGGGGCCTGGCCCGAAATGCACACACAGAACCCATTTGGGTTTCTCATTACGAGCAAGTGTTGACTCTTGGTAGAATTTGATCGTTCACCGGAAGAGACAGCTAGGAATCCAAATGCTATAAAAATCACTTCTGCCCCCACTGTGACCTGGGCACAAGTAGCTCTACCTTGGACTTGGCCTTGTACCTGAGAGATCTCACTCAGAACATAGCACGGTTGGGCACTCAGGTGCATCCTAGACTCAAGTCTGCAGGCCAATAGCCGGCGCACAACATGACTGTTTCAAAGGATCCAAAGCCGAGGAAGTGTTCTATAATTCTGCTGATTCTGACCCTTGATTGGTGGCTTCATATGATCAATTTTAATCTTAGGAAAGTCTTATTTTGAGCCATTGCCTGTGAGCTTGTGTTAGTATTATAGACATCACACAAAAAGTAAAATATTCAAGTTGAACACAGGACACTGGGAAACAAGGATTTAGCCAAAAATCACAAAGAAAAATCAATCTAGGAACTGGCAGCATGTGTGGAACTCTCTAAATTAATGAGCAACAGGGAAACACAATGCCTTACTTCTCAGTGACGGGGTAGTTTGACCCCTGGCTACCTTGTCACTGAGAACAATGGCAAATGTAGAAAACAAAAATACTTGAGAACATTCACGAGAAAAGAACAGACACAACTTCAATAAGTTGCTTCTCTTGAACTCACCATGTTAACGACCATAATTTACGTCTGTATTTTTGAAAATTACTTCAAATTCTTTCTTGATTGTGGACAGAAGAATAATTACAAATAAACAAATAGAAAAGCCTGACTGGCCAAGTCATTCCAGTCCTGCAGTAATTCCCAAATGAACATGCAAACTGAGGGCCCAGTCCATGTACAGCCTCCGTGTGTGACCCCAGTGGAAGTAAAGCCTTATAGCTGAACCCATCAAAGGGTGTAAGAATATACACAAAGAACAAAGCATCAGTATCAACCCCAGCAGGTCCCATGGACCATTCCACTCGTCCATTGAGGCCGACCCTAACCCGTCTTCTCCCAAGTCCTCATTAGTGCTTCCCTCGGCCCCAGAGTGACTGCTCATGTGGAACTTCCCGAAAGTCCTCGGTGCACTGAGTTTCACCACGTTCCTGTGTCTTTGCTCAAACCTGTTCCTCTTCCTGGAACGGTCCTCTTCATTCTTCACATAGGTACAATCCTTTGAATCTAAGTGAAGTCAATTTCTCAAGGAGTTATTCAGTGTTTTGTTGTTTTGTTTTGTTTTTAATCTTGGCCCCTGTAGTGTCTAGCCTAAGTGGGCCCCATTCTTTCAACTGATGTGACCAACGGTCTTTGCTGTGACAGGCACAAGAAGTTGACATAATGGCCCATACCCTCTCAGAGCTTCAAGCCTAATAATCATGCCAATCTGTTTCTAACATGAGCTGGGAAAAGTGCTCTAAAGCAAACTCACATGGTACTAGAAGAGCCCCTAACAACTTCAGCCAGGACTCCAGACTACTGGAGACGTGACACAAACCACAACATGATGAGCCTTTTTGGAAGCCACTGAGACCCCAGAGTCATTTGTTACTGCAACCATAACGTGCCTATGCTGACTGCCACTGGAACCACTGAGAGTTCTCTACTCCTGCTGCAGGATCTTAAAAACAAATACACAAAACTGATGTGTTTCTTAAACACATCACAAACATTGCTTGAGATCCGCCTGGGCTCCAACACTGATGCACAGCAGACACCCATGCGCACACACATTTTCTCACATAACTATTCAAGAATTCTAGTTAAATATTGTTCTTTCCATGTTCCTGGCTCCCGGCCAATCCCTTGATATAATCTGAATGAAAATCATTTTTTGGCAAGGACTGCTAACCTGAAGTTTCTTTTACCTTAAGTCACAACCATTTTGGGTCTTATTTTCCAGCCTAGAACAGATATTCATCTACTTACCCACACGACGCAAGCTAAGCGCAAAAACTCTTCAGAAACAGAACGTATTCCAAAAGGGGGATCGGCAAATGTGTGCGTCACCAGCCACGGCACGAAACGGGCATCTTCCACCCGGAGCAGCAGCTTTTAAATGACACGACGAGGCGCCCAGAGCCTCTGAACTCATCAGCGTGTCCCTTCATCGCCAGTGAGGTCATCTATGAGGGACGGGGAAACATCTAGTTGAGAGCACTGGGCCGTAGATGGGCAACTTCAAATCCATTCATGTTCAGGAGGCTTCGATTGCTCATGTTACTTTTTGTTTTTGTTTTTCAAGAGGCTAATGTTCATTTAAGATGCCACCTTTATGTCTGGCTCTAATGGCCACACAGAAGTTTAAAACAGAGGGTTTTTTGGTTCACAGATTTCATCTGCTGCCCCCTGGGCTCCCACGGTCTCCGTGATTAAGAGAGAATCACTTCCAAGTCAAGGAAATCTCCAGAGAAGAGGTTCTGTGTGCATCTCCCTGCCCGGGATACTGCAGCACATCCTTCCCAGCCAGGGCAGAATGAATGGTCTGAGTCAGCGGTCCCCAGCCCCCAGGCCTGGACTGGTCCTGGTCTGTGGCCTGTTGGGAACAGGGCTGCATCGCAGGAGGTGAGCGGCAGGTGAGTGAGCGAAGCGTCCTCTGTATTTACAGCCGCTCCCCATGGCTCACATTCTCGCCTGAGCTCCACCTCCTGTCAGATCAGCGGCAGCATTAGATTCTCATAGGAGCTCAAACCCTATTGTAAACTGCATAGGCGAGGGATCTAGGTTGCACACTCCTTATGAGAATCTAAAGTCTGATGATCTGTCACTCTCTCCCATCACCCCCAGATGGGACTGTCTAGTTGCAGGAAAGCAACCTCAGGCTCCCACTGACTGTACGTCATGGTGAGTTGTGTAATTATTTCTTTATATATCACAATGCAATAATAAGAGAAATAAAGTGCACAATAAATGTAATGTGCTTGAAGCATCCCCAAACCATTCCCCACCCCGATCTGTGGAAAAACTGTCTTCCATGAAACTGGTCCCTGGTGCCAAAAAGGTGGAGAACCACTGGTCTAAGTCATACAGCCTCATCTTTTCAATCACTGCTGTCCCAGGAGATGAAAGCCTCCCCTTCCTCAGACCCTGAATGCACAGCTGGCAGTCATCCACAGCTCTGCCTCAGTGCCACCACTGCTACCAGCCTCACCCACTGTGGGCTAAGCATTTCTAAAGAGTTTTGTGAGTTCCAGACTCCCAGATTAAACAACCAGCTTCCTCCGCATTCCATGCTTAACTGATACTGTGGGCAAGAAAAGGAGACGCAAACCCCTAGGAAAGGACTGTCCTGGGTCCACTCAAGGCAGGATGGGCGTCTCCAAGTCCTGCTCACTTAGTCTCTGGCCTGTCGCTCTCCAAGCTTCTCCGTCGCACTTTGAAGATGCCCTGTGCTGAAAATGGTCATACAAATGCAACAAACAGATGGGCTCATGAGACCTTCTGCCAATCACTTCCAATTACTCAGCTGCCTATTAATAGCGCATGGCAATTAATCAACAAAGGTGTTTATCATCTAAGAAAAAGGAGCTTCCTCTTTGGAATAATGTTATTCACCAGTCTTCTCATTTGCCAGTTTTCAAGGCTGCTAAGAATCATGATCTCAAACTCCTTCCCTCAACACCACTTTATCTAAAAAAAAGAAAAAAAAAAGTATATGAAACCAAGTAATCTTGCCCTGACAGTTTGGTCAAACAAAGGTAATGTTATTTTTTGGCTACCTCACAACTCCCAGATTTGGTCAATATTAGGCCATAAAATTGCTTTCCCTGTCACTGGAGTCATTTATTTCTCTCCTGAGTTTGCATAGCTGAAGCCAAAGTTTAATGAAAGTAATAACAATGACAAACATTTCTGCAGGTCAAGTTCTGTGCCGCCTTTTGTGCTAAGCACTCATTCCCCTTCTGTTTGATCACAACCAAGAGCGATGCCTTCAACCAAAATGATTTCTTCCTTTAAAATAGTGGAAA
>NW_012104365.1:3067013-3075382 GCF_000951045.1 Mandrillus leucophaeus | reverse complement strand
CTCATCCATATGTTCAGCTAACACCATCCCCCTGGTGCCCTCCACTGTATACTGTGACTCAGGGTCAGGTTGAGTCTCATTCCTCATCACCTGTTGGTTCTCCCAATGCCTGACCTTCTCTCCCTTGCTAGCTCACCTTCCCTTCACTCCAATTCCCTTGTTGGGGTTCCTGTATCCCACAATCAGAATATTATTTTCCAGTCTCCCATTCAAAGTTTTAAATGATGGGATTATACCTACCTGGGTTTTTAAATTATGTCAAAGAGGCTTTCTGGGAATTATACTTCATTAATTAACTCATCTTAAACTCAGTAATACCCTTTTTATTCATAAAAGGAACTCAGAGGTAATGAGATAGCATTTAAATAACTCTTTAGAGGTGGGATTAATTCAGAGGACTGTTCCCTTCAAACATTCTAGATCAGTTGCCCTATAGGGGACACTGAATAGTTGCTCTGATCCAGCACATGGAAGAGTCCTTCTCGAATTCTCCAGCAGATAATGGATCCCTCTAAGACTTCCAATCCCGAGGGATGCCTGCAGGGAACTGAGCATGAGGAAATATCTGGGTGTCCACGGCACAGATCTGGAGAAAGGCAAAGAGCAGGCAGGAAGCCCACATCACAATTTCTTTCATAACCTACCACAAAGTCCCTCAATTGCTCTCTCAGCATTCTGCATGACCCTACAATCTCTTCATCAAGCCCATCACAAGACCACCGCCGTTTACTTAACTATGAAATATTTCAAACATACAGGAATGTTCCAAAAATGATCACACACACGCATGCACACGTGCAATGCACACACACACTCCACCTAAATTTAGCAAGTGAGAACATTCATCATCTTTGCTTCAGATCTCCAGGAGGTGTCACACATTCTGGTCGAAGTATCACACATGACACCATCATCATTACCATCAGTGGAAGACCTGTTGCTCACTGTCTTCCATCCTGGTCCCTTCCTCCACAGTGGGAACCACAATTTGGAAATTGGTCTGTGTGTCCTCTCTGTTCACGTTCATGCTTTCATTCCATATGAACATATAAATAAATATAGTATCTGGGGATGTTTTTAAACATCATATAAACAGTGCCATTTTTATAAAAATAGTTTTGCAATTTTTATACACCAGTATGTTAGAGATTCATTCATGAGAACATGAACATATAGTGTGTGTGTACACGTGTGTGCATGTGTGCGTGCGTGTGTGTGCGTGCGCATGTGTGCGTGCGTGTGTGCGCGTGTGCGTGCGTGTGTGCACGTGTGCGTGTGTGCGTGTGTCTGTGTGTGTGTACGTGTGGCCTATTACAGAATTGTTGTGCTTGAATATACCACAATTTGCATATTTACTCTCCTATCATTGGACATTTTGGTTTGCTTTTGTTTTTGCCATGATGAAGAAAACTGCAATAAATTTCCCAGGTAATCTCTCTGGAGACATGTTCAAGAGCATCTCTGGGTGTTTGCTTCAGAAACAGCAGAAACACACACATAAAATGAATGATGGAATTTCTCTAAGATACTCAGCCTTACAATATTATCTTGGCCCTGAGGATAGTTCAACATTTTTAAAAATAAACACTTTCTGGGGAATCATTAAGTATAATTAAAAAGTCTCTTTTTAATTCTAATTTAAATCTCTGCATTGGGCAAGTGCTTGATATTATTATTACATATAAACGGTAATGGTCAGTCAGGGAGCAACATAGTCTGGAGGGTCAGGGAAGACTCCATGAGCAAATGAAAGTTAAATCTGGGTCAGAGGACCAGGCAGATTGGGGAGGGAGCAAATATCTAGGTAGGAGAAGCAGCAAGAGACAAGTCCCCAAGTCCAGACGGGGCCTCATTTGCCGATTCCCATTCTGGAGAACGAGTCTTCACGGTGAGAAAACAACATCTTTGGCTCTTCCACTTCCATTCCTTGTCAAATCTTATGTACAACTACTCAACTGTTGCCAAGAAAGAATGTTCCCTTTTGAGATTTTTGGGTGAAGAAAAAACCTCTGCTGGCTTTAAGATCCTGATACTCTGATTTTTTTTTCTCTTCAATTTTTTCCCAATCTCCCAACTTAAAGTATCTTGATAACTTTTGCTTTTTAAGTGTTTTGAAGCAAAATCTGTAGAAAATGAATAGGTGAACAATTAAGCTGTGCATTGTCTAATATTTCTCTGCTTGGTCAAACCAAAAAGACAAACTGAGCCCCATGACTTTTTGAGGATAGTCAGAGGTGATTTCAATGACTCTGATCTCTCCCTGTTCCTGGCTTCTCTGCAAGTCCTACCACCCATCCTTGTGACTAAAACATTGCAAAAGACCCCAGTGAAGAGCAGGAGTCCTTGGATGTCTTCCCAGTTAATAAGAAAACTGTAAATGCTATTGTGAAATAACCAAACTAATTAACCCCCTGCAGTTTCAGAAAACTAAAAACCCCAGGGCAGAAACTCACACATCTCAGAATTACCAGAGGAAAGAAGGAAGCGCCATTTCTATCTTCACAGCAGGGCAAATGATTGGTGCAGGCACAGGTTTAGAAAGTAGAATAAAGCACACATAGTGAAGGAAAAATCACAGCTCAAAGAAATAGAAATCTTATAGATTATGAAGGTCATGGAATGGAATGCCAAGCTTCCCAAACAGGGAGGACAATTCAGCATGGTGCGAAAATAGGAGGTTGATGCACTCACAGGGAGAGGCTTCGAAAATGGATGCATGCAAAACTCTTCAAGGAAATACTGAAGAAACCTGAGGATTAGACCCGGGAAGTATCTATACACCATCATCACCATCATGATCATGATCATGATCATCATCATCTTCCCCTTCATCATGATCTGTTTTTATCATCTTGTCATTATCATCATCATCCTCTTCCTTCTCCTCATCATCCAATGTTATCAGCAGCAGCATCATCATGATCTCCATCAATTTTATCATTATAATTATGATATCCAACATCATCATCATCATCATCCGTTGTTATTAGCAGCATCATGGTCATCATCACATTATCATCATTATGATCTCCATCAGTTTTGTCATTATCATTATGCTCTCCATCACCATCATTACCATCATCACCATCATTATCATCACCATCATCATCATTACCATCATCACTATCATCACCAATATCATCGCCATCATCATCGCCATCATCACCATTAAAATCACCATCATCCTTATTATTATCATTATTCATTCTTATTACCATCATTATCATCATCACCGTCATCACTATTACCATAATCACCATCATCATCATCATCATTATCACCATCGTCATCAATATCATCATCACTATCATCACCATCATTATCCACTGTTATCATCACCATCATCAACATCATCATACCACCATCATTATTCTCATCATCATTAGTGTTATAATCATATCACCACCATCACCATCACCATCATCTTCACCACCACCATTGCCTAACAATGCACTCTGCCAGCCACATGGAAGATGATAACTCACTAAGTTCTCAGGTGTCCATGGGATGTGGCTGCCTAAAGCATCCTCACTTTACAGGGAAGCATCAGTCACTCAGAGAGGGAAAGTAGCGTGTTCAGGAACATCACAGCTAAGAACAGTTGAGTCAGGATTCCAACCCAGGCCTGTCTCCAGCCCTTGCTGTGAACCTCGCAGTGAGAGGGAGCTAAGACACAGAGAAGAGGCATGTCATTCCAAGGTTACACACCTGTGCCTGATAGCCAGAATCTGCCCACGCACCCAGACCACCTGTCTTCACTCCCCAGTCATTGCTCTTCCCTGAGCGAGACTGGGATGTGCTTCTATCAGGCAAGTGTTGTTTCAACAGAAGAGAGATAGGAAGGAACACATCTCAGTCCTCCCTTGTAAAGTCCAGCAGGGAAAGCAGGTTGAATAGGAGCCAGGACTCAGGGACTCTTACCTTCAACTGATTCTCAATGAATTGGGCAATCAACCCTCTGAAGTGACAATCTACATTGACAATCTCCCCCATGTTCTGGTCAAAAAGAAGTTTCATCCTACACGCTGGCTATATAAGGCCCTGGCCTCCTTCCACCAAATACTTAGCAAGGACCTATTCTGCACACAGGCTTGGCATTGATCAAGGGAGGCTGAAGGAGGCCCACAAAAATGCCTTCCAGGTAGGAAACAAAAAGTGGCTTGAAGAAGGGATAGGTACTGTACTGAGGAACAGGTGCCGTGAGAAAACAGGTCACCACAGGGAAAGCGTGGTGGTGGTTGTGGTGGGGGAGGAATCAGGGAAGAATCAGTGAAACACTCCTATTTAATGATAATAATGTTGACGGTCGAGGAGGAAGAAGAGGAAAAAGCACTTCTACGTGTTAGTCACACTGCATATTTTATACACATCTCTCATTTAATCTTCAAAATATCCCCACTGTGTAGATAAGAAAAAAAGGCTTATTGAGTGAACTGTGATTTACCCACAGTCTCACAGTCGCTAAGTGGGTCTGTTTGGGCCCTGTAGGATTTAAATAGGCAGGAATGGAGAGAAGGCACCTGTAGGCAGGAATGGAGAGAAGGCACCTGTAGGATTTAAATAGGCAGGAATGGAGAGAAGGCACCTGCAGGATTTAAACAGGCAGGAATGGAGAGAAGGCACCTGTAGGATTTAAACAGGCAGGAATGGAGAGAAGGCACCTGTAGGATTTAAACAGGCAGGAATGGAGAGAAGGCACCTGCAGGATTTAAACAGGCAGGAATGGAGAGAAGGCACCTGCAGGATTTAAACAGGCAGGAATGGAGAGAAGGCACCTGTAGGATTTAAACAGGCAGGAATGGAGAGAAGGCACTCTAAGGGGAAAGTTCCCAGGTGGGAGAGCTGATGAGAATGCATCTCCTGGTGATCATATCTGCACCTTCTCCCCCACAATATCAAAAACAAGCTGGATAATGACAAAAAAGCTTGAGATTCTCTCACACCGGCCAGTCGTTTAAGAGGTGATCACGGTGGGGGCTGCATTTCTATTTTCATGATAAACCCCACAAATAAGGGCCAGTTGGCAACAGATCTTTGTGTCAACCTGGATGATTCTTATTGGATCAGAGAAGCAGAAACAGTTATCAGTGGGTAGAACCAGCTCTTACCAAAGTCACACTTTAAACAACCTCAATAGCTAAGACAGGATGCAGATGCCAGCCCCTTTACACAAATAGCTGCCTGTGAACCACACCCTGAACCCTCAGCACACGAGCCGGGGAAGTGTTCAGGTGGGATGCATTATGCTCTTCTTCTCGAAAGGTGAACTCTGATGCCCTCCATGTAGGGAGTTCTCCGACAATTTGCACGACTTATTGATCCCATCTCAGTTTGAATTTTCTTGATGGGAATCTGAATGAGTCACGGAGATTCAGAGAAATGTGTTAGTTCTCTTATTAGGAACAACTGCTGGTGCAATTAGGGTCCCACTGGGGCCGCCTCTCAGTGGTGAGACCACCTTGCCCTGGAAGGCCCCGCTGAGTAACTGGCTAGCAGGAATCCAAACCAGATGTGACTTATTCACACAGTGCCAATAATCGCACCTGTGCATCACACACAGTGCGACTGAATGTTTTAAATGTCACATCCCTTTGCCTGGAATCTTTAAATGCTTTACCTGTGGCTTATTCTTAAGTTTTTGAACACAGTGAATATAATGACCTTCGATCTCTGTTGGACCAAATACACGGCAGCTTTACCTGTTATGTGGAACACAGGGATGACCGCTGGCTTGGTCCTTGCACATTCATCCCAGATTGGCTGGGCCATGAAGAAAGGAATCAGTATTAATACATTGACATTTGTCAACGGCCATGAGACCTCCTCTTGCCAACTCAGGAAAGTGGCTCATGCTGCACAACACGAAACTATGTTAGGGAGACTCATTGGATGTCTTGTATCTCATTGGTTCCCCAGCCGCACCATCGCTGTCATTATGCTTATTAAGACGCAGGATGCCTCTTACTGAGAGGTCTTTGGAGGAGAGGCTGGAGCCTGTGGCTCAGCAGCCTAGGAAAAGGAAGGTCTTGAGGTTTCCTGCAGAAAACTCATAAGCAAATGAAGGAGGCGAAGTGGAGTTTCTCAGCACATCCAGCACCGTCATGGGCAGGAGGAAGCCTGAGGTTTCAAAAGCTGAACGCCAAAGCAACTTCATAGACTGAGCAAAGGACACAAGCTTCCACCCCAGGAAGCGAGGGTCACAGATGGAGGCCCTGCAGAGGTGTGGGTGCTCATGTCGCCCACCCCCAAATCCATCTGTTGAAACCCAGCCCCAGTGTGGTGGCACAAAGAGGCGGGGCCTTTGGGAGCGGTTGGGTCCTCTGCCCTAATAATGGGATTAGTGCACTTATCAGAGGCTTGAAGACGCAGCAACAGGCATGATCAGGGAAGCAGAGAAAGAGGCCGAACAGATGCCAAACTGCTGGCACCTGGATCCCAGCCTCCCCGGCCTCCAGAGCTGTAAGCAATGATTTCTGCTGTTGATTTATCCATTAGCTGGTCTCAGGTGGTGTGTTATGGCAGCCCTAACTGATTAGAAGAGGCCAGATGCACTCCACCACCTGCCGCTGTGTGACCTCGGTGACGATTTAACCTCTCTGAGCCTGAATCTCACCTGGAAAACAAGGAAAACCAGCTCACAGGTCTGTGAGACTTACCCGGGATTATGTGAGACACAGCAAACATAAGAAGTACTCCATAAGCCTCATTTCGGGTCAGATGAGGTTTTATAATGACAGAGACACTGTTTCAAAAGTTGCAATAGGAAGCAGATCTGGGGGTTACAGAATGGCTCAGGGAGGCCCTCAGAGGGGTGGCCCAGAGGCTTGCTGTGGTCAGTGGCTCCAATTCCAGGCCCTCTTGGGGTGACCAGAGTTGCACAGGCCAGGACACCCTCCCAAGCTGGAGAAGAAGGGACGCCTCCCAGGATGGACAGGTGCTGCCCTTCTCAGCCCGTGAAGGGTCGAGACTTACCCATGGTCTCTCCCGCCCTCACTGACCGGGAGGCCCCTCCCATCCAGTCACCTCACCGTGCCCCCCACCTGCAGCCTGTGCGTTCCCACTGCCAGGCCCTGGCAGGCCACAGATGTGCCATGTGCTAATGGGGGTACTGGAGCCATGTGGAGTGTGTTTTCACCGCAGGTCTCCCAGACAGCCCAGGGGTTAATTTTGAGCCACTCTGATACAAGGGCAGTAAACTACATCACGATGCTCCTCGCCTGAAGTCGCAACCTGGGGATACCCAGAGGCCTGTGCACCCTTTGGCAACGGGAAGGCAGCTCTGTGGGCCATGCGTGGCCTATAGGGTGATGGCTCTGACTGTCCTCCCAGGAGGCTCTGGGAGGAGAGGGACGGCCGCACACACCAACTACCGGGTAGCTCCCTGTACAACATCACTTCTTAGGACTGCACCTGCCACTGCAGTCACCCCTCCTGGAACCAGGTGAGAGCTCTGTGCTGGGTCCCCCTTGGCCAGATTACCTGGTGACCTTTGTAGTGAAATAATGCCTGTTGGGGTCTCATTAAGCCAGAGCTTCAGGAGTCACATTGACAGTTCGCACCCCTGCAATGTCTGAATTGAGGTTTCTACGACTCAGATTTTGCCAAATGTCCAAATAAAGAGAAACTTGCCAGCTCCCCCATGCAGGTGTGTGTGTGTGTGTGCATGTGTGTGTGTGCATGTGTGTGCATGTGTGCATGTGTGTGCATATGTATGTGTGTGTGTGTGCATGTGCCTATATGTGTGTCTGCACATGTATACGTGTGCATTTGTGTGTGTGTGATTACAAGCAGTTGTCACACCTACTTTGTTTCTTTTCTTTATTAGAGTTGCCAAAATGCCTCTAAAAATAGTTTCCTGCTCTCAAAAGGCCAAGGAAGACTGCCACCAACCCCAGGTAAGTTTCTTAGGAGCCAAAAAGCACCACCCCTTACAAACAAGTAAGTGTTTAGTTTGGTCCAAAAATAAAGACTTCGCCCAGCGGTGGGGAAGAAAAGCTGGAGCTTTGTTTTAGGATAATGCTGTAAGAGGCTCTCGGGGCCTGTGAGGGCAAGGAAGCGTCAACCTCCGCAGGGGCTGAGCAGAAAGCCAGGGTGACCAGCACTGTGACCACAGCCTTCTCCCGAAATAGCCTGGATTGTCAGAAAACACAGGGTGAGGCCAGAGGAAGGGCTGGCGCCACAGCCGGGGCAGGGACAGTAACACCCACCAGGAAGTGAATTACTTCCTGCAAGACCCAAAGCAGGAGGGCAAAGAGAAGACAAAAAGATGCTCACACTCCCAGGGAGGGAGGCAGCCAGCCAGAAGTCTCTAAATTAGCCAAAAGCTTTCACAGAACCTTCAATTACCCCCACTGCAGGGTGAAGTTAAC
>NW_012104365.1:3063684-3066408 GCF_000951045.1 Mandrillus leucophaeus | reverse complement strand
ATTTAACCTCTCTGAGCCTGAATCTCACCTGGAAAACAAGGAAAACCAGCTCACAGGTCTGTGAGACTTACCCGGGATTATGTGAGACACAGCAAACATAAGAAGTACTCCATAAGCCTCATTTCGGGTCAGATGAGGTTTTATAATGACAGAGACACTGTTTCAAAAGTTGCAATAGGAAGCAGATCTGGGGGTTACAGAATGGCTCAGGGAGGCCCTCAGAGGGGTGGCCCAGAGGCTTGCTGTGGTCAGTGGCTCCAATTCCAGGCCCTCTTGGGGTGACCAGAGTTGCACAGGCCAGGACACCCTCCCAAGCTGGAGAAGAAGGGACGCCTCCCAGGATGGACAGGTGCTGCCCTTCTCAGCCCGTGAAGGGTCGAGACTTACCCATGGTCTCTCCCGCCCTCACTGACCGGGAGGCCCCTCCCATCCAGTCACCTCACCGTGCCCCCCACCTGCAGCCTGTGCGTTCCCACTGCCAGGCCCTGGCAGGCCACAGATGTGCCATGTGCTAATGGGGGTACTGGAGCCATGTGGAGTGTGTTTTCACCGCAGGTCTCCCAGACAGCCCAGGGGTTAATTTTGAGCCACTCTGATACAAGGGCAGTAAACTACATCACGATGCTCCTCGCCTGAAGTCGCAACCTGGGGATACCCAGAGGCCTGTGCACCCTTTGGCAACGGGAAGGCAGCTCTGTGGGCCATGCGTGGCCTATAGGGTGATGGCTCTGACTGTCCTCCCAGGAGGCTCTGGGAGGAGAGGGACGGCCGCACACACCAACTACCGGGTAGCTCCCTGTACAACATCACTTCTTAGGACTGCACCTGCCACTGCAGTCACCCCTCCTGGAACCAGGTGAGAGCTCTGTGCTGGGTCCCCCTTGGCCAGATTACCTGGTGACCTTTGTAGTGAAATAATGCCTGTTGGGGTCTCATTAAGCCAGAGCTTCAGGAGTCACATTGACAGTTCGCACCCCTGCAATGTCTGAATTGAGGTTTCTACGACTCAGATTTTGCCAAATGTCCAAATAAAGAGAAACTTGCCAGCTCCCCCATGCAGGTGTGTGTGTGTGTGTGCATGTGTGTGTGTGCATGTGTGTGCATGTGTGCATGTGTGTGCATATGTATGTGTGTGTGTGTGCATGTGCCTATATGTGTGTCTGCACATGTATACGTGTGCATTTGTGTGTGTGTGATTACAAGCAGTTGTCACACCTACTTTGTTTCTTTTCTTTATTAGAGTTGCCAAAATGCCTCTAAAAATAGTTTCCTGCTCTCAAAAGGCCAAGGAAGACTGCCACCAACCCCAGGTAAGTTTCTTAGGAGCCAAAAAGCACCACCCCTTACAAACAAGTAAGTGTCTAGTTTGGTCCAAAAATAAAGACTTCGCCCAGCGGTGGGGAAGAAAAGCTGGAGCTTTGTTTTAGGATAATGCTGTAAGAGGCTCTCGGGGCCTGTGAGGGCAAGGAAGCGTCAACCTCCGCAGGGGCTGAGCAGAAAGCCAGGGTGACCAGCACTGTGACCACAGCCTTCTCCCGAAATAGCCTGGATTGTCAGAAAACACAGGGTGAGGCCAGAGGAAGGGCTGGCGCCACAGCCGGGGCAGGGACAGTAACACCCACCAGGAAGTGAATAACTTCCTGCAAGACCCAAAGCAGGAGGGCAAAGAGAAGACAAAAAGATGCTCACACTCCCAGGGAGGGAGGCAGCCAGCCAGAAGTCTCTAAATTAGCCAAAAGCTTTCACAGAACCTTCAATTACCCCCACTGCAGGGTGAAGTTAACTGGTGGTAACTGACTGCACCTGGCCCGAAGTGCCTGCTGCCCAGGGTGGGGCGGGAAAGGCACAGAGGCGGCAGTGGCGGCCAAGGGGATGCACCAAGAATCCCTCTACCCCAGATCAGAAACCAGAAGGAGACCTAAGCCCTCTTCTGAGAGAGGTCCTCCTGTGGGCCATCTGGGGTCACACAAATCCTTGCACTGTTGAGGGCGTGGGAGGCAGCAGCCCTGAGGCTAGGGATGCTGTGCAGTGGGCCAGCACCATGGGTTTCCCGGACTCTCTAGGGAAACAGCCTGGCTCAGCCAGCTCTGAGTCCATAGCCACAGAGACCTTGACGCCCAGAAGGAAACCCATACTGCTCCACCCGCCCTGATGAGAGACTGACATGTGCTAGCTCCTGTCTGACGGACGTCCAAAGCCCATCTCGCGGAGTGGTGAGGGCCGCGGCAGGCTGGCCGGAGGGGATGTGGCTGAAAAGGACCCTGCTCCTCTCTGGGAAGCCAGGCATTGCTGTTAAGTGTCTGTGTTCTCAGCCAGGAGCCAGCCTCTGTCCACTCAGAGATGCCTTTCCAGAGCCCCCCTGTGCCTGGCCCTGCTCTGGGCACTGAAGAACCATGGCAGAGAAGGGGGCAGAGGCAGAGCTTCCCTCCCTGTGGGGTGCACAGGTGGCCTCCCTTGGAAGAGTTTACTCATGCCCTCAACACACGCTTTTTACATGCCTACTGTGTGCCAGGCACCATTCAGCACCAAGGAGGGCAGCAAGGGCTTGCGGTCCAGGGGAAGAGCCAGAAAGCCAGCAGATGAAGAACTGCTCAAGACCGGTGCAGACAGGCTGAGTGCTGTAACTAACACAGGGGACCTGGGGACAATGCCTGGCATCTCATTTCTGTCAGTTGGTTGGGGCAGGAGGTGGGCCTGGGGCAGGTGGTCGAGGCAGGAGGTGGG
>NW_012104365.1:3053174-3057082 GCF_000951045.1 Mandrillus leucophaeus | reverse complement strand
GTCCTGTGAATTTGCTTTGTTCAATAAGATCCGTTATTGAGCAAATTTCCATGGCCATTCATAAAATTACACCTGATCCTTCATGCAAGCGGTCTGGTTTCCTATTCTGTGGATGCTCTGGAGTGAGGTGAGACAGTTCTGAGCTACTAGATACGTGTGTGGTCTTCAGTTTCCTATTATAAATAGCCCCACAGTGAAGACTACTGCACACCTGTGAGTACATCTATAGAACAAATTCCCACAAGTGGAATTATTGGGTCAAAGGGTGTGTCCATGTTACATCTTGGTGGACGCTGTCAAAGGACCATCCAAAATGCGCAATTTGTACTCCACCAACTCCCTGCATGAGGGTCGATTTCCCCACAGCTTCCCAGCCCTGAGCACTAACTTTCTAATCTTCGCCAATCTGACTGGTCAAACAGGAGATCACAGTTTTATTCTGCAGGTAGTAAATGTGAGTATCTTTTAAAACTGTTTCTCAGTCACCTAAAATCCATTCTCCACTGGTTCACAGAATTTAGCCTTTCTTTCTTCAACATCCCCAACCTCCACCAAACTGAGCTGCAGGTGTTTATCTCATTGATTTCAAAGAGCTCTTTATTTATTAAGGAAAATTTTCAAATAAGTTTAAAAAGTTTTCCTCAGGTTTCTATTTATTTCTATACAAATGAAATAATGTGTTTTGACAGTGAAGAACTTTAATTTTTATATAGCCACACATATCTGCCTTTTCTTTTATGGCTTCTGGGTAGATATATTTTTTTAGATAAAAGATGAGATTTCAAAGCCATCATTTGCTTCCAGTAGACCACTTCACGCAATGCTCACAGGATCCCAGGGCGACCTCTTCCCTCTCCTTTGCTGCAAAATGGCTTAGGGAGACCAGGATGAAGAGTAAGGGGTAATCTTGCCTGGTGGAGGTAAATCTTAAAACTTCTAGCCAGTAAAAAGGCACCTGACAAGCAGGTTGTTTGTAGATGACATATAGGAAGGCAGTATTGGAAACAGTTATTTCATGTATCTTACTACACCTCACAGCTGGCTCTTGCTGAGTCTGAGGATTACTGAGATGAGAAGTCGTAAGAAGTAACACATCTTGCATTTACCAGTGCCTTCTCTCCACCTAAAATCAAATAAATTTTTCCTCCAAGGAAATGAAAAAAAAAAAAACCTCATGTTTGATACCAATTGACGTGACCTGATGCAGCAGAGGCTGTGCCCTGTGGAATTTCACCACCCAACACTCAGTCAGTGTATCTGCAAACCCCACATGCAGCCACATAGGCTCTCCCATGACCCCCAGTGTCTTCCAGAATACCTGTGTGCCTTCTGGATCCAGGTGGGGGACAGAAAGGACAGTGTGGCTGATGCACAGACACAGTGAGGATACCTCCTCACTGTGCCCAGGCCCACCTCCTGCCCCTGCCACCTGCCCCAGACCCACCTCCTGCCCCGACCGCCTGCCCCAGGCCCACCTCCTGCCCTGGCCACCTGCCCCAGGCCAGCCAGCGGGTGTTGGCTCTGTGTGCCAGCGAAGGGTCTGGACACAGAGGTTAAGCAAGCATGAACAGGGCAGTGACATGGTCAGACTCATGCTTTTCACAGAACCCTCCTGACCACCATGGGGAGGACTCAGGGGACCAGAGGGCAGTGAGGACAGGCTGACGGAGGGCCTCAACCCAGGGCAGGAGCTTTAGAGGGTGGTTGTGGAGATGGTGCAGCTGTGGCCATGGCAGGCTCCTGGGCATGGGAGGAGATGGGGACACAGATGCCGAGCCCCAAGATAGCCTTCCCTGCCGTAGCCCCAGCAGAGATCCTCCCACACGTGGGGTGGCTGTAGAAATGCACCCTCGCACCGGTATTAGTGGGAGTGAAATTGCAGAATCTCGAATGATCATTTGACGACATCCACGAAAATAGCCACCTGATTAACTGACCCAGAAATTCCACTTCTAGGAACTTATTTCACAGATCCCCTCGCAGGCATGCAGGGGAACTCAGGGGAGGAGTATTTTATGATAGCTGGAAACAACTCAGTCGCTATCGTTTGGGAATATTCTAAGCAAGTTCAGCCCATCCACAGAGCAGGAAACCAGGCAGCGACTGGAAGGGATGAGATGTAATTTTGCAAAGCGCTGTGCAACTTTGATAATGCTCTTACATGAAAGTCACTTTCGATACTTAATCCCATATGAGAAAAGTGAATTCCCAAGGTGGCAGCCATGTTCTGACCCTGTTTGTGGGAATGAGGGACACCCTGCTGGAGCATGTTGGTGCCCAGCCAGCCTCAGGCACCAGGTGCGCTGCCCAGAAGGCAGGTGTTCCCGGTCAGGACATGCGGGTACTCTTCTTGAAGGCAACTGCCTACAATGACTTGAGTCCTATTTAACCAAAGCACAGGCTGCTCTGGAGACAATCAAACCATCACAAGTGACAATCTAAGCTCAACATCACTGATGATTAGAGAAATGCAAATCAAAACCACAATGAGATACCATCTCATGCCAGTCAGAATGGCGATTATTAAAGAGTCAAAAATCAGCAGATGCTGGTAAGGCTGTGGAGAATCAGGAACGCTTTTAACTGTTGGTGGGAGTGTAAATTAGTTCCACCATTGTGGAAGATAGTGTGATGATTCCTCAAAGATCTAGAACCAGATTCCTCAAAGATCTAGAACCAGAAAGATCTAGAACCATTTGACCCAGCAATCCCATTACTTGGTATATACCCAAAGGAATATAAATCATTCTATTATAAAGATACATGCACATGTATGTTCACGGCAGCCCTATTCACAATAGCAAAGACATGGAATCAACACAAATGCCCATCAATGATAGACTGGAGAAAGAAAATGTGGTACATATACACCACAGAATACGATGCAGTCATAAAAAGGAACAAGATCATTCCTTTGCAGGGACATGGATGGAGCCAGAAGCCATTATCATCAGAAAACTAACACAGGAACAGAAAACAAACACCGCATGTACTCACTTATAAGTGAGTGCTGATCAATGAGAACACATGGACACAGGGAGGGGAACAACACACACTGGGGCCTGTCAGGGGGTAGGTGGGGGAAGGGAGAGCAACAGGAAAAATAGCTAATGCTTGTGAGGTGTAATACCTAGGGGATGGGTGGATAGGTGCAGCAAACCACCATGGCACATGTTTGCCCACGTAACAAACCTGCGTGTCCTATGCATGTATCTTGGAACTTAAAATTAATTTTTTTTAAGTGACAATCCAGGGTCTGTGGAATGCAAGTGGCTAAGTTCTGAGAGGAGAGCACAGACTCAGCCTTCTGATGTTTTAGGGGGAACCATGCTGGAAAGAGATTGACTGAAAGTACAAAGCAGGAGAGAGAGAGAGAGCAAGAGCCCTCTCTTATTAAATACAGAAGCCAGGGGCAGAAGAGCCACTCACAGCCACCTCAACCCGTGTCCCAGACCCACAAGGGGACCCTGAGGATCTGGGTGCCCTCCACACATGCTGCAATCCACTGTGGCACACTGGGGTTAAACACTGGAACAGAGTGGATTCCAGCGCAGAACATATGTGAATATTTCATATTACCTGTCAAGTTCAGATAGTCTCCAACTTAAACGATGGCTGAACTAAAATTTTTCGACTTTATGGTGGTGCAAAAATGATACACATTCAGTAGAAACCATCCTCGGCACCCACACAGCCGTCTGTTTCAGACTTTCAGTGCAGCGTTCAATAAATTACACGAGACACTCAACGTGTTACTATCAAATCGGCTTTGTGTTCGACAATTCTGCAAGTGTTCCGAGCACGGTTACAGGAGGCCAGGCTAAGTCGTGATGCTTGGCAGGTTTGGTGTATGAAGTGCATTTTCCACCAGCTATCTTTTCAACTTAAAAGGGGTTTATTGGGCTGTA
>NW_012104365.1:3035881-3050647 GCF_000951045.1 Mandrillus leucophaeus | reverse complement strand
CCCCAGGGTCTTCCAGAATACCTGTGTGCCTTCTGGATCCAGCTCCCATGACCCCCAGGGTCTTCCAGAATACCTGTGTGCCTTCTGGATCCAACTCCCATGACCCTCAGGGTTTTCCAGAATACTTGTGTGCCTTCTGGATCCAGGAGGAATAGAATTCCATACAGTATAATTTTAAGGCTAGTTTGATTTTCTTATACTGAATATTTTTTAACTGGTCATCTACTTCATACACTGTGACAGATTCAGGGTGATGCTTGCATCTTTGATTAGCTAAAATGTCACATCCTCCTTTGGCTAGACTATCGGAGGATTTCCAGAAGATTCTGAAGCCACACAACATATTGGAGAGACTGTCGTATATTTCATAAAATAACATTTTTTTTTTCTCAGCAAATTTCCTCTTACGCTTATTTTTTTTAATCAGGAAATCAACAGGGTTCAAACAGGTCACTTAATCCTTTTTTTGTTGAATATGTTCACAAAACCTACCATGAGCTAAACTTTGGGCTAAGCCCTTCCTAAAACAAGGCAGTGCGGTGGAGAAGTATGCAAACAGCGGCATATTCATCCCTGCCTGAGCCAAGATTCTGTGAGCAAAACTTGGACCTGCCACCTCACTCCATCCTCCACTCATTTGTCCCTTAAAGTTGGTGTCTGAAAACAAACAGAAGGGAAGATGTGGTTACAATGAGCTCTACTCCCACAACCATCACGGGTACATTAGGACAGGCAGCTCCTCACCTCCCAGTGGGTTTGAACCGGTACTGCCAACACCAGGGAGAGCGAGAAGCTGGGAATGGCGCGGCGCTGACCAGGCCAACCAGACAGGTAGGAAAAGGGGCAACCCATTCGCGTCGGCACCCGTGGTGAGAAGCACACATGGTACTGGGTTTTCAAGAAATTTTCTAGTAAAGCCTGTTGGCTTTGTTGGAGGCAGCCCTCCAAAGCTGATGGCCATGGAACTCTTTATAGACCGCACTGCTTTTTTTTTTTTTTTTTAAATTAAACCAATAAACACTCTTGCACATTGAGTGGCATTTTCAACCCTTCCTGTCGGGGCCCGCTTTGCTGTGTCCCCGCCCTAGTCGCGCCACCCTGGGCCAGTGCTCCTGGCTTCATAATCTCTCCAAGAACTCAAATGCTGTCCCCTGCACATCTAACCCCCTGCCCCACAGACCCTCACCTGATGAAAAGGCCACTTCCTGCCTGAATTTCCTCTTTCCCAAAACACACCCCTCCCATTCGGACATCTCTCAAGAAATGCAGCCTTTACTTCTCTTTTCGCCCTTTATCAGACAAAAAAGGAGAAATTTCAAGGCCCTACTATCTACAGGTAAGGGAATATTAACAGAATTTAAAATAGCAACTTCACTCCAGAAAGAGAAAGATACCTTTGGATTTGCCTTACGGCTATGAGAAACAACATTCAGGGATGCCAGGTTCCTCTGAACTTCTTCAAGAGATTTTCTACATGAAAGAGTTTAAAAACCAAGACTTTTTTTTTTTTTCAGTGACCACTTACTTATGACCCACGCAGGATAGTGAAGAAGGATGCTGCGAAAATGCCGTCCACTCTCTCCAGATGGCTGGCTGTGCGTCAGGCACCGTGAGAGGCACCTGATGTGTTCCATCTTGTTTCACATCCACAAAGCCCCACGGGGAAAGGGCCTCTGGTGGCTCTGGGCGTGAGGCACTGGCAGGTTACAGGACTCGCCCAGCATCACCTGGCGACAAGGGGTGGGAGCCAGGACCCCTGCAGGCATGGCTGTGCTTCCTGCAAGCTTAAGAAACAGGCTTGATGTGGTCTCGGAAATTGTTCTTGCATCTCCTTGTCTGATGGCCTCCCAGCGAGTTCATATCCCATAGCTCTCCTGGGTCAAGTGCCTGCCACAGCCTCTATACATGGGGAGGTGTGCAGACTGGCACGCAGCTGAAGTGCCTTGAAAATGACTTAGGGCAACTCTTCCTGGGTGTGAGAAACTCCTCCACTGCTCCTCTTTCATACTCATTGTGGATTGGCGGACTGGGTTGAGCAGCATCCCTGCAAAAGTCAGTTCCCCTGGAAACTCAGAAGGTGCCCTTACTGGGTACAAATTAGATGAGTTCATACCAGACTAAGGTGAGTCCTAACCCCATGACTGCTGTCCTTACAAGAAGAGGGGAATGTGGACACAGAAGAGACTCAGACACACCAGGAGGAGGCCATGTGACGAGCCAGGCAGACGCTGGAGCATCTGAGCCCACAGCCAAGGTCTGCCAGCAGCCACCAGGAGCTGGCCAAGGTCAGGAAAGGTCCTCGCCTTGAGCTACCAGAGGGAGCGTGGCTCTCTGACACTTTGACTTCAGAGTTCTGGCTCCCAGAACTGAAAGAGAAAAAGAGATCTGTTGTTTTAAGTCCCCCGATTTGGGAATTTTTTTAATGGCAGCCCCAGGGCACTAATGCATCCGTTTCAATTTAATATTCAAACTCCTCCAGGAAGGCTTCCTGGACTGTACCACATAAGAAGCCCCTGCTCAGGTTCACACTATGCCCAGCGTCCCTGGCCCTCTGCAAATCTGTCTCCCACAGCCAGGTATGCACGTCATACCCAAAGGCTAGGACCACATTTGGACAGTCTGCGTCCCTACCCCGTATCGCACGCGCTCCCACACCCCTGGCAGCCAGTAAGGACAGATAAATGGATTTTTATACAAAAGTAAACGGCGTAATTGCTGTGTCAAGTTCTAGCTTGTTAGAAACCATCTTTGCGGCCGGGCGCAGTGGCTCAAGCCTGTAATCCCAGCACTTTGGGAGGCCGAGACGGGCGGATCACGAGGTCAGGAGATCGAGACCATCCTGGCTAATATGGTGAAACCTCGTCTCTACTAAAAAATACAAAAAACTAGCCGGGCGAGGTGGCGGGCGCCTGTAGTCCCAGCTACTCGGGTGGCTGAGGCAGGAGAATGGCGTAAACCCGGGAGGCAGAGCTTGCAGTGAGCTGAGATCCAGCCACTGCACTCCAGCCTGGGCCACAGAGCGAGACTCCGTCTCAAAAAAAAAAAAAAAAAGAAACCATCTTTGCTATCTCCCCTCAAATGTACTGGCACCAGAGCTAATATTTTCCCATAATTTCAGGTGCAAAGGTTTTGTCTCTGGGTAAGTCACGACTATCATCTCCGTCCTTCCACTCTTAGGATCATACAATCTCAAGTTCATTAATTCCTCAACAGGGAGGCATTAATTGCAATAAGCCTCTTTGAAATGCCCTAAAGAGCTAAAACAAACCCATTTTGCATGTACTCAGGGTCATGGTAAGATGAGAGGCCCCTCCTCTCCAGGGAGAGCTCCCTTCAGTGTTTCTGCACAGCCACAGCCCCTGTGGCCCCAAGGTAGAAACCCAAGCATCCAGAATGAGCTCTGATTGCTTTGCTGCACTGGTGACTAAAACATACACGAAGATGCCAATCTTGGTAAATTATCACCATCAGGAAGCAGGGGTGGGCAGGGGTTGCAGGCCCCCGTACCATGACAGAATGGTGGCAGAAGCTGAGTGTCACTGGCTCCGACTTCAGGTGGCTTAAGAATTATAGGCATCACACATTATTTTGTGTTTGGTGTATTGTTTTTTCCTGTGCAAGGATTCAGCCAACTGAATAGAACTTTCCAATCAGCCTGCACGTGAGCCATAAATGTCTGCTGGAGGTGAAACACTCACTCGATGAAGAGCTTCCCAAACCTCCCCTCCTGGCAGGGCTGATGAACAAACGTGTGATGAGTTCACGCAGAGGCCAAGACGAGGGGACATGGGCTGACCTGCCACCCACTCGGGACACTGGGCTGCCCTGCAGCTAGTGGCAATCACTCCTAACGAAGATAAGTCCTCTAGGTGCACACTCCCCTAGGGAAAGCCAGCTGACTCTCAGAAGTCTCCCAAGCTGCAAGGGAATCTTCATGCATCCTCGCTATCCTCTTGCCACCATCATTCCTAATACTCAAATTTGGAGAGGCGAGGGGTACGTCGGGCAGCATGTCCTGGGTGGATAAGCTCAGGCCCTTGGATGCTGGCTGGAACTCTTAACTCTGCACCTGTGAAGTGACAGGGAGGGTCCCCGAACATTCTAGAGCTCACTGTTCCTATCTGTAAGAGATAACGAGACCTCCTGACAGCCCGGGATGTCAAAGGGGACTCTGGGGGTAGAGCTTGGGGCACGATGCCTGCTGCGTGAAGAGCATCCGCTACACTCTTGCAGAAACGCGCTGCTGTGATCAGAGGCCTCTGCACGAGTCCACTGGGAACTGAACCAGATGCCCCCACCCCAGTCTGTCACTTTCTCCTTCAGGTGTGAGTGCCCCGCTCCCTGCCATCCATCCGTTCCTTCCAGGATGCCACCCCTCAGTGGCTGCGTCTCAGCGTTGGATGAAGTGAACATATTGTGTGGCTGGCACGCAGCCTTGCCTGGAAAGGGCTCTGGGACAAAAGCTGCTCTGGGCACAGCTTCCTGCTGCCTCAGCACACCCCAGGATCCCAAATGCTGCAGTAACAGCCACTGTGCACACCAGGACCCAGGAGGGATTCAGGCACCAAGGAAGGGACGCATCCTGGGCTGTAAAGGGAGACAGAGAATCCTGACTTCCTTCTCCCTTCATGCCAGTCTGGGCAGGAAAGGGGAGGAGGCTCAGATACTGCAGGAGCCAGGTCTCCGCTCAGTTCAGCTGCAGGTGTGGGCTGCGGATCCTGATGCCTGCAGCTCCCAGCTGCTGCAGGAGAGACGGAGCCTGGTGCACCCACAGAGCCAGGCGAAGCCAAAGGTGCAGAATAAGCAGCCTCCCGTCTCCTGTGTGTGTGGGGGTTGGGGGGAATGGGGGACAGTCGAATGAGGAACGTTAGGTCCCAACCACAGGCCAGCAGAGTGCAAAGCACACAGAAGGCACCAACCCCATTGCACTGAATGAATAAATAACCATCCCCGAAGCGAGTACAAGGACCCAGAACAGCTGCTGGACCCAAATGCTGGGGTTCGTATCCTGGCTGGACCTCTGACCAACCACGTAACCTCAAGCATGGGGTTTCATGTTCAACGTCACCTTCCTGAGCCTCAGTTTCCCCACCTGTAGAATGGGGATAATAATGCAGCTCCTTGTTATATTATTATATACATTTATTATTGTAATACATGTTATAATATATTATTCTTATATGCTATATTATTTTAAGACCATTATGCTTATTTTAAGACTGCAGAGAGGACTGAGTTAAGGAACATGAGGTGAGCGTCTTTGGCAGCTACTGGGCAAGCGGTCAGTGCTGACACCTGTTAACATCATGGAAACTAAGTCATCTGTTGATCACAGCATCATCTGACGTGCATGGCACGCAGCATCTCCCAGGCCTGTGCTGAGAAGCACCAACTCTGCAGGCTACTCCAGGGAGGCGGCTCTGCCATCAAATAGTGGCAATGGCTGAATTCAACAAAGCCGGAAGTTGTCTGCTCACTGCATGTCTTCGTGGAAGGTGTCAGCACATACATCAAGTACCCAAGTACCCAAGGGAGATGAGGCCACGTGCTGTCTTCCAAACACACTGACCAGTGCAAAAAATCCTTATATCCTGTGAGAGACAGAGAGTGAGAGACACACACACGCAATGTGTAATGTTTTAAGGAGAAACTTAACAACATCAGCATTCCAAGGCCCATATTTTTTAAGACATCAAAAATTTTTAAAAATTTCCAGCAAAAAAGCAAAAATAATCAAGGCTTTTTTGTTAAGAGTAACCCCGCCTCTGGAATTAGCAGAACCGGCCTCGCCGCCTCCCTCTGCCCTCCTAAGGTGAAACCTGCTCTCCCCTAGATCAATGAGAAGACTCTATTCATTTCCCAGGAAATTAACTGTTCTAATTTGCAGAGTTAAATAAACGCCAGAGCTCTCTGACCTCAATCAACGACTAATGAGACCCACAGAGCCCTCTCTCTCTTCCTCTCTCTCTCGCACGCTCTCGAGGTGGAAATGTGCGGTGTGGTTGACCACAGGCAGGACTATGTAGGTCAACGTCACCTCACAGAGGACCCATGTGTCAGGGGACCCTGGGGGAGGACCCGGGGGTTTAAAAGTCTGGAGCAGCTGGACACAGCCAGCCTGGAGGAGAGACCTGGGACACTTCCCCACAGCAGGGGCAGAAAGAGGAGCTCCCCTGGCTCCCGCTCAGGCCTGGAGCCTGTGCAGCCTGCCCTGCCCACATGCTGTCTTCACACCACAGCCCTACACACCCCTCCAGCCACCCAACTGTGTCCCCACACTCCCTCCCAGCAAGGACCTCTGCATACGCTGCTCCCTTTGCCCAGACCCCTTTCCTGCCTCTTCATCTGCTTGGCTCCTGTTCATCTTCCAGGTCTCACTAAAGCCAGGCTTCCTCGACCTCAGTAGTGCTGACCCCTGCGGCTGGAGGGTTCTCTGCTGGGAGGCAGTCCTGGGTAGGGCATCCCTGCCTCTACCTCCCAGATGCAAACAGCACCCCCATCCCCTACTCACAAACATCAATGTCTCCAGATATTGCCAAGTGCTCTCTGGGGGCAGAACTGCCCCAGTGGAGACCCTCTGGCTGAAGTAGCATGTTTCATGGTAGTGGCTGAGCCCACCAGGTCACCGCTCCCTGTGGAGGCCAACCCAGCCCCACCAACGCTCCAGTCTCACCCTCACCCGCATGGTTTTGTGGCTGATGCTCCTCTTGCCCACCAGGCTGTGAACTTCCAGGGACTAGAAAAATGATTCCCTGTGCCTAGCACTGGGTCTGACCCACGGCAGATGCTCAGAGATGCTGGTTGACTGAGCAAATGAACAACCATGACAAAAACTGAAACAAGGAACGCAGGGAGAAGACACAGTCAGCACGCATAAGACGCCCTGGGAAGAGACCCTCAGGCTCTTCCGGAAATCGACAGGCCCCGCAACATCAGCAACACAGAGGCCCAAATAAATGGAGATAGGGAGCAGTCCCACCCGGGAGATGCTGTAACAATACGAGCAACTTTGCAAAAATTATTGCGGGAAGAACATTCAACATGAGATCCTTCCTCCACCAGTTTCAAGTGCTCAACAAAATACCATTGGCTGGATGTTCTGCAGTGGATCTTCAGAACCTATTCACCTTTTTTTTTGTTCGTTTGTTTTTTAGACGGAGTCTCACTCTGTCGCCCAGGCTGGAGTCCAGTGGCATAATCTCAGCTCACTGCAGCCTTTGCCTCCCAGGTTCAAGTGATTCTCCCACCTCAACCTCCTGAGTAGCTAAGGACTACAGGTGCCTGACACCATGCCCGGCTAATTTTGTTTTTTAAATAGAGATGGTGTTTCACCATGTTGGTCAGGCTGGTCTTGAACTCCTGGGCTCAAGTGATCCATCCACCTCCACCTCCCAAAGTGCTGGGATTACAGGCATGCGCTACTGTGCCAGGCCAGAACTTATTCGTCTTCTATAACTGAAACTTTATATCCTTTGAATAGTGACTTTCTATTTCCCCTCCCCCAGCCCCAAGCAACCACCTACCATATGATCCAGCAATCCCACCTCTGGGTGTTTATCCAAAAGAATTGAAATCAGATCTCAGACAGATCTCCGCATGCCGATGCTCATTGCAGCATTATTCAGCAAAGCCAAGATATGGAAACCCTGATGTGCCCACAAGACAGACGGATGAATGAGGCTGCATGTGTGGTACGCTCTTCACAGTGCAATCTAGCCCTGCTTCCCAGTACAGCATAAAAGGGAATCTTTAATTGATGAATTATCCGACCTGAGAAATGTTAGCAATCCCTGTGTGTCCTTTTGGCCCTACTCACATCACCTTCCTGAGCCTCAGTTTTCCCACCTGTGAAATGGGGATAATAATGCAGCTGCTTGTTGTATTATTCTATATTATAATATTTATTATTATAACAGGTTATATGTTATAATATATTCTTATATATTATTATGCTTATTGTAAGATGGCAGAGAGGGCTGAGCTAAGGAACATGAGGTGAGCGTCTTTGGCAGCTATGGAGCAAGCGGTCAGTGCTGTCACCTGTTAAGATGATGGTAACTAAGTCATCTGTTGATCCCGGCATCATGTGACATGAATGGCGCGCAGCATCTCCACATCGGTGTGTGGTGCTCGCCATGGCTCAGGCCATTGGCAGCATCACTGCGGGCAAGGAGGGGTCCCTGCCCAGCTCTCTACCACCAGCATCTGTGCAGTGGCAGGCACAGAGAGTGTGACTGGGCGTTTGTGAATAAATGAATGAAAAGAAACATTACATGGGACAAGGGGCATGTTACCTCTTCAATTCAATCGGTGCATATCCAAGGATTGCCCTCTCTATGCTCAACAAGTGGTAGTAATTAATAATAGAAAGCCAAAGAGCTCAACACACTTCTTGACCTCACTGAGCTTCTAATTTCCTAATCAGTGGCTATGCATTGAGCATGTACCACTGATTCCAGGCTCCTCCTGGGCACGAACCAGGCCTTCTGGACCATGGTGCCCTTTTAGAGCACGTGCCCACATCATAGCCTCCAGCAATCCCTACCTGATTCATGATCTAATAATAAAACCAAACGGATAAGGTTTCCTTAGGAGAGTCACAGTTAATCCTAAGAGATGAGGCAAGGGGTAAAGGAGAAAAAAAAAAGAACGTCAGTTCCAATCATCATCACATGCTTAGGTTTTTGAATCATTCAAAGCAGTAAATCTTGGACAGGATCAAACAAAAACCAAGGCTGCACCCGCTGGCACTCAGTGCTGGTCAGCTGAGCACTGTGAATCCCCGGCTGGCGTCTTCGGCAAAGCAGGGGCTGCTGGGAAACTTCACTCCAGATGGAGAGGAACATACCGGAGAGTCGTCAACGCAAAGGGAACTGCTGTCTAAACTGGAGCCGCGCAGTTTAACTTCTGTTAGGGCAGCGAGTTCTCCTTTCACGCATCCTGCCACCACAACAGCACAGCGTGGGGGCACATGGGTCCCACCTCCAGGTTTTAGATGAAAAGTGTCCCCCCAGCCAGGACAGAGAGCAGAAAACCACCCCTAGCCCTTTAGTCTCTCTGGGTCTCTTAACCTCTACCCATTTAGGTTGGCTAAGAGCAGACACAGTTGGCGTTTTCCTCCAGCAAGTATGCACAACACTTCACAGCTGGAATGGCTAGATCATTCCGTTCTCCCAAATGCCATGAGGCATTAACTCCACTTTTACCCACTCTGACATGTCCCTTGAGGAAACCCATGCAAATTCACCCTTGCCGGCTGACTGGACACCCACAAATTCACACGGAAAAAACCCTTCCCGGAAGTGCCCTTTGTCTAGAGCTGTGGGGTCTTGGGCATGGTGGGAAGGGGGTCCCTGCTCCCAGGGTACACTGGGCAACATCTAGAGGCATTTTTGGTGTTGCACCTGGGGGAGGGGTGCTACCGGCCTCCAGGGGTGCCAGCCTGGGCGTCTGCCCAGCACCATGCAGTGCACAGGACGGTCCCACCACAGACTCATCCACCCACCATGCCCGTAGCATCGGGAGACCTGGTCTGGAGCAATGGTGAATGGAGGCTTTGGCGGGCATGTGAGCTGGGAGATGCAATGGGACCACGGACCTCCCATCCAATGAGGTCATGAGGTTGGGGGCTGCTAATAAACACTTCAATGCAAACAGATTTGATAGGATTTGCAGTGCAGGCACCTGGAGACTCCACGGCAAAGGCGCCTTCATTTATCCCATGTTAGAAATAGCAGGTTATGTGCAAGACTTATCACTCCACTGCAAGGCACGTCTTTAAAGGCTGCTGCCAAACGTTCAGGTAAGGAGGCCGTGTGCACCTGAGGGAGGTTGCAGGACCCACGTCCAGGCGCTTCCCCAGCTGGCTCCGCATCTCAGCTGTGACTATCATGCTGTACAAATGGCTAAAACAGAAAGGGTGGCCAGTCCCCAGCTCTGGACAACGACGACTCAGAAATGAGAAACTCCCTCTCCCCTGAAAAGCAGAGGCGGCAGCTCTAACGACAGCCAAGTCCAACTTCGCTTTCATCCTTTCTCACATGGCCAGCATTTCTTCACTACCAATTAACCAATCTGTTTGATCAAACCTTCCTCCCATCAGTCAGCAACATTTGTGGCCTACTAAATTAATTGCGCTGAAAAGCAACCACTTTCCCTTTAACAAGCAAAGCGATCCCTGCTTCGAGGACGCAGCAGATGGTGGATGGGAAGGGAGAGAGACAGAAACCTGATAAGAGGGAGCTGATGACTTTATTCTCCCTCCCAGCCAAAGGTTTCTTCCGTCTCTGTTGGAACAACACATTTGTTCTGCCGCCTGAACCCGATTTAGGGGGGCCAAGTGGACTTTTTCAAACTTGTTAGAGCTTCAAATTATCGACGTAGGTTAGCGCGGTCTCCATCTGCGGGCCGCAGCGCCTTTTCCATCTCTGATGTTCCAGAAAATTAGATTTTCCTTGTCCTAACTTTTTCTGATGGATTGGATTTTGAAAAATGCAGATCTATCAAGAAGTCTATCCAAAATTGCCCTTCTGTTTGGGAAGTAAACTTCCACTTCTTGTTTCACAGACTGCCCTGAAACCCGCCCATCCTAACCCAAAGGAACTTGCCAATAGCACCTAGGAGGAAGAGGAGGAAGTGAATTAGGAAAATGAGTCCTGTCTTCAAAGGGAAGCTGCCAAATCCTTCCTCCCTCTGGAGAGCCCCTCAGTGCCTGCATCAGAAGCCCACCTTCCAGGGACCTATGGGAATCGCCTACGCCCTGGAAGGACTCCCCCCAGGGGCAGATCACTTGAGCTCAGGAGTTTGAAAGCAGCTGGGCAACATGGTGGGACCCCATGTCTACAAAAAACACAAAGAATTAGCTGGGCATGGTGGTGTGCACCTGTAGTCCTGGCTACTCAGGAGGCTGAGGTGGGAGGATTGCTTGAGACCCTGAGTTGGAGGCTGTAGTGAGCTATGATCGCACCACTGCACTCCAGGCTGGGTGACAGAGCGAGACCATGTCTTAAACAAAAAATGATAATGAAAACGTAAAAAATCATCATGTTGTATTCAATAAATAAATACAATTTTTATTTGTCAATTTGTCATGAGGCACAGAGGAAGCCTCATGACGAACAGGTCCAGCACACTCCTCCTTTCTCCCCGACATCCTCCTGCCTGGTTCGGTGAGTTTCTTGGCATCATTCAATTCTCACGTTCTTTTTCTTTCTGCAGCTGGAGACAGAAACCTGGCGACACCGAAACCGGGCTGATGGGCTTTCACAGCTGAAAATCCATCTGAGCCTGGCTGGCTTCTGGTCTTTTGTATCAGGGCACCCCCTTGTCCCCAGGGCCAGCTTTCTCTCTTTGCTCCGAGCTCCACACTCACTGGAAGCTCAACGTCCCCCAGTTTCTCTCCTTTTGGATCCCACACATCGGTCGGGCATCTTCCTGCCTCGTGCCCAGAGGAAGAGACGTTTCTTTCCCAGAAATCCAGAAAGCCATGAGCATCATCACTGGCGCCATCCGGATCACAAGCCCCACCCAACCCATTCAATCACTGCGGCCCCAGAAATGAGATGAGCTTCAGGATGAGGCCGGGCCCCCTTGAGCCCCTATGCACCTGTGCCCAAGGAGGAGGAGTCTGGCGTGGAGCTCCCACCTGTGAGTGGAGGCGTTGATGTTCAGGCCCATCTGGGTCGAGTCATGTTTAAAACGACAGGGGTTGATAGCCAAAGTACATAAGGAATGCAAACAAATCAATAGCAAGAAAACAATGTAATTTTAAAAAAATGAGCAGAGGACCCGAACAGACATTTCTCAACAGAGATATACAAATGGCCAACAGGTTTATGAAAAAGTGTCAATATCACGAATCACCAGGGAAATGCAACTCAAACCACAATGTGCTGTCATCGCACACTTGTGAGGACGACTATTGTCAAAACGACAAGGATAACAAGCCTCGGTGAGGACGTGGAGAAAAGGGAAACCTTCTCCTCCTCAGCTGTTGCTGGGAAGATAAATTGGGATGAGCGTTATGGAAGATGGCCTGGAGGTTCCTCAGAGCATTAAAGGTAGAACTACCATACGATCCAGAGGTCCCACCTCTGGGCATTTATCCAGAGGAAATGAAGTCAGGATCTCAAAAAGATCCCTGCAGTCCCAAGTTCACTGCAGCATTCTTCACAACAGCCAAGATATGGACTCCACCTCAGTGTCCACTGGTGGATGAACAGACAAATGAATTGCGGTCTACACACGTACACACAAAGGACTAGTAATCCACCATAAGAAAGGAAATCCTGGCATTTGCAACAACATGGATGAACCTGGAGGACACGATGCTGAGTAAAACGAGCCAGAGCTAGAAAGACAGTCACTGCAGGATCTCACTTCTACGTGGAATCTGAAAACGTCAAACTCATAGAAGCAGAGAACAGAACAATGGTTGCCTGGGGCTGGGAGTGGGGAGAGGGGAGCTGTCGGTCAAAGGGGACAAAGTTTCAGTTCTAAGATGGGTGATTTCTGAGGATCTAAGGTACAGCTCAGGTACCAGGGGTAGCAACACTGTATTGTTAGTTTGAAATCTGTAAAAGGAATAGACCTGTTCTCACCTCTCACCACAAAAGGTAACGAGGTGAAGTGACGGAGATGTGAACTGACTCGATCTGGGGAATCACACGTATATAAAATCACATTGTGAGCTAGGTGCTGTGGCTCACACCTGTAATCCCAGCACTTTGGGAGGCCGAGGTACACAGATCACTCGAGCTCAGGAGTTTGAAAGCAGCCTGGGTGACATGGTGGGACCCCATCTCTACAAAAAAATTCAAAAATTAGCTGGGCATGGTGGTGTGCACCTGTAGCCCTAGCGACTCAGGAGGCTGAGGTGGGAGGATTGCTAGAGGCCATGAGTTTGAGGCTGTAGTGGGCTATGATCGCACCACTGCACTCCAGCCTGGGTGACCGAGTGAGACCATGTCTTAAACAAAAAATGATAATGAAAACGTAAGAAATCATCACCATGTTGTATACCATAAATATATACAATTTTAATTTGTCAATTATACCTTCATAAAACCAAAAGTAACCCCAAAACACTGAACCATGACCACCCCTGAGATGTTCCCAGGGCAGACGGCGTTCACTCATCTCATGCAGGCTGCAAGCAACCGATTCATCACGAAATCCACGCTTCTCTCCACGTGGTTCTACCAGCATATTCACACAGTGGTCCATGCACTGTGAGACATGCCTGGTGCCTGGTGGCTTCCCGACAGGGTTTGTTTAGAGGGAAAACAAAGCGTGCCAAGGACAACTCAATGGCGAACTAAAAAATGAGAGCAAAAGATGCCCTTCATTTTAAAAGATGAAGGGAGCTGTGCAGGCTTCCCGAGGAGTGTTCACACCTACTTCCCGGCCTGACTCCAGGTGCCAGCTCCGGAACCCTCCCTGCTGCTCCTGGCTCTCCAGGCTCTTCCCTTTGCTGGTAGCTGGAGACTCACAGTGAAGCACCCTGAACCACTCAGCAGATCCCTCATCAGACACTTGGGCTAAGCCAGGCCCCATGTAGTGCACAGATTGAGAGTGGTGAAATAAATGAGATTTTAAACACGACCAGGCCTAGATGAGCCCACATGGCACAGACATGTGAGAGCAGAGCCAGCCCATTCTATGCATTTCCTCCCTGCAGTATTAGACTCGGTCTTTGGAAGGCACTGGGGGCTGCCCTGGGGCAGGGGTAGGGAAAGGCTCACTGCAACCCCACAGGAGTGAGACCCCCAGGCCCTGGAGGCAGGGAAGGGGTAGGAAAGCTTGGATCGAAGGACGGGTCCTGCCAAGCACCCCTGCGACCCCAGGCAAGCTCGCTTCTCTGCACTGGGCAGGCAAGAGCAAGCTGAGGAAGGGTGGAAATGCAGGCTGGAGAGGAGGGACAGCAGGCACTGTGGGTGTCCCGTCCCACAAGCTCTGGGGGGCAGAGCTGGAGCTCTGTTCTGGAAGGGGCCATCAAATGCTGCACAAAATTAATAACTACTCACATCCTTGGACATGGAATAGTTGGAAGGAGTGACGTGTGCAAAGAGGAAGGAGAATGCTGGCCAAGCTATCAGAGATGACCATAGGAGGGTCTCACAAGGTGGGCCAGGCTGTAGCGAGAAAGTCACTTCCGGCCAGGCCTCAGCAAAGAAGGGAGTGCAGGCCTGACGGTGGGGACTGCAGGGGCAAGGGGTCCCCAGCACAGACCAGCTGGAAGCTCCACCTGTGCACCAGGGGGCTGACGGCTCCTCACTCTGCCTGCCAGGCAGGGCCCATGCTCACCAAGCAGAAAGGGTGCACACACTCACACGTGCACACACACATGCACACAGCACTCCACACGCACCATGTCACACATATGAACACATCACAAAACGCACACATCACACACATATACACACACAACACACACATGCACACACCACACACACACCGCACATATGCACACATCACAAAATGCACACATCACAAACATCACACACATGCACACACCACACACAGCCACACATCACACACATGCACATACATATACACACTACACGTGCACATCACAAATACATGCAGTCACAAACAATACCCATGCAAACACGTATATGCACAACACATGCACACCTTACACACATTCCGGCATGTAAACACACACAGCACACATGTGCACACACAATGGCCTCACAGGTGCGGGCACAGGAGGAACAGGTATGGATGCAGCGGGTTCTGCAGGAGGCCAAGGTGCTGCGCCGTTGC